>NW_027286719.1:6404600-7004600 GCF_022747635.1 Hetaerina americana | reverse complement strand
CATATTTCAGTTACATTGTATGCGCTGGCCCAATATTTCCTCGGCCCGGCGTCTCTGAAGGCGGATGCACTATCCAAATGAGATGAAATTCCCTGATAAGAAATCCGGTTTTGATCAGGAGGAGTGGCACGAGCCGAAAGTGTCTATGCAACCCAAGCGTTGGTCGCTCTCGTCCGTGAAATATATCGCAAGCGTCCGATTCAATGATGACGTGGGAAAGGGTGCGCATTCATTAATGTCTGCGTGATGTGGGGATTGGCGTGCCAAGTAGGATAAAGGAAGTCAGGAGTGGGCGGAAAGGGGGCGAAGGGAATTCCCCCTTGGCCCCCACCCGCCCGCCCAATCCAGTGCCCCTGGCGACCCCGAGATTGTCGGTCTAGGGGCGGCTTTGCGTGTCTGCTCTTCCTCCCCGCTCCGCCCCGGGCCAAGCCTCCAGCCCCCTCCCCCTTGGGCCCTGTCCCCCTCCCCCCACGCCCCCCTCGGTCTCGACGCATGAGTCACACGCGAACCGACCACACTTCCCCACGACCCTCTCCTCCCCACCCCCTCATCCACTTGCATAAGGTAGTACCCGTGGCTCTTGATGTTCTTCGCTCGCTCCGAAGATAGCCAGCCCATGGTGGGAGATCATCGGGCTTGCAAAATGTGAGGAAGAGTGGGTTTATTTGGGAAAGCCTCCTGGTTCGGCGCAAGCTCTCTGCCCGTACTACCTTAACGTTCCGATTTTTCGTGTGATTTAATTCTTTCCTCGTTTACCATGACGAGCACGCCGGCCACTTTGGAATGCGAATTAATTTGCATTTTTGGTTTTTTATTTTGGTTTCCATGAGTCTGGGATTGAATTTCAATGAGGGACGCTCTGGGTGATGGTGGAAGTAAATTTTTTTCATTCTTTATGTGATGTCTATGCAGAAAATCTAATCATTCTCCAGAATTCCGGTTTCGCTGGTAGTCTCTATAACCAAGATCGTTTCTGTCTCTTTGCAGAGTTCGCGGGTATAAATCCCACCGATGGCTTGGGAGTTTGTGCTGTGGAAGATCACTTTTTAAGTATTTATCGTTACATATTTGTCCCAATTAACCCTAAACTTACATAAAATGAGCGTAATGCACGAATGACAAGTCAGGAACACGAGCGTTCTTTGGTTTTGCTTGTTGACATGAAATCATTAACAAAACTATTCTGTTCGTTTTACATGCTGTGTTAATCACTTGGGTGTCCGGCCCAGCCATTAATGTTTGCACGGTTTTGAATTGGATAATGATGTTGATTTTAAATAGATTATTTCAGATGATCAGCACGTACTCTACGGATTCTACAAATTAGAAAGCATCTTGTGACGGGAGGGCATTGTACATATAATTATCATTGGTTTCAGTTTACATCTCCAGCTGTTTGATGCATAGGTATAGTGGTAATCATCGGGTTTGTCTCATTGTGGTCGCGCGTATATATCTAAGAGCGAGCCAGTGTCGGCAGAATTTCACAATCGGCGTTTTACAAAAAAGGGTGTGGAAAATTGTCACGCGAGAGGATATTGATCCATCAGCTGCACGTATCCGTGCCTTATTTTGCGTTCGCAACGTTAGGTGAACCTCGAGTGCATCTATTCTAAGGATGATAAAATTGGCGGTGAAATCCTCGCGGGATTCCCACCGAGTCAGCTGGCGACGTGTCGATGACCAATTCCGCCACCGCCCTCGGGACGTTGGTGCTCGAGTTGGTCACAGAAACGTCGGTGTTTGGCATCCTGACCGGATGGAAAAACCGCGTGTACTTCTCCGTAATCTTACCGCGGCAAAACATCAAATCTTACGTGAGAACAATCGGTCGCATCAATGTAAAAGCCCGCGAAATGCAAACGTTTTGTTTACTGTTCGGGTATAATACAATGGCAAATGCAGGCAAGGCTCAGAGCGGTAACTAATTATTTGTTAGTCCTATCGAAGAATAGCTGTACGTACCCTCCTAACATTGTTGTTTCGCGTCGCAAATTTCGTTTCTTTCAGTAAAATTTAGTGTAACAATCCTATTGTAGAGAATTTTCATTTCTCTCTTAATTCTCTTGGCCAATAATGCCTGATTATGATCTCTTTTTTCCTTAAAACCGGCAAAGAAGCTTATTGTCCTTAAATGTGATTCGCTGAAACCATTAAATTGTGGACTTTATATTATCGCCATTCTCGCCCATCCCTCGAGTGATGCGCTGATTTCCATGACAGTTAAGGACTTTTCAAAAATGGTTCAACTAATCCCGAAAACTATTTTCCCTAGATAATTTCCTAGCAGTTAATTTGAGAAATATGTTCATACCAGATGTATTTTAATTTCAGTATTTGTGCTACCCAAAGCTGGGTTTACGAGTATCTGCTTCGCATTCTAAAACTTCGCTTGCCGACCTAAATAACCGAGCACGTAAATGAATTTAATCATGGGATAAAATTTTATGATAATTGCTCTCGCGTTCAGTTATAACTTAATTAAATCTCTATGATGTAAAAATGCAGAAGCACTAGCTGGAGCCGCTAAACAAGTAATTGAATCAGCTTAATTCAATAATTCAATGCACCTAATTCTCCTGCCGGATCTCTCGTGATTTAATGCTTACGCTTTCTAAGTAAAAACTTGCATTTGAAGGAAGAAGTTGTTTTCAGTTCTACATATTCATTTATTTTTTCAAAGAAATGTATGTATTTTAAGAATCGAGTGTGAATAATAACATGTTGTCGTATGGACGTACTAACAGAATATGTATTTAATTTCTAGATTACGTTTTCATTATCCTCTCTTCCAGTCAAGGAAATGTTTTGCTAATGCTTTTTGTACAATTTCTTTAATAAAAATAAATTAGCGTAAAACTGGATGCAAACCTGGTCACCTCTTAGAAAAACAATAGGGTATTTGATAAATATAGCAGTTTTAGGTTTAACTCTGTGGAATTCCTTCGTTTTGAGGGTAAAAAGAAACTTAACACTTCCACAATAAAGGAAGTGGAAGTTTCTATACTTTATCGTGGAAGTGTTGTTTCATTTTACCCTAATAATAGGGCATTTGTTAATGCATGAGGCTCATATGTAACTTACGACCATGTAGACTACATTAATGTCGCTTCAATTAAGTCTCTCGCATACGGCTGTATTGTATAGCGAAGAGAAATGGTTGATCCATCGGCCCCTTCAGTTTCCGTGATAGTTGCAACAAGATTTCATCTCTTAGCTCCAATGCAAACCAAAATCATATATATACATCCAATATATGGTGGGTGGTGGTACAAAATGGAACATTGACCTCATCTACGTATGAAGAGTATGCACATAATATTTTGGTGATATAAGTTCAACGTTGGCAAAAATCTTCAAAGAAATGAAAATTTAACCTTTCGATTGGATATCTATACACCCGGCCCGTCTTGTCCATTGCGGCGAAGTGAACAGCCGTGAGCGCAGGGTGCGCCGTCTGGAATAGATGTTTGCCCTCTGGCTGGTATTGGCGCCTATGGATGCTAGGGCGAGGCATCGAAAAAGAACTAGAGCGAGGCATCGAAAGTGATGAGGCCTTGGGGTAGGGGAACCAAGCGCTAAGGTCCGCCAAAGAATATCATCAACTTGGAAATTCAGGCAGGTGAAATTATTTTCCTCGCGGAACCGTAAAATCAATGGGATAACCCCTGAAATATTTTCATCTCTGTGTAAGTTGGGTTAAACTGAATGTAAATTTTAAATTAGGTAATCGTGAGGTAAACGTCACAGGCACCAATTTGAGCTTAATTCTTGTGTTTACTAAATAATCCATTCTAAATAGTAAATAAGTATTACGGATTTGTTTTAGTTTTCAATGTGTAAAGTGACATTCTATAAAAATCCTATGTCTTTTCAAACTTCTGACCATTGACTATGCATTCATTAATAGTTACTATTTGACCTACTAGGAACCCAAATATGGTGTAGAACATGACGTGAGATAAAAATATGTATTATATTCGGCATTGTGATGATGAGTGTAGCCATTTGCACGCCGCTGCATTTTAGATAATGGCAGATTAACTGGGGTATATGAACGGTTACATTTTGCAGTACCGTGTAACTATGTATTTTTCCATCAGTCCACAAAGGGATTTTATTTCCATTGTATTCAGAGTATAACATTACAATTCTTATTTGCATCGTTACCTCTGATACGAAAATATTTTATGATTTCATAAAAAATTAAAGTCCGCCGTAGACGCACTGCGGAAAGAAAACTGTTATTCTTCTATTTTATACTTGAAGGCCACGCAATTTACAGATAAGTGGGTGGAATATTTGTTATTGTTATGCCAATTTGTAGGGAAAGTTGAGGATTTTATTTTTATCGCTTTTCACTACGCTGAAGTCAAATGTTTCCATATTATAATGAGCTTAACGTTTGGTCAAATGATGTTTTCTCAAAAGCACGCCAAGTGCATTACAAGATGTAAGTGTTCAAGTGAACTTTTTCCTTGAACATTCATAATTAATATTGTGTCATTTTCGTTAATTCCAGATTTGATACAAAGACGCTTATTTTCATTCGCCTGTTAGTTTGCCACTAGTTTTCATGCGTAAGTGTTCCAGTTTTTGGTTTTTATGACGCGATACTGGTTAATTTATTTCATGTTCAAATCGAATTATAAAAGGTGTGATATACCCTATGATCTTACTATAATGGACCAGTGCCAACTTATTTGCGTTTTATGCCACACTAACACGTGGTACTTTGTGGTTCTTGGACCTTATATACGGTCTGAGAATATTAAAAATTGAAAATGCATTTATTTCTATCACTTTTCCATTATTGGTGCTTGTTTTGACTAAGAGCATCGACTATTTTTGTGAGTGCCAAGTGGCTTCATTTCTCCAAGTAGAAGCTTGAATTCATTTGCAGTCACCTGGCGAGAGTAAACGCACAAGTTCGCGGTAAAATTCTGCGCATTTCGTTTGAGTCGCTGTCATTCAAATGGAAAAATAGTAGCTATTCCCAAGTTCAGTATTCTTTGTTCCAGATCGGCAAACTCTTGGGAATGAACTTCTTTCGGTCATTCCAAAGCGATTTTTCGAATTCCCTTGTGGATGTAACATTAAACATTGTGATCAGTTTAGGTTCCTGAAGTTTTTCCACGACGATTCAACACTTGGAGCGTAGATCAAAAATTGCCTCGCGGGGTTTTTCACATTAACCTTTACTTTGGCTAGTTTTTAATAGTTATTTTCGTTAGCTTTGGTGCAAATGGATGGAGAATCAACAAAATCTGTCCCCTTCTCTCGAAGTTTCAAATGTACTCGTTGTTTTTTGCGGCTGTATCGCGTTTATCCGTCACCACCTGCACTAGCCGGCTGACGGAAGGTCCACGGGGCTCTCTTTTGATTTGTGTTACGCTATAATGTTCGCAGAATCGCCTTTCTGATTCATGCCAGATTAAAGAAGAAGAGGTTAAATTCTTTCTTTTTATTTCTTGGCCAATTAAAGACATTGGAAGTTCAGGGGCCACTTTTTTTGTTTTCGATTTTGCGTTTAATCGCATGGCTAGGATTCAAAGAGTTAAATTACATTCCCACGTAGCTTAATTTCTCGCTATTACAACCAAGCTAAAGAGCCAAACGAATGGCTACGGGAAATGCCATGATTGAACGAATTCATAGCAAGAGCTGCCTTCCTCGAGGCAATGCTTTTGATGTGGGTCCTCCGGTGCTTACGGAATTACTTCGTAATTGAAGGCATTATTTCGCTTTCTTTCTTTCCCACCCCAGAATCCCTTTAAAAAGACGTCAGCCTCACCATCCAGCTGTCTCAGACCCACTCCCGAGGGACAATTGTTTCGAGAAAGGGCAGCGTCTCTCAACGGCCATGGTCACCGTGTCCAAGCAGGTAGACTCAACTGAACAGATTAATTCGTCGTCCAGATTCCTCTCTGCAACTTGAACCCCATTTCAGGAGTGACATTTTTGTCTCATCACGCCGCTAAAAGCATTCCCTCCATCCCTTAGCTCATAATAGCTCCGCGGCCTACTCCTAATTTGCGTGACATCCACTCGATATTCCGCCAGGGCGTAAAATGCCCTCGACGAACGGTCCATGACGTCAGAGCGCGCGTCATGGCCGCGGTTCACGGTGGGTATTTTCACCCGCCGAATCAGTACGGTGAGCGTTCGCGATCACATTCCGTTCGATAAAATCGAGGGCGAAAGTACCGATGCACAATTCCGCGCGAGGGTGAAAGTCTTCCGTAGTCGTTGCCAGGGTGGCGTCGGGAGGGAGGAGAGGCGCGCTCTACGCGGAGATATTTCGAGGCAGGAAGGTGGGGGCGCTGCAGGCGGGTGGAGGGGAAGGGGCCCGCGCGGAGCCGAGCGATGAAATGAATTCCGGAAAAGGACGGAAACCAGAGGCGCATTGCGAGGGGAGTAAAAAAAGAGAAGTGAGCAGCAACCAATCAACGTGCGGCTCGTTACGCAACGGCTTACTACTCCCCGCCGTGCGGGATTTCCTCGCCCACGTGTACGATTCCCATTCATGGGTGCGTTTGTACTCCTGCAAGGAGTAGCCTTGAGTACGATTGGCACTCGCCTCCTCGCATCGGACCCTTGCCGCTGCATTTCTTTCGCCTCTTTCAGTTCTTGGAATTTTTGTGAGTGCGAAATTTTGTTCGCTTGAACATTTCCCGTCCTTAAACGGATACACGCACCCTCGATCCTTGCTTCGTGCCCTGTACATGATAATTAAACTCTCGCCAATCTGTTATTGGCGGGCGGTAGCCGAGCTCCGTTTGCGAGATTTGGGACGATTGTGGATTGGATAGGGCGTGGTTGGTCGAGCCAGGGGGCCGATGTCGATTGAAGCGTCCTCTCCTAGTGTCGAGCTCGAAATGTTTACGGGGCACGCATTGGAAAGTGCTCGACTCTGTTAATTCTTGTCGAAGAGCAAAGTAGCAGAGCTGATTCGGAAAGTGTCGTGCGTGCTTGCAGATTCTATGAAGAAAGCTTCACTTGACTGGCGTTCGGCGAGAGAAATTAACCAGTAGCTGGAAGAACTTGCGCCTTTGGTCGACTGTTTTCTTACTTTTGTAAACGGAAATATGTAAAAGGACTGCTGTTATCACTCGGCGCTCGGTAAACCGTAATCAGTTGCTCATATTCTGTAAGACTTTCTGGAATGTTATCGTATTAGGCGGAATACGGATGTTCAAAATCCGAAAAGATGAACTATTAAGGTTCTAACCAATGATATTCTGTCCCTTTTGTTTTTAAAATGTTTTTCGGCGTGCTTGCGATGTTTCACTTCCAAAGTTATGTCTTTGATTCAGTAATTGCGGCGGAGCGAAATTTCATGAAATAATCGGTATCTGTTCGTAAAGTAAGCCCCGACAGTATGTTTGTAGCTCTTTGTTTACGGTGGCATTTTTGTGAGCGCATACTTTTTTTGTGTGCAGTCGCCGAAACGTGATCAAATGCGTGTTTCCGGCCCCTCAGCGAGGATGTCTTCGTTTCATGAGAGTCAACTGAAATTTGCATGAAGAGTACTCTCCACGTTTGCACCAATCCGATTCCAAATTACTACTGAACCGTTTCCGTCAGAGTAGTTGTAGAATGTAGGGACCGCTGAGGAGTGCATTTACTTAAATTGTATTTTTTTCGGATTAGTCGCTAAAGATATTGAGTCTTGATCATCTTTGCATTTAGTCTAGTAATTACTCCTCTCGGGGAGGGAACCCGAGTTTGCCTCGGTTACCAACGGAGAGGGAGTTTGCCGCTGAGATGCGTGTTTAGGACACGTCTAGAGTCGTCCAGAATTATTCATTGCAGTAAATGCGCCTTCGCCCTCGATTCGAGGTGGCAGTGAAGAGAAGTGAATGTTGTTAGCTAAGATGAATACGCCTTCAGTCGTTGGCCTTCAGTTAGGAATGGTAGCGACTCGCCGCGGGAGACAACGCAAATGGATATTGTCATTAGTTTCAAAAGCCGTGGTGTATTTCGGTGAAAGCGGGAATGACCCTCGAGTCGACCTGCTTGCGTTTGGTCAGTGTTATTGCTATAGGTTATTACCTATCGGGTGAGGTTGAGTTATCGATTGACTCCGTCGGCGAACACTTAATGCATTTCGGAGCCGTGAATAAAAATATTAAAAAATAATATCCAGAAACCGCAAGCTGCTTATTGCAATGACACATTCTCTCGATCTGCAAACATTCTTACCTCCCATGATCACATCCAAAATGCCCAATATTTTTCTCCCTCCAAATCTTTTTCCCAGCAACCTCTCCTCCTATTGCCCTCTTCAAAATCCCATCCTTTTCGCCCTGCCTTCTTCGAATGTTTCCCGGAAACTTCTCTTCCGCTTAGGACGTGTCGTGAAAATCCTCCTTGGAAACAGTGTGCTGCACTGCTTTTGGTATAATTACCGCGGGAGTTCAACCCCGTCAAGAGAGAGCAGGGGGCAGGCCAAAGATGATTCCGGCTCATTGTTGCCAGGGAATGATATCATTATTTCCATCACTGAACGTGTGTTGGGTCGCTGAAGCGATTGAGCGGTAGGTACGCGGGGTGGAGTTGGAACCTGGTCACCGTAGGCAGGAAGCCTGTATAGAATTGGATGCCGTCTGATGTCGAGTGAACTGTGTTGCAATAATCACAGTTTACTTAATAATGGGTATTATATTTATCTAAGAACCTGAGTAATCTGACAGAACGGAAGACTTTTCTCGCGAGCTGTATGAACTGAAGGGTTGCAGGCTTCCCTCCATCTAGGCTCGGTCTGAAACCTTAAGTACTTCGCTGCTGCGCGATATGACATCACGACATTGGAAGCATGACATTTTATTTCGTGAAAAAACAAACGATCACGGAATTGTAATGTTCATTGCCAAACGAATTCTGTATAAGCTTTGGGATTTGTCTGGGAAAGTTAAACCAATAAATTGGGTAAATACGAGGGTTATCCGGAAAGTAGTACCCGTTCGTGCCGCATGAAGTGCTGACGACGCGAGTAGCCGCTGGACGAGGTCAGATAGCTTCAGTGGCTTGTCTGCCTTCTCTGAGCCAAGTTGCGTGACGCTAGCATTGCCTGTGTTGTTTCTGTGATTGTTTACAATGTTTAAAAAAATTGAGAACGCCGCCAGTTGTGAAGTGAGGGCAGTGATTAAATTCCTCAATGCAAGAAACGTTCGCCCATGTGATATTCATCGCCAATTAAAGGAGGTGTATGGAGACAATGTAATGGACGAGTCGTCTGTTCGGCGGTGGTGTCGCAACTTCAACATGGGGAGGGGGAACACACACGACGATGAGCGTTCGGGGAGACCGTCTGTCATTACAGACCAACTGGTGAGCTCAGTTGACGAATTCGTGAGGAACGATCGGCGCGTCACAATTGATGACATCTGTGAGCATTTTCCCAATGTTTCTCGAACAATTGTTCATGAAATTGTTAAACACCATCTGCATTATGCAAAAATTTGTGCAAGATGGGTCCCTCGCGTATCTCAATGAGCTGGCGGCGAAGGACTATGCAGCAGGAATACAGAAACTTGTCACACGTTATGACAAATGCCTTAATTTGCTTGGAGATTATGTTGAGAAGTAGTTTAAAGTATCCTCTTTCAAATAAAATTTTTTATGTTTGTTAATATTTACTTTTGTCTTTTTATTTCACGAACGGGTACTACTTTCCGGATGACCCTCGTATTTTGGAGAGGAGCCGCTAGATTTTCCAAGCATTTTTCTTGGGAGATATTATTGGAAAGTAAAAACTTGAGTAATAAATTAAGTGAACCAAGGTTATTATAAGAAAGAAGATGGAGAACTCCCATGCCCGTCGACAGAAAAAACCTTATTATGGTATATAGACAGTAATTTATGTGACAGTTATATTGCCCTCTTGACTAGGAGCCATTAAGATCCCTCATTATGTCAAAAGATAAATCACAAAAAATGATGAATGCCCCGCAGTAACGCCTTTAAAGAGCTTCAATTCCTTAGAATAGTTTATACCAGTTGGCAATGTACTAGGGATAGGGTCATTTCACTGAATAACTAACGAATTCAAGCAATCACGTAATTGAAGCTGTTGTCTGGAAGTCATCTTTCATAGAGTGCAGGACTGGAGACGACTATTCGTAGAGCCGTATGTTTCCGTGTGATTCGATGACTTTTGTCTTGGGGCGGATGTCTTCAGCTTCGAACCACTGTTACAAATTGGCCAATTTCTTCACGAACTGTTTCAAACCTTAGGTCCCAAAAAGTATGAATGGAATATTAAATTTGCTCTAAAACATAAACAAATATCTCTAATCATTTCACCATCGGTATAAATTGTGTGCTACAGAGGCGAGAAAGTGAAGGCATCTTGTCGGTTTAAAGATAAAAATTTTCCTTCGTATTAAATATGATGTAATCCTGAAATTGAGAGTGTGTCAAACTTTTGCATTTAAAGTTTTAACCTGCTGGTCACCACAGGAGCGAGTATTTCCTAATAACTGTATGGAATAGGTATAGATGAACCTTAGACGTCACGAATCATTTGACGGGTGAACTTTTCATTTAGAACTAAAATAAGTCGGGTCTTAGAGGATGAGCTGTTATTGCCGACGAGAGGAATTGGAACGGAATGGTAAAAGATTTTTTCTGAAGTCAAATTTCGAGAAGTAGTGTATGCAAACACCATGTATTCATATATACAAGTTTGTTTGTACATAATATGTGTGTGCGTGTGTACACCTATAGTGTGAAAAGCAAAGTAATTTTTTTTCGTTGGAGTTTGACGGCATCCAATAAGATAATTGACTCGATGGATATTTTGTCACCAAATTATTAATTATCGATAAGTTTTGTTAGGAATAACCGTCTTCATTGAAATTTTCATCCGGAAACTTAGAAGAAAGTCATTAGCCTACACAGAAAATCACTGGAATACGATACCCTTGAAGAAGCTGAAAGCTGAGATGCTTGAAATTACTTCATTTTAACGCTCTCAAAATGTCAACCGATTTGCGCGTGCGCCGAAGCTGGAAGAATGTCGACAGTCATGAATGGCCATTCGTCCAGCTGTATGCATAATTTTAATAGATGTTTGGAGGTATTTTCCCTCTGACATCGCCCATGCATTAAGAAAGACCTGGAGGGTCAATGAAAACCGAAGATTCACGAGGTTATTCGCCGGGGGCTATTAACGGATGACCACGAAATGATAGAGCGTGTGCGGACGGGCAGGCCCCGTGCTTGAGGAAGCGTTCGCCTGCGGAGATGGATGATGGAGTGGGTAGGTGCCTCCCGCCAACACCACCACCACTTAGTTCTCGTCAAACTCATCGCGTTGGTGTTGGGGTTCACATCGCCCCCGCAAGCTTTATTGCTTCCTCACTTCGCTAACTTCGCTTAGAACCCGCTGTTCGTGAGGTACCTCCTCCAATCCATTGGGATGTTTGATTTCCTCTCTCAATTACGAGCTCGGGTATTTTTTCTTGAGCTTTGCACTCGCCTTTGGCGTTATTGCTGAGTATGTCAGTAATGGTCGTCAGTTTGCATATTTTATTTTCCGAACTCCCTTTGGCTTTTTCCAACTACTTTGCAAAGTCATGGAAAACGTGGTTCGTACATCTCTCGGTTCGGTTATCTCTTATTCATTCCTGCATGATCAACAGAAAATGAACTACGGGAACTAGGGCGATAAGTGAAAGGGTGCACGCGTTTGGAATACTTTCGTGGTTTCGTGCTTAAGCTCTTAATGAGGAGAACTACCTTTTGTCGACCGAAATTATTGACTGGACCTTATGTCGTCGAGGAATGTGATTGGCTCATTCACAACGCTTTACAGGAATACTACTCGTCCGTTAACAAGTCCTGCTAGAGTTTTGTCTAAGCCTTTCAATAGCCCTCTCTTTATTTTGGACTCACTTCTTATGCCTACGCCTTTTATAGCACTTGTGTTTGCGTCAAGGACATTTATTTAACAAAAAAAAACAAATAAAAAATATCCTTTGAATATTTTTCAAATTACCTCCTCATGAAATGCATTTCTATCGCAATTAGTGCGTAAGATCCTAAATAAAGTGACGCACGTAGTTCCCTGGTAACATGATTGGCATTCTACGGAAGCTGTTCGCTGGTTTAGACGAAGCGCGTGTCATTTCATTGTAGGAAATAGTATGCCGAGGTCACGCGCTAGGTGTTATTTTGAAGCCTAAAGGCTCTCTATAGCCTTTCTGATTCCCAATGTTTAACGTTGTTACGCCAGCTGGAGCGCGAATAGATTGAGTGCATGCAAGGCTCGACCCCCCGACGAAAATCCGGCTTCCCCCTCGAGAGAAGAGCCGATTGGTAGTATCTCACGGCATGCGGTTGGTTTGTTGTATCTAACTCTAGACTTCCAAGCAGTTTCTGGAAGGTTTCGTGTGGAATAAACTGTTATTTTTTGACGAAGAAAAAGTTTAAGCTTGGTGAATGGCTATAGGACTAAAGATCCCTTCTTTGATAGGTTATATGTGACGCGAAAAATTGTTCAAGACTTGAAATTATGAAATAAATTCCAATTCAAATTATCCCAGACTTAATGGGTATCGCTGCCCTGAAAAGGTACGCTGAGGCGATTAACCGAACCTTCGGGCGGGACGTTGAGACGCTGTTTATTTGATTTGTTTTGCTACCTCTCTTGACTTAATACTTCGGTTAGTTGCATTTACCTGGCCTTGGGGATAACAATAGTCGTTTCTGGGGATTGGTTTTGAAATAATATACTCATGGAGGGAATTTAATAGATATTAGTTTTGATCGCTTCAAACTAGTTGAGCAAATCAGTCTATCGTTATTTAATTTTGATCTTGCTCATTGCATTAAATGTTTTCGCCATAGACATTGCAAGGTCATAATTGAGTCACGTAAAAAACACGAATAAAAATTAATTGTAAAGGTCTTTCATGGTATTTATGTACAGTTCCTTTTGCACTTATAGTGAGCTTAACATTATATGTGTACATTGATATCGCTATTTCTATTTTGAATCTAACTTGTTTTAATTGCAATGGCAGTTAATTATTTTTCTATGCTGAGTCGCTCTTGAGGAGCTTACCCTGCCGCGTTGAATTAATATCATCGCGTATTTTATGCATAGCATTTGCAATTATTATTGGTTACCGTTCCCATTGCTGCCAAAATATTTATACTATCAGTCGGACCAGTAGTTGTGAATTATTCACATTTATTTCTCCAGAATACCGGGAATAATTAAAAACGGTGAGATCGGCAAGATCTGAAATTTTTCATCGGGGTTTACTACATGGACATTCTACGCCGTTACTATTCGCGTAATGCGCGCCGTTTTAAGCCTATGTCGACTATTTGACCACGCCTTGCTTCGACCTGCTAATCATTTTGGTTTGTACTTCTCTTCCGTGGACTCGTCGTGCACTTAGTATGACGAATAACATAAAATGTATGTTACCCTTACTATTCCATTGAAATATAGTATGGCTAAGTGCCAAATATAGATGATTCCCTTTGAAATGTGGAGGTTGCATTAATGGAAAATATGAAAAAGAGTACTTCTCTATGAAGATAAGTGTTTGGTATGGTAGGGAAAGAGAGAGGTTTTTTGCAAGAAATTCAAAGACGGAATGGTTAATGAATGCAGGGCAATTTCAATACAATACGTTAGCGCCGTTAAACGCTGCAATAGAGGGAAAAATGTTGGTTTGTTAGGCGAGGAAATATTGGGCACGTTGGACGGAGTGATGGGACGCATGCGCGGTGGTGGAATAGTTACTCCGGTGAGGATATTTACGGTGTTATGCAGTGCTTAGTCGTGCGGCTGTGGTCAGTCTGTGCCATCAAAATTCTACATCTACTGCGACACTGCAACGTAAAAAAACCATAAACACAGTAATCAACCCGGAGGTCGGTTTGGTAGGTGATGGTAGAGTTCACCCAGTATTAAGCCCGACGGCGTGTGAAATTCACACATCAGGGTAGGGGGGCCAGTTCCTTTCTCTGTGCCGGTTATGGTTACCCAGGAAGATCTAGTACCCGAAAAGACACAGCTTTGGTGGAGGTTCAGATACCCACCCATAGAAGCTCGAACCCGGGCCCTCCGGTCAGTAGTCAAACGTTCTACCCCATGGACTACCGCGACCCGCACTGCAACATAATTTAATAATAAGTACGTAATACCATAAAGTAACGTGATTAAAATATGTTCCATACGTTGGTCAAAATAGAAAATGTTTTATGTCTGAATATTCTAATGAAAGGACGCTTATTAAAACTGGGTGTTTGCCGACCCGCGTGGACTCTCTTTAAGGGATCGAGATGGTGCGGGGGCTAACGTACTGGCTTCCCACCCAGAGGGCGCGGGTTCAAATCCCGGCGGTGTTGAATATTTTTCATAGGTATCTCGATCCCTACTTGAGATGCTTTGTGGAGGGCACTTTGAGTGAGTACGCCGTCCGTCGGATGGGACGTTAAACTGCGGACCCCTTGGCGCCTTTCGTAAAGAGTAGGCTAATGCCGACGCCGGGTTTCTCTCCACCCTTCATCCTTTCCTATCCATCCCCTATGGCGCAAATGACCTTAGCTGTCGGTCGCCGCCCCTAAAAACTACCCCTCTCTTTAACCTTGATAAACATGAGCTTGGCGCAGTCGTAGTCTTGTGCGTTTAGAATTAACAAGTCAATCGGAAGGGGGAATTTGGTCTTCTGAACAATGTCGACGGAGAAGGCCGCAGAGCGTCCGGAGTCGCTCGCCCACCTTTCGCCCCGCAAATTGCCCTGTGCGCTCCGCTTGAAAAGCCTCGCCTCCCCACGTGCGCGCCCAGCCATCAGCCGCTCCACTCCACCCCCTCCCTCCCGATGCCCTCGCCATCGCGCCATCGGGCTTCACCCCTCCACTCACACCCAACCTTCCCGGAGTCCCTTATTTTATCGATCCACTCGCTATTTGGTTTGTGACGGCAAGGTCGGCGGCGGGGTTCGTAATAACCAACTTAGGTTATTCGCGGAACCTTACGCCGCAAGCGCAATCCAGTTTTGATTTCGTTCGCTTCCCCTTTCTCGGCAGCCGCATGGGGCGCAGTCGCCGGCACTGCCCACGCTCCCTCTCCCTCTCCCTCTCGTAGTCGTGGTGTGGTCGCTCTCGATGCGTTCGGGGATGCGAGAGTTGGAATTGGGTCTCGCGGGACAAAAGCGAAAGCAGTGGCGCGCGTGGGTCGAAAATGAAGGCGGCCAGGACGCGCTACCCACGCCGAGTGAGAGTGTTAATCAGAATTCTATCTGGAGGTGACGCGAGTACGCTCTGATAGAGCTTCATCACGGATTGGGTAGACTAGAATCACATCGATGTGTACCCCTTGATTTTGTGCACCATTTATGAAATTTTCTCAGAATACTGGTGTTTTCGTCGTTTTGCAGAAAGGGTGACATTTTTGTGGGGGGGATATTGCCCCGTTTAATCGAATCGAACGCAATAAGAGAATCGATTAATAATTTACTCTCGCGGCACCAGGATATTAATGCATGATTCGGGAACATTTGGTTCATGCGCGGGACAGTCCCGCGCATTGCGGGACCATGCATGTATACATCCCTTGTGTGAGCTGTTGGGGCGCGGGACGCAGGGCTGCACGGAGGGGGGATGAGCCGCACTTAGCATCCAGGGAGGAATATCATGATGAACTATTGTACCAATTGACTTAATAAACATTTTCCCTCTCAGTGATAGATGGATAAGGAGATGACGCCAGGTTATTTTGAGAGACATTTCTGCAAGATTTTAAATGAGCATTGGTATTTAAGGATCCAGGAGAGACAAATGCTGACTCTCTCTTCTTTGCTCGTGTCAATTGTCTCTGAGCAGAAGCATATGTTTTGGAGTATGATTAACGTACGTAAACAGAAGTTAACCATGTGTGAACACGCCTGGGAAGATAACCTTGGGGAAGTTAATTTACATGAATAACATTTATTTTATTTATCTTGCATTACAAATGAAAAGTAGGGTTTAGCTAAAAGCAATAATGCTTCAGTTTTAGTCTTGATATTACTCAAATTAAAGATTTTTTTTCTAAGTTCAAGCTATACATGTAAGGTTGAATTTAGTCTTCACTCAAGAAATGTTTCTTTTTACTATTGGCTTCTAGCTCACTAGAATTAAAAAAAAACTTATTATTCTATGACAAAATCAAGTGTTCATTCGACACTCTAGGAATCGAGTGGAATCGAATTTGCGTGCTCATTTTAAAATTTAAGATCTAGATAAGCCAACGTGGCGTTTCCATGAGTATATTTCCTTGTTCATGATTTTCAGTTATTTTGGATTTCTTAAGATGTGCAGTCGATATTGTGCTTAAAATTTATAGTTTACTGTTATTGTTGTTTTTTTCCCGGCGTACCTTTTCTCCATCTAGAAAAGTTATTGAATAACGCTTCCCCCTCGTTATTGTTAATCCTTGTTTTATTTCAATTCAAATCACGCCTTTGCCTCATACCCCATCGAAGAAAGGAGGCGGCCAGAACAAGCGGGTGTGGATTTTTGTCGTAAATGGGGAAGACCTCAGTTCCACGTCTTTTTTGTAACTGAAGCTTGCTAATGTAAATTACACATTAAGGAGTGATTTCAAATGCGTTTCACATCATTTCAAACATTTTGTAGTACCTCCTCGAGGCTTCGCGATTATATTTTGTTTCAATTTTGTTTTCTCCTGAGAAGTTGTAAATTTACATCAATCATATGTAGTGTCAATGGCAATCATAACTAGTATCACCCAAGCAAAGGCTTCGGTGGGCGTTAGAATTATTTTTGTTTTTTTTAATATTCTCACCAATTCTCTTTACATAGTCAGTGTTAGTCTCCGTTTACGGCTCGCTACGCTTGTGTTCCATCACGGTTTGATTAAGCCATGACGTTGGTAGTTAGAAAGATTACTTAAAATTCCAGGAACATTTTCACTATTTCTGCAGTTCGTTCCATCTGTAATAAGCATTTGCTCTCGGCAATGGTGGCAGACTGCTGTGGAATGGATTTGTGGAAATGGAGCCCGGAAAATTTGAGATGATTCTCGCTCTGCTCCCTGCGAATACTTCCTTTCTTAATTATTCCATTTCGCTTAAGTTTTCGTCGTGGAAAAAATGAGAATAGGAAACCAACCGACGAATCGCCTAGACCTGAAGGTACACTGGCTGGAGCCCGGCCCGAATGCTTAGCCCAAGTCAACGAGCACCGCGGAAAGCCGGGAAGGGTGCAGAGGTCACGAGGCAACCAATTACACTTGAGAGCGGGCGTTCTTACTTTTCCCGCGGCGTCTGCTCATGGAATTTTAGCCGAATCA
The DNA here is from genome assembly GCF_022747635.1 of Hetaerina americana. Classification (NCBI taxonomy): domain Eukaryota; kingdom Metazoa; phylum Arthropoda; class Insecta; order Odonata; family Calopterygidae; genus Hetaerina; species Hetaerina americana. The sequence goes on along the minus strand of NW_027286719.1, from coordinate 6,987,280 downwards.
AATTCCTTTTCCTTGAACCATCTCGTGGTCTTCTAGGCTCACGTGGGATGCTGATGCTCGCCATGTCCTATTATCGCACCGGAGGGAAAATGTTCGTGGCCAATTGATTCCTTACTACTTTTAAAATTCACCAAATTTCGTTTCCAATATTGGAAATTTAGAACGTTCAATCGAACTGATAGCAGTAGAAATGTATTTAATGGCATGTACTCAAGTTCCCCATTTCCCTAGCGCAGTTTCACATTTTAAATCTTTCTGCGGGCTGTTGATGTTCGTTTGGTTGAGGGTGTCGCAGCGTGGGTGCGCTACATGGACATGCAGCAAGTACTCCGATGGCACGGTTTTCCAATTTCTTCGTGGATTTCCCAATGCTGCATGTAATGTTTCAAGTGTGATGGCAATCATTACGGTATATGTAACCAGGCAATTTATTGAATACGTGTTTTAAGAAAGTAAAAATGTTGCGTCCTAAATTACTATGGCTTCCTTCCGTTCATAAACGCCGGAAACTTGAATGGCGAGAGATGTATGCGACAGCTGTGAGGCGATGACGGCGGAGGGGTGTGCCCGAGGTAGGTGAGGGGGCGGGCGGAGGCACCGCGGACGGACTGCGTTGGGCGAGCGAGCGGCAGCGCTAGGAAAAGGAGCCGTTGAGAGGTGGTGTGCATTGGTCACGAGTCTCGGCGTCCTCTAGGCAAAGGTCGTGGCGGTTGTTCTAGTTGCGTCTAGTGTGACGCGTCTCCCTAGACGTAGGTGCGGGCGAGTTAACATCTTGACTGTAACATCACTGGCCAATTTCCGTTTTTCTCAATCGAAATCCCATCTTTTGAGGGCAATATAGGCGGGACCAGGAGACCAACTATCGAGACATAGGATATTCACAGCTCGAGTAGAAATGAGAAGAGAGTAAGTTTGGATTCCGTTCTCGGAAGCATAAGTAACAGGAAATGTAACAACTCGTAAATCTAACTTTGTTTAATCGTAACTGAAAGAAAGCTCATTCACGCTTTTAAACAAATTTTCGCCGATTTTAATTTCCTGCTCTCGAGAGAATATTTGAAAGGGGTTTTTTTCCTCCTCTTCCTTGGCTTCATCTCAGTAGGTGGTCGTGTTCGGTAGCCGATAGGTCGTTTTAAATAGTCCCGCGGTGATCTCTCTTGGCAGTTAACGTGTTCACCAAAAGTTGTGAAGTATTCGATTACAAACTCATCCAGATAACTTTACCAGTAATGTGTCGATATACTTACAATTGAAGCGTTGAAGTGTTTCACGGACTAGGCCAAAGGCATTTTCATTCCCTTTACTTCGATTCGTTGGAATAGTTCTCATTCGCCTCCTTTCCCCCTTTATGCTCGATGAAGTCGCGCGAAGTTATTTGCTAGCACACCCCACTCTGGGTAATAACTTAAACTCTTTCAAATAACTAACGGCATTCTTGGTTTCATTCACCAAGAAATTTTTTCCATGGTGATGCCCAGGAAAACAAGGAAGCCTACTTTCCTCTTATAATTGCATAATGTATTTTGTTTACTTTCCCCTGTAATATCGAAGGACACTCTTTTATCATTCTCGACGAAGAGGCTTCGATTCCTACGATCGTCATTTACTTGTAACAGCAAAATTCTATCATATTTTTTCGAATTTCAAAACTTAAGGATTACCGTTCGCTGAAATGTTATCCGTTTTCCCAGTATCACTCACACACATACATATATCTGAAAAATAGTTCAAACTTTTTCAGAATCTCTTTAAATGCATATGTTCAATGAGATAACGAAGTCTACTTTGTCATTGATCAACAGCTAGCTAGAATGAATGAAGTGAATGGATGGATGGATGTGAATAGTTCGTACCTGAAGAAGCGAAATATTTCCTCTCGATCAGTTGAATTGAATGTGAGCGACGGATATGGTGCCAAGAGACGAAGTGTGGTGAAGTTTTCCAGGTGGCTCGTTCTTAAATGAGAGGGGGTGAATCAATTGATGGTCGAAGTCCGGAAAAGTTGAGAGCCACATTAAAAGCCTTTGCTGAGCATGTTGTACCCAGTGAACGCCCCTCGCCATCCATATCCATCGATTCGTGTCTATTCCAGGGTATATTTAATTCATAAACAGTGGGCGTAATGGATGTCTGACACATTTTTAAAAAGTTTCCAAATAATGGGGATCCTTCTCGTCCACCTGACTGATCAACGCTTGCCCTTGCTAAATGTTCAAATGAAATCTTATTTGGGAGGCTCGGCTTGAGTACGTGTATTCCCTGCCGAGGAATCAAGTCTCAAGTGTCTCAATAACTGTGCGTTTACTTGCACCTATGCAGTCGGGAGATCGAGCTGGTGCCTTTGGTCGACCCGAGAAGTCGTTAGCCGAGGCCATTGGGAAGCCCGATGACGAGAGGGGAAGTGAGAGGCAGGTCCATTGTCAACCCGGGCGCAAGCCATCCACATGGGACGCAGGAAGCCCAAAAACAAAGCGAAACACTTAAAATCCATCTGACGTTTTTACAGTCTCCCGAATCAATAATGACCGTCGCCTGCGAACATTCAGCTCCCCGCCCCTTCAAACCTTACTCGTAAGTGGTATCGGACGGCCGGAATGCGCGGGAGCTCCCATTCGCACAGAATGAAAGGTATGCAAAATTTTGTATCATGACATTGACTATCGACTCATGCGTGATTACTTCAACCAATTAAGGCGAACTCGCATGTAATATTATGAATATTATGTGGTAATTTCCTCGGGCCTATTGTTAACAATCTATCTTAATAATACCGCGAGTTTTTTTCCTGTTACACTTCTTCCCCAGGTTAGAAATAATGCAGGTGCAATTATGTATGAGGCAATTGACATATGATTTATTCTCTGAGAGAGTACTGTTTTTTAATGAACCTATATCCTGCGAAATTCTCTCATTTAGTTGTCAGTATCACAGGATGAATGAATTGCGAAGTGGGTCATGGACGGAAAACGGAAGTCATTATAAACAAATGGTAACATTTTCCATATTGGATTAGGTAACCTGCAGATGGTGTTGTACATCGAAACCGGCCGTGGATTAAATCAATTTGTATTAAAAAGTACTATCATTTGTTCATTATTATGTTAGAATTATACCATATACCGCCTGAAACTGCGCAATTAGAGCATCACCGGGCGGAGCGCGTACGTCAAGTGCGCATTTTACGCATTGTTTTGGAAGAATGAATCACGTGAGCGTTGTTTGAGAAACGCATTGTTACCTCAAACATCGGTTAATTTGGCCGCGAGGCTGATTTCTCAGGGATAAAGAGGCATTGACGAAAGAGGAGTTTAATTTCCGTGTACGGGAGCCGCAACTATATATTTGCTGAGTGCCATTCAAAACTCGCTCGGCATGTTGATCGATGCATGCAATTCTCATGTACTTGATGGAACCGAGATAATTGACTCAAGTCCTCCCTTCATCTCTGCCGCAACAAGGAACATGCTGCATGCGTTGATGCAAATAAACCATGTCTTGATTTCCATGTTTTTTACAGCTTGTCTCGCATCACGACTCATGAATAAAGAGTATTTTTGGTGTTACCGTCTGCTGTAGTAGTGCATGAAAAGTGGTTAAAACTGTGTGTATACATGTTTTCCATTTAACAATTGAAATTGACTGTTGAAAATGTTGATGTCGCGAAAAAATGGAACAATACATCGTAGCGCTATTACACAATTCGCATGGTTGTTGTCTTTCCAGGACAAAGTCTGGGGTACGGCTTTGTGAATTACCACAGACCGGAGGATGCGGAGAAAGCCATAAATACACTCAATGGACTTCGATTACAAAACAAAACTATCAAGGTAAGAAAAATGAATAGAATTGACGCAAGTCTCGCAAAACTTGTGCGTCAAGTCCATGGCACCGAGCTTGCTGTATTTTGTAAAATACTTAAATAGATTGTGCGACCTTTACTCATTCCGGAATCGAAGGAGGTTTTTTTTAATATATTGTGTTAATAAACCGATAATTGCGGTACGTGTTTCATCGAAATCAAAGCTTTCCCATGATACCAGTTCACCAGGCAACGTGGTGACAGCAACCCGATCGGTGGATGATCGATTCACTTGAACATTCCACTGCCCAGCTCACTCAACTCCCTTACGGGAATTTCCGACATATTCCAGGAAATAAAATCATTTCATCGGTTCAACTGCTATTATTTCTTTGTCACACTTTTCCATTGTCCGCATGTTCATCCCAACTTATTTTGCGCTATCCATATTTATGTCAATTTTAATTCGTGCACGTGCAACTGTTTTCTTGGGCATGGCCGCAGGAAGAAAAATAACCTGCTGCCTCCGTTTATGGAGCGTGCCCGTATACCAGAGCAGCCTGGAGAAGTGTAGTGGAACTTAAAAAGATATCGGGAAAATGTCTAATGGGAACGCCCGATTGTACGACGACACAATAAAAATGAGGAAAACAAAACAGGAAATATTGGCTGAGAGTTATTATTCTCATGCATATGAAACGTATGAAAAACGCTGCAAAACCTATTCCGGTAAAGGGAGGAAGTTCATGGAGAAATCCTATGCCTCGTTTGTCTTTAAGTGGTCGCAGTGCCCTGAGGTAAGGGTGCAGAATAGCCAATCGCGCTACTTATTGCGCATGGAATAGGATGCTGATGGCATTGTTCAATTTTGGTCACTTTTTTCTCAGTTGCTTGTTAATACGTGTGTGGGAGACATGAGAGTGTCTAATTTCGAATCCTGCATCTCGAGTCTTCCGGTGACTCCCCTCGTTCGGGATGAAAGACTAGGTGGGGCAAGAGCTTATTCCGAGAAAATACTTTTTACTTCATCTAACTTTATTAAGTTTCTCTAGCAAAGAAGAAGATGAAACGGATTCAGGGTTATGGCTTCATGTTCGGAACAGAGACTATAACTCGCTAAGATAGGTCAGAATATCGATCCAAAACGTGAGCGTCTGCCGCGAGGAGACGGCTTGCGGTTTGCGATTCACGGGGTAAACCCATATTTTCCTGCTAAACGTTTTAGCGTTGGTAAATCCGAATTGGTCCGAATTAACCTTCATGAGATGGCGTGATTCTATAATACGCTATCGATGGTGTTCATTCTGTTTCCGTATTTTACTTTGAAGGTGTGTGTAGTTATATTCGACTCGCGATGTTTCCCGATGGCTGCTGTCGGAGGGAAAGGAAGCCTTCTTTTCGTGTTTTATCAAGCCGATGTATGCGGAGTGAGGACGTCGTATGTCGCTTCGTTCGGGGGGGTGCAGTGAGGGAGACGGGCTGCCGTCGACCCGGTGGGAGGAATCGCTGGCATTGCGTCAAGACACCGTCCAGGCAAAGGCCGTAATTGACGAATGCTCCCATCGATTGGTCGGCCGGCCGCTCATCCCGAGGGGCAGGGAAGGCGAGCCGAAGGGCTCTCGGCCGTGTGCTCGGTCCTCTCATCGGCCGGGCGAGCGCTTTGGCGACCCCGAGGGCTCTCTCTCACTTCCCCCCCCCCTCCCAACCTCTACGTGGCGTGGATTCACCCGCGCACCTTTTGGGCGGCCCGTGGAAGGGAGTCGGGGTCCATGTGGTGAGCGGTTGTTGGCTCGTGCGCCTCGCCGTGCGGCACGGCGGCGTGGCGTGGTTTCGATCGCCTCCCGAGACCCTTCTGGCGATCAATACGGCCTGCGCGTCGGCCAGGTTTACGTGTGCGCGCCGGATCTTTTTGTATTTCGTGCGAGGAGGGGAAAGCTACTGCAAGACGAAGGTTGTTGTACTTTGACCAAAGGGTAATGGGATCGGATCGCGCTCTCGCGGAAGAGCGTCGTCTCCTCGCGGTGGGAGCTCTCTCGGCTCGTTGGGGAATGCATTATGAGGAAGCCCGTGGGTACTTGTGGGCGGGGTGGAAATGGTTTCTAGTTTTACCTTTTGCCCGGCTCGACGGCCTTGATAGAAAATGCGAATGGGCGATCTATTGGGGCATGGTGGCCCGAACAACAGCTCGCGCGCGGGCGTGGATCGAGAGCAGTGGTCGGGCCATATCGGTGGTTGGGCTCGGATTGGACGGGGTGCAATGAAGGCTCCCTGCTCCTTGGACTCGATTCGCTCCGAGGGTGCAGTGCAGGGCGCGACGCTGGATATTACCCCCATGTCGCCAAACATGGACCTATTTTTGTTTTATCTCGGGCGTCCGCGGTTTAGAAAGTCACGTCGCTCCTTGTTCTATCTTAGGTGATCTCGCGATCCATATTCTTATTGCCCTGTGACATTTATTCTAATACTTCCTTTTCGTTTTAACCTCTCATGACCTCGTTTTCTTAAATGGGGTAAAGAAAATTGTCGGCTCTTGCAGCGTTCTATTTCGCCCATCGGAAGAAAATCATGCCATCTCGGCGGCGTCGGTGTTACATTTATTGAATCATGCAATGTATGCAGTACGTTCGAAGTATATTGAGATTGACGTCAAACTGCTTTCCTAAAATCCCGAGACCATTTCTTTTATTTCTTTCGTGCACCAAGAGAGGCCCGGAACCCCGGAAAAGTTGATGATTAAATGATGCTTCAACTCTCACTCTGGAGAATCTTCCGGGATTGAAGTGTGTACACCTTTGCTTGGATGCCGCGAGATTTGAGCGTGCCTATGTGGCGAAAATTGAGGGGCGGTGAATCATTTGTATCTGTCCTCGGTTGTCCTTTCGTAAAATTACGAGTCCGATGGTAGAAGGCAGTGATGCCTATCCCGAAATCATCTCGGGGAAAAGATCAAGGAAATGTGTGTACTCGCTGTGTAATGTGCGAGTGGGAACCGAACGGGTTATTATTCCGTTAAGAGGTTTTTGTGATTGTTATGGACAATATTATCCGATGTGCGAGGAAATGACATCGCAAATGTCCATTTATAGGAACGAGTGCAATAGGGGAAAAAAATATAAAATTCTAAAATAATCCCTTCCGAAACAGTTGGCAAATAATTTAGGAATGAGTTTTCTAACGCGTTTCTAATGTTTAGTATCTTTTCAATTTCATGGTTTGTTGAGATGAAATTGCTTAAAACTTATTTACCCTTAATTTACCATTGCGCACACGGATTTGCATACAAGTGCTTGCATAGATATTCGTTATCATCTGCGTTAATGCAAGGTTTATAACATGTTATCCCTTTCATGTGCACAGTGATTAGAATAATTTTCAACATATTTTGTTATTTTAATTAGTACATTAATGTTTAGAGTAAATGACACTTTTCGACCATGCTCTAATTTACCTTCAAATATCTTCAATCTTTTACGTATATGCAGCCAGGAATACTTATTTGTAGTGTAAAAATGCATGGGAAAGGCAGAATTAGTCATTTTTGTGGTAGAGTTAGTTCGATGTGCGACTAGTTATTAGATATGTTACAGATAACTTTCCATACTCAAATATATTTAGTTTCGCTTGTTCCTACGTGCGCCTATTGATGTTCACCACCAAGCTAATTTATTTGAAATGCATAGTTAATTTCGCCTCTTTATTTTTCCATTTATTCATTTTTGGAAATTAAAATGTCACCTTGAGATGAAATTTTTCACATTGATTGATCCATCTCGTAGAAAGCAGCAATCTCTTGCATTCCGATGGCATATTTTATTTCGGCCGCGCCTTCCGTCCAGAGATCTTTATCAAATGAAAGCAACCGGGTTTCAGGTGACTTTGTTGAGAGCCTAAGAATGGTATTCTATGATTCTTGAACTCGCAGGTTTTCTTGTGTATTTGACGGCCATTCCAAACATTAAGCTCCTTGAATGATCTGAAGTACAAGATCGTCACAATGAAGACGTTCCACGTTGTGTGTATTTAGTCAGTCTCTCAAGTTGAGGAGACTGACTGTGAGTCCCATGTCCCAGTATACGCTGCTGCAGACTGTTTACAGAGACGTCCTAATTACAATACGCCTCGAATCTTTGGCACCGTTGATAATGAAGGCCTCCCGGCGGATTCCCGTTCTTACGACCCTCCCTGTTACGTCGTGTTTAGAATATCTTTGGAGAATTGGCAGAGACTAAGGGTCCGTGGCCCTTGAGTTGGCAGGTACAATGCATTCTCACTTTCACTGCTCAACTTCTCGATGGAGGGATTAATGCCTACCTTGAAGGGGGTCAGGAAAGGACCATTTGGCACAAGAAGGGCAGTCACCTGCGTCCATCCCGTTCCCTCGCACATATCCGTAAGTGCACCCTCGGGCTTGGTTTTATTAAACGACTGGGCCCGTTTCTGGAGCTCCGGTGGTGAAGAGCGAAATCTTGGTGGGAAAGATACGATCCACTCCCCGGAGGACTCCACGCAATTATATTGTTACCGAATCGATGAAAATTTGCGCCTAGTATATGTCAGTATCGTGTTCCTTAGACGTCTGCTGGAGGTGATTTTGTCGTCTTGTTTGTATGAGAGAATGAGTTTCATTGAAATAGGGGCATGTCAATTTTTAAATAACATGCAGTCACTCCAGTCTTGTGATTGGCCAGCCATGTTTCACTCCTAGTAAAAAATATTAGGAATCTTGCCTTTGTCATTAGAGTGTGTTTTCTCCTTTCTTTATGGAGTGGAAGTGAGTTTTTGTGTATAGATCACCTGAAAAATGAACTCGATGGTATAACTTCCAGGCATAACCAGATTTCAAATAGAATATGCGGTTGACTAAACTAAATATTTAATGCATTCTTAGGTGTTAAATAATTTTAATGAAAATGTACAACAACTGGTAGCCTTGTTACATGTTTTACGTATGACAAAGATTTGTTTTAAATAGCGACGCTAATTGACATGGTGTGGTTCTAAGGTGTTGGTCAGCACCATTATAAAGCAAGCGAAATGTTATTTTACGAAGGAATCCCCTTGGAATTTCCGCGGAAAGTGGCCATCTAATTTAAGGTATAAAGAATTTACAGTGAAAATCTTAAATACGAAGATGAAGGCATAGCCTGTCGCGGCTAAATTGAAGAGCGCCCATATTTCATCAATGCTCTTATTTTAAACCTAAGGACTTTGGCTCCTCGCTGCGAGGCTAGTTTTCTTTGACTGCGTTTTAATTCGATGCCTGTCACACATAATTCATGCTTTCCGTTTCATCTAGTCTATTTTGGTCTATGTTGTCGTGGACGAATGCCAATTTCCATGTTTTATAATGACTCGTTATACCTTCCACAGTACTCATTGCATTGGTGAACCCAGTTTTGCGGCCCAAGTGTGGAAAATTTGTTTTGTGAAAATTGCGGATGTCATAAGTTGTTGTGGGTTAATCATGGGCCTCATTTGGATAAAAAATATACCCAGGTTATATTTGGATATGGATATTACATATTTGGGTGGTGAATTTTACTCAGATTAAGTATACAAAGATGTACCGACTGCTTGTCTGATAACTGATGGTTATTGAAAATGCTCCTAGTCAAAGGTTTTAGGCAATGTAATACTCGTTCTAGTATTTGCATCCCTAGGTGGGATCCCTCAGTAGGATAAGTGGAAAAGAAAGGAATAGGTGAATGGCTAAAATGAGTATATGCCCTGGAAACAATTAGTTTTTACTCAGAATCATTTAATCTACTAGTCTACTAAGTTGTACTTAGCATATGCATATTTTCGAGGTAACATCTCTATTCTTTGCGTTTTAATTTTTTCATCACTGAAGATGGTCTTGATGATGGGAAGAAGAGACGGAAATGATAATATGTGTGGTAAATTTCATCTAGTATTACCCCGTGTAGATAATGGCTAATGGATGTCCTCGGTTAATATAATGGAAAATAACCACTCATCTGCAGGATTCTCGTTACGGAGAAAGTTTCATAATAGGCATTGGTTTAATCCTTGTCTACTTTCAGTATTTTTGACCAAGAAATAGAAAAAAGTGGTGGGTATTGGTTTCATAAAATATGGTAGGATTAAGAATATTCTGACGAGTGGTTCATAGAGTTATTCAGTTGTCACCAATTAACCAGTCCCTCGAGTAATATTTCCGTGAGTCCTTCGGGATAATATTTGGTGAAACACACACTTATATGATTTTATATTGCAAAATTATTTTGAAAGTGGATTATTGGCGTATTTTGTGACGTGAGCGACCGGGATAAATGCTGTGGTCGCGGCTTGAGTTGATTGCGCGATAGATTTTCATGATAGATATGTCATGGATAAAGCCATAATGTAAAAGGTTTTCTATGAAACTTCTCCGTGCTAACATTTTCAAATGGATGGACACAGCGCCCTCGATGCCTTGCCATATTATTTCGTATTTTTCATCCTTTAGGATTTGTTGCTCCTCGGTCTTACGCATTGACTCGTTACGGTACTCTGGTCATTCAATAAATAGTATGTCGAAGTCTGTACCCGTTCGAAAACGTTTGCTATTTCAAATGGCTTAAAAAACTGCCCCTTTGTTTATATTTGAGAATAAACTGTTGTGGGGAGTTAAAGAAGCGGGCTTAAGATGAATGAATGTGGTTGCCATGGGTCTGGACAGATGATATCTTATGTAAATGCTTCATATTGATTATACCTTTAGGGTATTAGTTGATTTACTCTTAATAATCATATCATGCATTTTTATTGGGGATAGATTATGTACGTGTTGATGCAGAATTTATTCCCGGATATAATGTTTAGGTTGCCGAAGAGAGAGTTGCTATCGCGTCGCGAATTGCGCTTGAGCAATCTGTTTGGCGACCGCTGAGCAGCAAGCGGGGGGTGGTTGGCCGACTCGCTCAGGGCCGCAACATTTATTCAGACTTTTGAAAAATACCTACAGGTTTCTTCTAGCTGTAAATTACATTGAGATATTTTAATTTGGTTTGTACACAAATAATTGAGTATGGAAAACGCTCTGAAATTAAGGATATATCTATTTCTATTCATTCTTTTCATCTTTTTCTCATAGAAATAAGTGATAACACGCAAAGCTAATGTTAATTTTTTTTAAAGTTGATGACACGTGGGCATTTTGGAGACACCCAGTGAGGGAAAGTTTCTCTGGTGTGCGAATGGGGGCACACCCGATCAGGAGATCTAGGCTTTTAGTCCTCATCTTGGTATTTTTTATGGTAAAACTCAAATGTAATTTGTGCATCACTTGGCTCAAATTCGCACCACTGCGTAACATAAGCTCTTGTGGCATCCCCCGCTTGATTTCTGTTCAATACATATCGATTTACAATGTAATAATGGCGAAATTTGCTTTGAAGGTAAATTAATTGATGATGTAAGTGATGCATAGAATATCTGACCTTTAATTGGAGGACTCTGATTAAAGTTCCGGCCATTCGAAACTGTTATTTCATGGAATTCGTCATCAGAAGAGTTCCGCCGATGAATTGACGAACAATCCTCTTTCCCGAAAGCTAAATGCCAATCATCCTCGTGTAACCTGGTTCAATTTGTTTCGGATGATCACCTAATATATGATGAGCGTGGCTTTTTTGTTCGTCCCGGTAGAACCCATTGAAGGAGTGGGGGAGCTACCTTTTTCGGCGGAGTAGCATGAAGATGTGGTGTTGATGGTGGAATGAATTCGCTCGTAGCGATATAACCCTGGCTTCTATTTTCCGTGGCCGCCTCTGTGCGCTATGGGCGACCATCGAGGGTCCAACACTTACGATAGATCCTAGTCCATTTCGTTGGCCTAGAGGCCTCGTCGTTCACTCACGCTGAATGAATTAATCTGTTCCTCAGAGCAAAGCGCCTCTAAATTGGACAGCCGGTTGACCTCAACAAACGCCCTTAGTTGACTGATTACACCGGATATGCCTGGAAGAAGTTACGGAGTTCCTATAAAATGGGTTTCTCGTCGCACGGCGGCCGTGCATCCTTCGGTGCGAGGCTGAGGTGTCCGCCCGCTGCAATGCCCCCTCTCCCTCAATGCACGCACGCTCCACGGGTCGGCCCCTAAAGAGGAGGTGGCGTGTTGCCATTGCTCGAACTGGTGAATCGATTCCCTTGCACGCGATTCGCCTTTTTCGGTAACTGTTCGGGTTGACATCCTGCATATTTTTATTGGGTGATAAGTGGTAGAAGGTGTGATTTGTCAAAACTTAGTGTTTCTCTAAGTGAATCTAATTCCTTGCGTAGCAGTAGTATGTGTCTTTTAACTGGGGTATTTATTCTAAGGCATTATACCTTAGAGTATATATGAAACGTTTTTTTTGTAGTTCCGCAGGATTCATTGAAAACTGTTCTTGGGAGCATTGAAGTCGGTGGGCATTCGGCACAATTTAGGTAATGCATGGGGTAACTCAAGTCCAATTTGTCCGATAAATTCTCTCAACTTTGATACAAATGAATATAATCTAAAATAAGATAAAAATATTTTTGCAGTTTTCCACAAAATAAAATGTTTCAAAGAACGTCGCTTGTTTCATCTGATAAGAGTTGTCTTCCAGAGTTCTTGTAGCTGACGAGGACACGAAGTGAGTCGAGCTGCCCGTCTTTTATACAAATATTTTACTTTGTGGAAATGTGGTCAAATGTTTGTTAAACTTTGAGGTTACCTGATTATAGGACTCTTGCTCAAGTTCTAAGAAGTTGATCTGCACCAAAATTTCGGGCGTTTAGACTCGAGTGCTGTTACCACGCGCAAGGGAACGACGTCACGTTGTAGCTCAACGAGCTCTGGCCATCTTCCCCTGGAGGGTTTCAATGGGGCGTTAGTTTACTGATGGGAAAAATATTTGCACCGCTGGCGCCAAATGCGGCCACTTTTCCTCGATTCAAAATGGCCGTTGAGGGGCAAGAGATGTAGACGACGCGGACTCCACTAGCCGGATAGCTTAAGGTAACCGTTGCTTTGAATATTTTTGCCCTCATCTCTCCTTCCAAAGCCAATTAACCTGATTTGCGAATTCGTATCATATACAAAGGAAATGGAAACATATGTATATCATTATGTCTGCACTCATGTGCAGTTCTTACTGAAATAAAACAGAAAAACCTTGACCGCATCCAATAATGCGTTGGCACTATGAATGGAAACCATTTGCAATGATTACATGAACAAATGATCTCGGACAGTTGCCATTGAATTTCCTTGTTTCAAGCGATTGTAATCGAAGTTTCATTCATTTTATTGTGTAGTATTTAATGAAACACGAAGGAACTTCGGTCGCATGCGTCTGAAAAAGTTCAAGTCAACGAATCTAGTATTTCTCTCCCTGCTCTTCGTGAGCGAATGTCAATTTTGGACGGTTAAAGCCACAATAAAAATTCCAGGGGGGGCTTTATAGTTTAAACCCTGGCCCCAGGGGCCTAGAATCCGGCGGCATTCTTGCCAACTCGCTTCGTCGACGCAGACCGATAGCTCGGGGAGCTCCCCGCTGCCTCGTTCGATGGCCATCTGGCTGCGGTGTGCCGCTGCGCATTTCTGGAGCACTCCGACGTGGGTACGAGGGACGGCCGGCAGCGAGCAGACGAGCGCTCCGCGGGCGTCTCGGCCCCTTTCTCTCCGTTCCACTCTCCCGACCCTGCCCTCTTCTCCCCACTGCCGCCCACTCCCCTGGCGCACTCGGGGTTGGTGTTTCGCGTGGGGCATCATCCCTTCAAGCCTCCACCCCCCCCCCACCCTACTAAACTCGACGGGTGACTCACCGGAGCAGGCAATGGATAGTGTGGTGCTTCTGCCACGCTGGCTTGTTTATGCGCGCGTGCGGTGCGGAAGTGGGGAAGGGGGGGTGACAAGGGGGCGGCTGTCGTGAAGGGGGGCAGAGTGGTGGGCGAGGGGTCTTCCGACGAAAGGATCATTTTAATAACCCGTTGGCCCACGCCCCTTCGGCCGTCCAATTCTATGCCCTAGTCGATGGGATCGCGGCTTCCTCGTGGCCCCCCCCCCCCATCACGAGGGAATGGAGCACTGTCCTTTCGACGGTGGGTCCGTCGGGTGCCGTTTATATCTCTTTTCTTGCCTGCTTTGCAAATCCGCTGAGGCGTGATAAAAATGAGGATGCAGTTTCGTCGGAGACCATCCAGGGAAACCATGACCGGCTCAGGGAAAGGAGCTGCGTCCCCTACCCTGATGTGTGAATATCACTTGGACTTGCCATATCACTCTACCTTAACTCTACCATATGACGTACCAAGCCGGCCTTTGGGTCGATTACTGTTCATGATTTTTCAAATCGCTTGGAGACTATTCTTCCATCGTAGCGTGGAAACTTCTGACGCATTTCACTGCTGCATAAAATAAAAACAGTATTGTCGATTATTTGTCCCGTCGTATTGTGAGGCTAAACGAAATGTTTTTTCGCGAGCTGGGCTGCAAATGTAAGGGAGCGGTTGGCGGTTCGGAAAGCAAGTTGGTTAACTATGAATGAATACAACGAGTGTTTGACTGTCAATCCATGGGGAATTATCCCGCGGGTGCAAAACTCTCCATGCTCTGCATTCAACCTGCAGGAGTAGGTTGCCGGGAGTTGCCACTTGGGTAGCTCAGTTAGAATGAATCTGCATCTAGTAGAAACTGACATGTGGACACAAATAACCCCGTAAATGGGTCCACGGTTTGTTATAAAATAAAGATGCGGAAGAGTTAACTCTATCATGATGTCCCAGTTAAATATCTACCGCTGTCGTTTTTAGCCTGCAGTGGCATATGGGAGATTGTCTCGGCAAGATAGTTCGACTGCTGCCTCGGGGGCCCGGGTTCGTTTCGCAGTGGCTTTAGTCACGTTCAACTTACCCCAACTGTGATTTTTTTCCATAGCCGCTCGGGGACATGAACCCCTCCCCCAACCCTCATGTTTGACTCTCACCTCTGCGCATTCTATATCCATACCCCGAGCAATGCTTTCACCCCAAAGAAAATGCCAGCGAATGTTTAATCAAAATTCTTGTAAATTAGATATAATTGTTAAAAAGTTTGGCCTTCATGAATAAGTACTCAGTTAATTTGTTTTCGATTCAATGATGAGTATCGATTTGGTAGTGGATATTAGGGCCCGGAACACGCAACGAAACTACATATTTATTGGTGAAGCAAATGATTAAGTGTTTCCTAAGAATACATTAAATTCCTTCCTTTGTAATTTGGGAGCCCGCGTGGAAATATCCGTGGTATAGTTGATGGTGATAGTGAGGTCCTTTGGAATGTGAGATCCCGTTATCCTTGGAACCTTAATGCCCGCGACGAGTGAGGGGCATCGGGGGCAATTTCTATGGTTGTCCCGCCGTGGGCGAGCGCCACCTTATAACTCACCCACTTGGCCCGCTCTGCGGCTTTTAAATTTGAACTTCAAATCGTTAATTTGCATTAGTGGAGAATGAGAAGTGCTATTATACTGATCTCGTTTTCTGCGCTCACTGTGGAATCGGCGCATAGCGTCTCGGCATCCACCCTGACTCGTCAGTTGAGTGCGAATCCAGCGGAGGGCCCCGCATCCCCTCGGAAACACTGCTCCTACGGGCGGGAGTGCTCCAGCGTGGTTCCAATGGTGGGCTTCCTTGAGCGCGTCTCCGCCGTTTTGTCTGGCAGCAGAGTGCCAAAGTGTGCCGTTCGACCTCTTCGAGAACGGACGAAGCGTACGGCTTTGTTTAGGGAGCCAGGGACTGCGTCCGTTCGGGAGATCGCGCGGCTCTTGACACTCGCCGCCGCTTCGAGGCGTCGGCGGGAGGCGCCCGAGGGAAGCGCCCGAGGGAAGCGCCGCTGGAATGATCCCGCCTCGACGCGATCGGCGGGCCAACGGGAAATCTCGGCATCGAATCACACGGCATGGCAACTCTACTGTCGCACAGTAGTATTTACAGTTCGGGATGACCTTGACTGTGGACGCGAATTGAAACCAAATTGCTATTCGCTACACCCCTTTCACACATCCCCCCCCACGACTCTTCTCCCCTCTCCCTTGCTGGCCCATCCTCCGTGTTTTCAGGCCAGCGGCGGCCCACAAGCCAGCTGGCATTGTGCCTGCCTGAACCCCCATTCCCCTCTGTTATTACATGGAATAGAAATATTTGGGCTCTTAATTGCTTTAGTTGCTCGTGTGCTGACCTCGCTGCAAAATTTTCAAATCCAGTGGCGTATCGATTCGCACTTGAGAGCGTGTATGGCGATGAATTGGAGGCTGTGTCACGTGGCGGGTCATTAAAGGTTAAACCACTCGGCGCCTTCTTCTGGGGGATCGAGATGGTGCGGGGGCTAACGTACTGGCCTCCCACCATGAGGGCGCGGGTTCAAATCCCGGCGGTGTTGAATATTTTTCAGAGGTATCTCGATCCCTACTTGAGATGCTTTGTGGAGGGCACTTTGAGTGAGTACGCCGTCCGTCGGATGGGACGTTAAACTGCGGACCCCTTGGCGCCTTTCGTAAAGAGTAGGCTAATGCCGACGCCGGGTTTCTCTCCACCCTTCATCCTTTCCTGTCCATCCCCTATGGCGCAAATGACCTTAGCTGTCGGTCGCCTCCCCTCAAAACTACTACTACTCCTACTAGCCTTCTTCTGGTGACGCTGCCGTAACGGGTCCTCCACCGTCTCCTTCCCAACTAACAGCCTGCTCGCCATAAACCCTATCTTTCCACACGGCCAAAACTTAATTTTGATGCAATAATTCTTGGAGCTACTCCTGTACTCCAGAACTGAAAACTCGTATTTCGAGATAAATTTTTCTCTAATTACTTGTTGAGTTCGAATATGATTTCATTGCGCTGTTATTTATAGGGATCAAAATCAGTTCTTATTCATTATTTAAAAAAATACAAGAATAATGAAAGTCTTAGGTGGAAGTGAGTATCGATAATTGTTTGTTGGAATTACAAACTTCCTGTGTGCTATCAAATGCGTAGAAAAATGATTACCTCTGGTCTCCATATCTTTTTCTTTGGCCTGCTATCCCTCGAAGGATCTTCGTCGCAGAGGAGTGTCCACCTCCTCGCAGCGGGTGTTTTACTTTTGTCGCGGGCTCATACGCCGTCATCGCTTTGGAAATGGCTGCAACATGTGGTGTAATGTAGAAATGATATTGCTTCCTTAGATTTTGTTATGAATTCCATAAACTCCTGTGATAACGTCTTCAATAGACGTCATAGTCGGCTCTAAAATATTGTTTTATCCATAATAGTGGGTGAGGTGGACATGGACTGTTTATAATTTTTCGCGCTCGGTGTTTTTGCGAGGATGCATCCTCCCAGTTTTAAAATTGCGAAAGTTTGTGAAAAATAGTTATTGAGAGCACCCTCTTGAAAAAGTAAACTGCGTAAAAACTCTTAGCTAATACAAATCAGTCAGGAGAGTTAATTCAGGAACCGCTTTGGAGAATCGTAAATAATCTAGACTGGCCTCTTAAGTACTGAGGGTCCAATGCTATAAATGAACATCGATAACCAATTAGGCGGTAAAAATAAACATTTTCACGAACCGCTGCGATGTTGGAAAAAGCTTAAACTCCTAAATCCATAATGCGATGTGGTATTCGGGAAAACGAGCAAAAAGCAATGGTTTTCCATTGTTTTTATTCTTAAGACATGGTCGCAACTTTTTTTCCCAATGGTATACGCCAAGTTTCGCAACTTGCGCCCGTTCTAAAATTCATACCCACTGGGTGAATAATATGTTTTAGTTTAGTCTAGGAATTTTCAAGTTGATACATAGAGCAGTAGTTTATTGAGCCTTAGTTGTACTTCTGTCATTCGACTGATCATGCTTATCCGCGATCCTTGCCAAATAGATGGCAATGTGCCCTTTCTAGAAATCCCAACCAGACGCTCATCATGAAGAATAAGATATGAATATGCCTATAGCTGCGCCATTCGTCGCGCAAAGTACGGCTTGGGGATTATTCACTAGAAATATCATGTGGGAAAGGGATTCCTAAAAAATAATCCAATGAATATACATAACTTTCATCCGCGATCCGCATTATTTCTCTGGTCCTGACTAAATGTGTTCATAATATTCATGGATGACGTATGCTTTATTTACTGAAGAATGAAAATAAAACCACCTCTGTAATCTGTGCGGTGAGTAATGGAATTGCACTCTTCTTCGATGGGAAAATTTTACCTAGATCGTCAAAATAGGTAGGGAACCCATTCCTTGGATATGTACAGATAAAAAGTATGTATAGATAATGTAGGTAAATAAAAAATTGAATAGGATACATCTTTTTGCTGCAATACAAGATTGTAATTAGGAAAATTTTATCCTCGGTAGTATATTTCCATTTGAGTTTAGTGTGAAGAAAAATGTTTGATTTTCAATACTTTCCATGGAAAACTTTTACGCACGCTTTTTATTGCCCTCACACTATGCCTGAGATTTCTCATGCTACAAGGTGGGGGAAGACCTGGAGGAAGTGTCGCTCTACTTTAGGAGTCTACGGTTTTGAAAATTTCCGTATTTTTTCTTTGATTTTCATACAAAGTTGCCCCGGTACAAGATATCCTCCGTGTAATGCATGCAGTGAAGGATGATAGAATGCACTTGAGAAAAATCGGCCTCGAGCGGTAATTGCCCGGCTCCAGCGCGGTCAGGATCCGTCGGAAGTGGAAGGGCGGATGTCCGGTGCAGCCGCCGTCGCGGGGGGTCGCCCGCAAATTTTGGGCTCGTGCCCGGGCCCGAATGCACAATTGAGGACCCTGGAGGAGGATGGCGGCGAGTTGGGAGACGTGACGGGGGCGGGGAGCGAGGCGCGCGGGAGCGGCCCTTCGGCCAATTTGGGCGCGTTGGGCGCAAAAGCGTGCCCAACCGTACATCGTAGCGTAGCGCAGCGATCCCTATCGTCCATCCCGGGAAAATGCTGATGATAACGGAGTAGTTCAGCTAGCCATCACTTGAGTGTTCAGCTAGCCACCAGGAGTGTTAGGAATATTGAATCAGAATTTCGCACAGGACGGAGTTCTTTTATACTCTCTTTTTTGAAGGCATGGTATGAAAATCAACTTGCGTAGTGTAAATGACAAACGAGGGGGGGCTTTTGACGGATCTATTACCGAAGCTCTGCTACTTTTAAGTCCCGCCTAGTACAACGCTAAATAGCCTTTGAAAATCGCAATTCATAAAATACGTTATTTGATTTGAAGATGATGACAAATGAAACGTGATGATTTTGGTAGCATTTTAGCATCGTATTAAATAATTAATTAGACCGAATTATTTGAGATGCTGGGTCTCTGCTTTCACAGTGTGACTCGAGGTCTCGGTTGAAAACGTGCGCCACTAAGTGCTCGCTGACCAAATGTTCTCACGAGTGCTCACCACCGCCCTTCTCGGTTCGCTCACCTCTTGGGTATTTTGAACATAGTGCTCGGTCACATTTGGACAAGTGAATCCTTGGTGCGACTGGTGCGCGCAGTCGACGATGCACTCTTTTGCCCGAGCTCCTATCGTAACTACTTGTTGAAAATCGCAGAAAAGGAAAGAATGAGGGACCTGAAGTTGTGCGCTAGTGAGTTAAATCGGGCTCAAAATTTGTCAATTCGAGAACTGGGGAATTACATACGCTCTTTCTGATATATTTAGCTATATTTTTATGTATTCATAAGTGAATATATTTCCCTGTTGGATTCTGAATGCACAGAGCAAAAAAACGTGGACTTTGTCCCGAATCCCTCCCAGAGGTCGCCCAAGATTTGCCTCCCTCTCTGGCTGATGACGTCACTCCAGCGATTGATTCGCTCGCGGGGGCGTCCCCGGATGATGAGAATGGTTGTTTTTGCGCCGCAGCGGAGTCGTTTGCGGCGGAGTAGCTTCGCTTCCTTGCCGGAGTAGGTACATCGATTTAGACCTCTCCAAAAGCTGGCGAGCAGCATTCTCTGTGCGGGTTCTTAATATGTAAGCTCTCTGCTCGTTTTTCCGCGGGTTCTTGAGTGAAGCCGGGAGAAAGGCGGAGTGACCGCTCGGAAGAGGATTTGTCCGCGGTCCGTCCTCTTCCGGGGTCGAGCCGCCTGGGATGTGGTGACGCCCGCCTCAGGCTCTCTGGGAGCGGAGTGTCCCAACCCTTTGTACACGATCCCGCATTAGGACTACGCATCCTGAGCCGCACCATCCTTTGTACCGAGTGGAGCGACTCTCTCTCTCTCTCTCTCTCTCTCTCTCTCTCTCTCTCTCTCTCTCTCTCTCTCTCTCTTTCGGGGTTTTAAGGGTCACTGGTGCCGTAAACGGATCAAATATGTTCATGAAGTCCTGGTTGATTTCCCCAATCGATCGAAAGTTATGTGGATCGGGACTCGTATAGAATTATGCACTCACTTCTAGCTAGTGTTGTAACTGTGTGTGTGTGTTTGGCTAAGCGGCAAATGTTTTTTTTTAAGTTAATTCGTTCAGGGTATTTGTGCACTGGGAATTCTTATTTTCAGTGCCAAATTATTCCTTATTTAAATCACGTTCATTTTTATTTTTCCCCATCTGTGTTAATGGATAAACATAACAGTTTCAGGTTTAACTTTGTGGAATTCCTTCATTATGAGGGTAAAAAGAAACTTGACACTTCCACAATAAAGATTTAATCTTTCTCGGCTATGGTTTCATTGCTGTGCATCATCCTCACCTCACGATGTTTCGCAGCATCGAAACCATGGCCGTGAAATATTAAATCTTTATTGTGGAAGTGTTAAGTTTCTTTTCACCCTCACATGTGTAAATGATGTAAAACTCCTTTTTTATTAGTTCTATATGTTCAGTGTAATTATGGTGTTGACGTGACGACAACACTTCCAGGTTGGGAGAAACTGGACAAGAGTTCGGAAAACGAAAGCACCTGCTCACTCGATGCACATCCATGTTTTACATTATTGATCTGCGTGGATTCAGAAATATTCGGCGGAGTACTGTTTATATTTTGAAAACAGTATTTACGACAACGTTAATTACTTCGGTAAACTTTTGTTGTGGAGTCAAAATATACCGTTTTCCATTGTTAAAATATTTTAACCTGAAAGGAGCTTGCAATTTTTCGTAGATTTAATGTGAATAAGTCCTTGTTAATGCTTGGCAAATTATAACTACGAGGACTGGTGTTATTTTATTTACTGAGGCACATTCATTTCCGTTCGCCGTCTAACTTGGTGGCGAATGACGGCACGTCATTGCAATGTAGCTTCAAAAGAATCGCAGTCGCGACAGTGAGTTCCCCTGGAAAAGATTTTTACATATGATTACCTATATTTACTGTCTCATTTTTACTTTCGAAATTTACATTAATAGCAAGATTGTATCGAGGTCTTCGGATTTAAGGAATGTTTTTTATGGGTTTGGTATATGTAGGTAAAGAATCGTGTAAACTTCACTTAAGGTTCCGGGGCACACAGCGCTGACGATGGTATAAAATGTAAATCGTAGATGAATTCAAGGAGATGGTCGGTAAACCATAGATAAATAAAAGAGAGGTAAATAAATTGGCTGAAATTCTAATTATAAAGAATGGATAAGTCTACTTAATTATTCTTTGTTCATGATTGCTCCGTGTCATACGGCGAACTGAATACTTGACCAACTGCTTTAACAATGAATTAAAGGGGCCCTTTATTTCAATAATAACTCAGCGCGGAGAATTCTGATCTCTTGCAAATCACTTGGGTGTTCGCTAGCCCTGGAGAAATGATTGAAACAGTTTCTTTTTGAGGGCCATCGGTTTCTACGCAAGAGAGGGGGGCGTTCGAAAGGCGGATTTGTGGTACGTATTTATAATCGCTTTCCTTCTCCCGAAGCCCCTTGCGAGTCTCCTTCATCGGATGGAAATTTTGGACGTGGGAGACTCGTGACGGATTTCCAGTGCCGAGAGGCGACCATTAATATGGGTCTCGGGAGCCGTAGAAGAGGTTCCCCGAAGGGTGAGCACATGGATCCGGGGTTGCAAAAAAGTGAACGAGATAAAGTGACAAGTCAGAGTTGCAAGGGAAAGGCATGGCGAAAAAAGGTCTCTGGGATGGATGGAGAAGCCGAAACCTGGAAGGCGAAATAGAATTGAAATCACGGATCAGGAAATAAAGTACCTCTCGGAAACATGTCTTTCACTTTGAATCAAGTTTTAACGTGACCGAGGACGTGATATTATAAGGATATAGTGGTTAGATAGTCAACCGAATTTCGCATGACAGCCGTATCCTTTCGGTGTCGGTGGTCACTTTGGTGGGATTCTACATTGGAGAGGTGATAGAATTCCGTTGGCTCGCGTACACGCCCGTGCCACGTCAGGTCAGTCACGCCTATTTAAAATTAACTCTGTTTAAAATGATATCTTCCCTGTGGAATAATGGGGAATATTTATGGAATAATATTGCGCAACACAAATACGGAGCAGGAAGACGTGGACATCTATATTGATAGAAGTCAACAGTGAGCACTAAAGGGAAATAAATGGAGTGCGGTGATGCCAGCCGTCTCTTTTCTTATCTCTTGCTGGTACTTTCACGGTGACATGAGTTGGGGAAGTGTTATAAATACAGGTATATAGGTAACTTTGTAGTGTACTTATCACGCACGCCACGGTCGCATAAAATTCGATTTCTTTTTTATCAAACACACGTTTCAACGGAGAATGGTGAGCCTTAATGAGTGTCTAGGTTCATATTATTGTCATCAAACCCGACATACTGATACGTGCGTCTGCGGAGAGGATATGTTAGAACGCCGAGCTCATCTGTAATTTTACTTCGTTAAGGATTTGTTTGACGAAGTTTCGCCGTAGAAAAGGCAGTTCATTTTAATTTCTAGGCGTAGCAAGTGCTTTACCTTTGTTTTTTTAAGGCCTCAACGTTGCTAGGAATATTCCGAATACAGTAATGTTTTTTTCTATCATTCCATCTGAATGGCGTGATCTCGAAAGTTAATACTGAGTCCGAGGATAGTGATAGAGGTCGCATAAAAAGTATTTTAAATATTATTAATACATTTCATATAACTCTTTGAAGTTGAGCTCACTGCCTCTATCGGATGAATGTAAACTATTTATCGGAGAAAGTCACGGGTTTTTTACACGTCAGTTGCAAATGCTTGCTGCCTCGTTATTATTATTATTAAAAATACACATGTGCTGATAGAGAGTGTCAGGTGGCCCACAAGTCCCAAATAATCACAAAAGATAATAGATAAAATCAGACTTCAAAACACAAATCTCTTTAACAAAACAAGCGAATCCCCATCTCATTTACATCCATCAATCAGCAAGAAAAAAAGATAAATTAAAAAATTAAGCTATTACATATAATACAATACACCACACATCAATGCAATTATTACATATATGCCTTACATCTATTCTTAAAAGTATACACTCTGTTAGGAAAGGGCTCGAATATTTTTGCAGGTAAGGTGTTCCACTCAACAATTGTTCTGTTTAGAAAAGAAAATTTTTTTATTATTTGTTCTCTGTGCCTGGCATTTTACCTTAAATTTGTGATCATTTCTGCCTATAAAATTTGGGTTCCCCGCCTCTTTCCTAAGATCTGCCAAAGCTTTCTCCCCCTTCAGAATGCGGAACATTCCACAAAGTCTGCTTACTTTCCTTCTAGTTTCTAGAGGTTCCCAGCCCAGCGTTTCTAGCATGCCAGACACACTCTCCATCCTCCTATGCTTCCCCAGTACATATCGGGCAGCCTTTCTTTGCACCTTTTCCAGTTTTTTAATATGACCTTCTTCATGAGGGTCCCATACAAGAGAAGCGTACTCTAAAATTGGTCCTACTAGGGTGTGATACCTTGGTTGCTCTAACGCTCCCTTTGAGGTTTCTCATTACCCAATGAACAGTTTTGAAAGCTTTCTTATAGATGTACTCCACATTTAGCCCCCACCCTAAGTCCTTAGTTAAATATACACCTAAGTATTTGACAGTATCACTTCTAGGAATGACATTTTCTGAGAATTTATATTCCCTATGGTTTCCATTTACCTTATTGCTAAAAGTGATGGATTTGCATTTGTTAACATTAATATCCATCCCATTATTTGTCACCCAATCCGCCATTTTATTAATGTCCCTTTGAAGTATGTCACGGTCTCTGTTATTTTCGACTTTCCTGTAGATAATACAGTCTTTTGCAAAAATTCTTATCTGAGAATTAATATTTACTGGGAGATCATTTATTTAGATAAAAAACAAGAGCGGGCCAAGTGCGCTTCCTTGTGGGACTCCCGATGTTACCCTTGTTTTTTCCAGAATACACTTCTCCTAATTTGACCCTTTGTGTTCGACCTTCCATGAAATTTTTGACCCAAGAGATTACTCTTCCATCTGTGTGTAGTGGCAATTGGCCCATCTTAAGCATTAAGCGATCGTGGTCAACTTTGTCAAAGGCTTTTGACAGGTCGACTATTATAGCATCCACTTCTATTCCCGCATCCATGGAGTCGAACATTTCGTGGCAGAACCCTAAAACCGTATTGGCGACTATATAACCAATTCTCACTCTCCCACAAATCCCAGAGATAATCGCCGTTTTATAGCTGTTCACGTAATGTAAATGCCAATATTTTAAATTTGAGTATTTTAGCTTTGCCCTTATGGGAGGGTATTTTGGCAATATATATTTACTATCTAAAACTTAACGAAAAGGCAGTTAACTGTGAAAAAAGTGATAAAACCAATGAAAATTACCGTAGAGGAGATGGCAAAGAAATGAATACCTAATTTCAGTATTCGTTTTTTAATGCATAATTTTAGTGACCACCTCCAAGAAAGCAAGGCTGATTCGAATCAAACTATAGGAACCGAAACCTTACGATTTGAAAGAGCGTAGAGAACCAACAAGCAAATAAAGAACCCGAGAAATGAGTTGGAGGAATCCCTGACAAAGATGCGACGACACCGAGGGTTGCGCGGGAATCGAAGAGGGCGAAGCAAGATGGATTGAATCCTGCTGCGATGAAATCGAAAATATAATGAAGTAAGGAGACGGAGAGAAGGCGCACTGATTGGGGAAAAGCCCCTTCGGACCAAGGCAAACGAATGGTGCGACATCAGATGTGAGAGTGAATTCCTCCGAGCAGTGACTATCCCAAAGGAGAGAAAGCGTCAGGAGAGGCAAAAATCAGCGGCATTCGACATTATTAGGGTTCGTCTTGGAAAATATATTAAAACTATTAAGAACATTTGGCATGGATTAAAATGGCCGTAGAATAAAAATACCAAGTATACATGAACCAAATCGTCTTAGTGCGGATGAAAGTTGCAAGGAAGAGATGTGAAAGCGAATTCAGAAACATATAAAGAATTCAACCAAGGATGCGTAATTAAACTAACACGATTAACCGTATACTTAGAAGGGCCACTGTTAGAAAAGTACAATGAGTGAGCAAAGAAGGGGTTGAGGTGAATAGGAAATATTGCACGTGGTCCGTTCCTTAGATACAATTGCAATTATGGCTGGGAATCCAGAAGACTTAAAAGCAGCACTGCACGCAAAGGAAAGTATTTTGGAGATAAAAGTATTGAATCAAATGTAAAGAACTCAAGTATGAGGAAGGAAAGAGGATGCACGGGCAGCGCAAGGAAGGGAATCCAGAAGTAGTGGAATATTCGGTATTCCTCGGAAGTAGCGTGGGAATGGTTGAGAGTAAGTCGTGGGATGCTGCGCGCGCTTCAACTCGAGCTGAGAAAGCGTTTCCCTCGAGGAGGCAACTGCTCTCCTCGAGGGAGCTGAGCTTTGAAGCAATGCGGAAAAGAATTCGTGCGAAGGTTTGAAGTCTATGGATCAGGGGAAAGAACCATTGAAAAATCGGTCGAGGGAAGACTGTAATCCTTCGGAACTTGGTGCTGGTTGCGGGCGCTGAAGATTTGAGTGGTCGGATTAAATAAGAAATGAAGAGGTAGACTACAGGAGAGTAGGAGAAAAAAATACAGTGTGGAAGAAGTTATGTGGTTCGGGTACATCTTGGCACAGTGAATTTGTTGGGAATAGATAGAAAAGAATGGCGCAAGAGATGTATGCATTAGGTGAAGTGAGTGAAGATGTTAGACTGAAGACTTCAATGTTTGTAATGGCGTGAGAAAGGAAAGAGCGGAGGGCTGCAATAAGTCTGTTTTTAATTTGAAATTCTAGTATTGACTGGATAAAGTGTGCAGTAGAGGAAACCAAACCACGGCCTTTTTTACGCAATGTGAATGCGTAGCAGAAAGTTCGCCAATTTTATTGAGGTTCCGTGCTTCAAATTCGGTTGATAACTCGAGGAACTACACCAAAGCATCGAAGCTCATAAGTGAGCGAACATTGATTGGGCTCCTTCCGAGTTCGGAGATGATCTCTCCTCTAATGGGGTATAATTTGATTCATGAAGATAATTATTGTTCCGCCTTCTGCTCTATTACGTAATCTTAACATGAATGGCCAAATGCTTGCCAGTTTTTTCCCATATTTTGTCAATTTCAAGTTCAACTTTATTGTTAAAGTTTCATGGGTAGTGTAAAATGTGTTCTGGGGTATGTAGATATTTGTATCGAAGTTTTAATAATATTGTGTAAATAGATCTTCAAATAATATTTTAAATTCCCATTTCAGCTTTGCGTATTGTAGTAAAACTTATTTCCTGTCATTCCTAATGAAAGTAGTTGGCTAGTCGTGGACACATGCTCATTCCTGAATAAATAAAAACAGCCCTGACCAATGGGAGCAGTCGAGTATTGTATATTAAAATGGAATTATTTGTTTTGCGATTACTACTCGGGGTAAAAATGTACACCACACTTTGCTAATGTTGCTACCGACGAATGTGTGTGAAATGCTTTTTCATTTCGGACATTCTTGTTATTTTGCATGCTTGGGGAATTAAGAGCTGATAGATATGATTATTTTTTATAAAATAATGAGACTGGTTTCTTGTTGAAGATGAAATGGTCGGGAAAAATGCGATGTAGCGATGAGATGTATGCTTGTGATGAAAGTTATTTGGTCTTGTTATTTTTCGTGAAATGTTGTTGAATAGCTGTTACACTGCAGACGATTTCCCTGGTACTTAATTCGGCCACGGACCTTTATTTTGTGTTTGATATTGAATATATTAATCCTTCGTTTCGGAAGTCCATTGCCATGTTTTCATTAATGTCTAATTACGAGCCCTAATCCTGACATGAGAACATGTTGCAAGAGTTTCCATTTGCTAGAGGTGATGAAGTCGGGGATAATGCGTAATGTAAAGGTATTTTGTGCTTTGAAGAGAATCGAATGAGGCAACAAAATTGATATTTAAATAAGTAAAACATCTCTATCTCTCTTATTTTCTACCGCATTCAAGTTAATATTATGGTGGGTCAGCCATTTTGTTTATAATTTAAAATTGCCTACACTGTTACGTAGTGCTGTCACTGATTCCTTATTAGTCCTCTACTCTTCGCTATGACGTTTGGTGGCATTTTTGCACAAATATTAGGAATTGGAAAAACGTGAGTAACCATTTGAGCTGTGAGATCTACAAGTGGCGTAAATCGCGAAATAAGTGTTTAAGCTTTGTGGGTTCCTTGATTGGTTTCATAACTGGTTGGACACATTAGCTGTTAACTAATGAGCTCTTCAAGTCTTTACGAGAGGGGACAGCAATCGATTGTACCACTGGAACATTTGAAGAGTGGTTTTTTTCATCATTTCAAAATAATTGGTAAATTCCTCGTGTTTAATTTGCTTGACCGCTTCAAGTGATGACTTTTGTCTTTAGAAACGATAGACGGTAAGATTGACAATCAAAATGAAATTCTCTTTGTTCATGAGTTGGCTGACTCGAGAGAGAGTGTTTGGTCGCGAATGTTTCTTAAAACTTGACTGAACCAGCACTCGCCAAATAATAAATTTGAAAGGGGATGGAATGGCAAGTACTTGATCCATTTGGTCTGGTTAAATTACTTGCTCTCGGATTATAAGGTTTCAAATTTTATTTTACTTCTTGTTTTTCCCTTGCATAATCATTAACTATTCATTTTCCCTGTATTACAGGTATAAAATCTTTGAAATATTGGATTTAAATCTTCTAACAAAAGTAGGTACGGGTGTTTCTTGTACTTTTTTCGGCGAGTGGTGGACTGGCATTGTTTTAAGTTGCTAGGCACTTATTTTTCTTGGTACCAGTAAAAGTTTTCTGACAACTGTGTTGGGCGGTGAGATGAAATGCCATTATCAACCTACACTCTGAATAAAAACATCGAAAGTTGACGAAGAGACGTGGGGAAAAATCATAAATAAAGATTACATGCCACTGCATTAATTAGAACGTGAAAAATTGTCTCATTTTCAATTTTTAAGGCGTTAATTTATTTTTACGACAATAGCCCGTTATTGAGGATTATTAGTTCATTAACTTCACATTGGAGCAACAAATAATTAATTTTCGCGTTCAAAAAGTTCATAGTTTGTTCATATAGAATTTGCATATACCCGTGATAAGGATGTCGAAAATATTTGGATATAGATATGTTCGTATAGTAATTTCCTAGCGGCCCCTATAATGCCCAAAAACGAGCCCAGAAAATCCTTCTTTGTGATCATTTTATGTGAAAAATGCCTTCCATAATAAAAGCAGGCACCAGTTCTTTTAGATTTGGGGTCCTGCAGCGAAATCACACGGTACATACTACGAGCAATTTAATTAACGGCAGCTATTTTGAATGCCAAGATACCACAGTAATCAACCCGAAGGTTATTGGTGTCGATAGGTGAGCTCACGTAGTACTGATCCCTGCTTAGTGTGAATTCCACACATCATGGTAGGGGCCCAGTTCTTTTACTGTTCCTAGTTTTTAATTACACGGGTTTAACTGGGTTGAAGCCATTTGCTTCGTGATGAACACATGGGTATGATGCTAGAAACCGATTAGATTCATAATATGCCGATAATCGGCACACCTACGACTGATATCTCGCGAACCTCCGTTTGGGGTTAGGCATTAGGGCAGATGAAATTATTTTTCTTCCAAACGCTTGGTATATCCCCTCTTGGGCGAAATATGCAGTTAAAAACGCTATCTAGGATTCCTCATCTCTAATCAATTGAGGGCATATTGTCCACAAAAGCCAATTAAAAATTACTTCAGGTTTTACGAATCCTCGACATGATAGTGATCTTCGCATTTTCTCAGTAATCACAGAATCCTTTCGATTAACGCTCCAAAGGAACTTCATTTTTGGTGGAATATGTAATGGGACGGACGTGGTGGTAACGGTTTTTATCCTTAGCCCAGTTTTTGCTTCACTGTTTATGGGACCGATAATTATTGGTGACAATGATGAACTTTTCTGCGATGATCTCGGGCGCAATCGCATTTTGGTTTGTGCTATTTGGTTGGTCTGCGTTGAGAATTCAATATTTTAATTCCATGGATTCGCTTGAAAGAACGTCTCCAGTAACGTCTCACTAACACGGCTTGAGTAACTTCTCCGGTTGATATCTCGCGGCTCACTTCTTGGCCTTGGGTACTAGTCTACAAGCAATTTTTTATCCATGTAATGTTTTGGAAAGAGTTTCGCGATTTATTTTTATGAGAAGAAATGCGAGTGGCGTCAGATTCCTGTGCTTTTGCAAATCGCTGGGACACCGAAAATATACGTTGGTTGGGATGACCTAGTCGTGCTAACGATCGTGATTTCGCCAGGGAAGTAGGAGTTCTCCCAACTCCTTCACACTTCTCGCTCGTTTGCACTCGGCGATATTTGGCAACTGTCGGTAGACTCAAAGGCGAGGCTGTTATGGGCCCTTCATTCTTGAGTTAGGTCACAGGCAAAATGGGAGTAAAGGGTCAGCCGAAGTGTGCAAAACACCATGGAGGGTTGGAGAGGTGTTGCATTGCATGTGCCAAAATTTTGCAACGTTAACACGACAGGCGTCATTCAGTTAAGCTAGTTTTGAATTGGTCCACTTAAAGAACTGCATGTCAAATGTTCAGTACATTATTTCGGGTGCCTTGAGGTTTATAAAATGGTAGAGAGGTGTCAATGGCATGTGTTTTGTAATATTAAGGGACGTGGACGAAGATAAGTGTGATGATCGTAGTTAAACCATTGTTGATAGAGACATTTCATCATGAAGACACGGCAAGGTTATAAAAGACAAACAAATAATTTGGAGTGTAATAAAACATCCTCGAGGGTGATTTGTCAACAAATAAAACTAATTCAACATATTCCCAAAGATCTCTCCAGTATGATCGGCGGTATATTTTGTCCGCATCCTGTCATGCCCATTTGCGCGTGTTTTGTGAGCTTGTTTGTTCTTTCTAATGAAACGTGGAACAGTTTCGTATTAAGTTATTTTTATAAATTTTTTCTGGATTCATATAATTTACTCTTATTCGTAGACCATCCCTTGAAATTATTTTATCGCCCTGTATCTGCAAATTTGTGCTCTAGATTTACCATCTAATGTTATAAAATTGAGCAAGAAGGGTCAATAGAATGGAAGCAGGCTTAAATACTGGGACTTATGTTTTCGCAGCGGATGAAAATTAGTCCCATCACTGCAATGATGTTTGGGTCCGGTGTCCTGAAAAAACACGCGCACGCGTCCTCGTGGAAGGCTCGTTGGGTGGTCCTGGAGACGCGAGTGGACAATGGTGCTCGTATTGTGAGTGTGACGGATTTTCCGATCTGGAAATTCCCTCGCCTTGAATAAACCCGATTGACAGTGGCGCGCACCGTCGCAAAAATCGGGCTCGCTGCTGCAGGGGGCGCGACTTGGCCCCCCGTCGGCGGAGACATCGGCTCACGTGACTGGTGCGAGCAGAGAGGCGGCCCGGAGGAGGAAGCCTCACCTGTGACCCCCCACCCCTCTCTGGAGGCCCCCCCATCCGGCCCCCTCGCTCGCTCGCTCCCTCCCGTCAGCTGCAATGCAGATGATACCGCGTGGAGGGCGGCTGAGGGCGGGGGTGGGGGGAGGGGATGGGAAGGAGGCGACTGCCACGGGCCTTTGCTCCGCCGCCGGCGAACTCTGGCCCTAGGGTTGCCGACTCATTCAGAATCGTCGGAATATCGCAAAAAAAACGGAAATCTAATATCAAATTCATGTTTCTCCTTTTCGAAAGCAAAGCGATCGTCTTGCGTGATGCTCGCTGTCGGACGGAGAGAATTGTTTAAATTGTTTCGAAAAATAAGAAAATCAAGCTGAGGAGACTTGAGGGGGTTCTGAGTGGTCCCCTTATTAAATTATTTCTTTTATTCCCCCAGAACTCCAATTCCTTTTGTATGAGTGCCAAGTTAAATATTCTTATCGGAGATTAAGTCATCCATTTGTGCTCATTTGGCGATAAGGAATGCAGCGTTAGCGGTTCGCTGGCGTAGCGATTCGATTTTGGGAACCTCACGAGGGAATATATCTGCTCCCGGGAAATCTCGGGAGAGCTCGCTCTCGCGGGCACCTCTCGGGATGTGAACTATTCGGAAGTTGGCAGCGTCGGATCTGCCACGCCCCCACCGCCGGAGCGGCGGAGAGGGGAGTCGCGCGCGTGTTGCGAAGGGGCCTGCGAACGCGTGAAGATGGAAATTAGTGGGGCAGGTTGGCTTTGCTTTAGCTGGGCGCGAGGGTGCTGGCACGCCAGGGTGTGCCGTTTGGCACACCGCGGAGCGCACAGATAATCAGTCTTGTCTCTTATTTCCGCTTCCAAAATGCGCCATAAATATCACCAGACGGTTTTTTCGTGATGCCTGATCGCCGGATGCGGTGAGGCAGAGCGCAGTGAACTATGTCATCGTCCGCCTCATTGAATTTTCGCCGCAGTCGTAAAAGATGTAATGATTAATGATTAAGCGTAAAAAAGAAACAAAATGAAATTTGCTACGCGGTATGGCTGACTGTTGCGTGACCGGTCGCCTTCCTAATGCCTTCAGCACCTGATGATACGTCAACTGGCATAAATGGGAATAAATTTCGTTGTATATAATGTGACTTCACATTTTGAATATTTTATGGGAACCAAGCAGCCTGGTGTGCTCAGTGCTTAGTGCCCGAAACAGGGGGTGATTTAAAACTGTTTTCTCAAGCCGAACCCAATGTCTGACAAGCAGGCACTAGGATATTCGCGTACGTTTTCTGAGCGAGTGATGATCGACTCCGATATTGGAAATGAAGGGGAGGGGCTGGGTGCGTCTCCATGACGTGCGCCCAGCTGCGAAGAAGCAGGAACCAGGCGACGTGCTCGCTCCGATTATTGCGGGGATATTGAATTCGCGTCTGCGGAACAAAGGGCGCGCCCGAGACTCGCCAAGTGGATGTGTTGCGAACGAAATTTCAACGCTCTTGTGTATGTCAAGGATTCTTTGATCAAAAATAATGGATAGAAATAGTTGGAATGGCATTTTTATCAAAACTATCGGTGGTAGCGTAGAAGTAGCCTGTGAGATAGTTAAGAAAATTTGGTTGCGATGTCTCCACGGGGGTAATGTGTTGCTGTGTGTGGCGGCAGGGTATAATTAAAAAAAAGTGTGTGTAAGTATATATATATATATATATATATATATATATATATATATATTAATATATATACATATATATAAACACACTCACATTATCAGGTTTTTAAACAGAAGTAGGAATATTAAAAAGTTTCTAAGAAATGATCTGCGTTATCTTTAATGCTCCTCAAACTAATGTGTCAAATCTGGGTAATAATTCCGTTCCTGCGAAAAAACATGAAGTTCTAGAATGGCATCTTTCCCTCATGCAACGAGAAAATATGTCCCTAAATTTTTACCCTTTTTTTATAGCCCGTATTGTCCTTCGCAGATGTTGGAGTAGTTTCAAGTTTCACCGCGTGGGTTACCCATCATAAAGCGTATTCTTGGTCGTAAAATTGAGAATTTAAGCGTGCGTATCATTTGATGCCTCGACTTCTTCGGAGTTGCAGGCATTTTTTTCTGCTTTCTCAGCTTTTGGGATGAAGGGGGAGGCTTGGGTTTTGGGAGCGGGATGCTGCCTTCCTTTTTCATTTCATTTGCCTATTTCCGTAAAATGTTTCAATATAATCATGAAATGCTGGAACTCGTTGAATTTAATGCAACAGTTATTCTTTCTAAAATATTCTCTTGCGTCGCACAGCACGGCGAGGGCTGCAAAAATGAATGCATTGACTTCTTCGATCGATATTCGTCGCTTCGTTGGTCGCGAGGCAAAGGAATTGGAGCGCCTGCGTTTAACCGTCATGAATCCGGTGATGGAAGCAGGTTTCATTTCCATTCGAAATTCATTTACTATCGGGTGTTGGGTCTAATTCCATTTTCCTGAATATTTCCCTTTGGGGAAATTTTATTCCAAAGGGTGACTTTGAAGTGTTGTAATACTAATTTTTCAATCGAATCGAAGTTTAAGTTGGGTAATTTAGTATTTATATTTCACCTTTGCTTTCGTGTGGAAAGGAGATTGATTCCTGCCGAACTCTCCTTAATATTGTTTGCTAAATGTATCTTTTGCATTGATTTTAATTGTTAATCAAAGTAATTTGAATGCGGTTACTATTTTAGTACCGGTCAATTAATGCTAGGAACCACATTAATGCGATCGCTGAAAAGGATTGTTTTTGATTATTAGTAAATTTTATTTACTGATTGTCAATTTTAGGTGAAATTTATATGATTAAGAAATATTTATTGTGTTGAATCTATGGCTCATGTATAACGAACATGGATTTAGATTCCCTTTTAAATATGTATGGATAGATATTGGAGAGGATCGTTAAGGCCGACTTGAATATCCATTTGCGTTGCTATTACATATGAGTGCGTTGGTTGGAGCTTAGCTTTGGTGCAAGAGGGGAGGCTGGTCGTGGAAACTAGAACTCGTGATTGTGTCCGCTGCTTTCATTTTATTCAGTTCGCCTCGCGTTGCTTTCTCGCAGTTCACTTCAGTCGCCTCGCATGATCATTTGCTCTCTGGTGGGTGTCCACCGAGAGAGATGAAATAAAACTGGGTCGAAGGCGGCGGAATTGGAGTCGAAACCCGGAATTGTTGCACATTCATGCGCTCAGAGTAACCTTGCGACTCGTTGAGAAAGACGGAAATGTGGATGTAGCGAATCTCATATGCAAGTATACGAATGATTTGTGGACATTATTGAACTCGTTACAATTCATGGTACGAGTATGGAATTCTTTCGTTGTTAATCGCAAAATACGACATCCATTAATGTATGTACGTGGTCGTCAAACTGATCGGTGCATCACGGCACTAATCCCCCCCAAGTTTTCTTCATGGCAAGGCGATACTATAAAACGCAGGCTCGGAAGATTTGGGGAGTGGAATAAATAGGCGACAACAGAGTTTAGAAATCCAAGAAACAAAGTGTCTACCCATTGCAGGAGGGGCTGATTTTCGACGTTTGAAAACTTGAACTATGGTCGAGGAATGCACATTTTCTGGGACACGAGACATGACCCGCGAGAGAGAGAGCAAGAGAGAGACAAAATAAGAGGATTTGGAAGCAATGGGAATATACTGCGGGTGGAGGATTGCGGAGGGAAAATATTGTAGGCGTGGTCGGTGAATGAAAGTTAAATGTAATGGAATGTTGTGGGGAAACGCTGAATGGTGGATGTGGCATCTCCTAAAGTGTGTTAATAGTGTTTTTTACGGCAGTAAGAGGAGCACAGAGAGGAAAACGCCAAATGTGATGCGTGCAGTCATCACCGGGTGGCACTTAAGCAGTGAAGCGTAAGAACTGGAGGTGATTCGTTGAAAGGAGAGCGAGTTGACGACTGTTAGCGTTGAAGATTAAAGGAAATCATTTATTGGCTTAAGACCTCCCCCCTCCCCGATTTGGGCCGCAGAAGACTTGTCTCATCATTCTTTTAAAACGCTGGTGGTACCTAGCTCTGGCAGGTTTGTTTTTTTTGCAACTACGAAAATTGAGTTTCTGGAGCCTTAATTGCTTGACGCCTGCACCTAAAAAGATTTCCTACAGCCATGATCAAAAGACCTTTGGGAATCCAGCCGTTCGTTTGGCGCAACATCCAAACCATATCCGCTCCAAAATGAGACATTTCTTGGACAAAATCAATTGAGTATTTTTAATATGTTGCGAGAGTTCAATAATGATAATAATATTTGATTGTAACTTGTCTCCTTGGCATCGTTTGTGACGAGTGTATGTGCGGTGATAATTATTAAATGAAAACTTCTCGTGTTCTCCCGTCGTGAGGCCCCGGATGGTTTAACACCGCAATTTAGTGAATCACCACTCGCAAGTTTAGCCATTCCGAGAACAGTAATGCTCGTTCAATATTTGGCTCGACTTTGGTATTGCCGCTAATTTCCCTTCCTCTGAAAAAATTTTGATTTGAGAGCGAAGTGAAATCTAAAGAAATAGTTGGTGGTGCGTCGGTAGAACTCGTTGAAGTTCCATTCAGTTGATGAATCGTGAGGAGAAGAAGAGAGGGTCAAGCGTTCCCGCTAATGCTTGGGCCAACTGAACCACCCTCTGGTATCCATTTAATCCCCGACTGAAATTTCAGCAGCCGTAGATGTGTACAATATGTTTCATTGGCGGAGAACTGCGTGCACTGCAGCTGGGGCATTCTAAAAAAAGCTGGTTACACAGCGATCATCAAGACGAGACCGATGTCTATAGCTCTAAAGGAGTCGACAACCTGCGGAGATAAGTTCCACGGATTCTTTTAAGTAGTCTTAAAATTTAAATAAAAGGACACTTTTAAAAATAGCAAAGGCAAGCAAAGTTCGCGCATCGTACGAGTAGAAAGAAATAAGACCGCGGCTGATTGGCATGTTGTTTTTCATTTCTGCGTTGACTGTTCGAGGGGAATATCTCCCCGAGTGCCCGTCAAACTGTGAACTGCGTGCTCGCTCTGTCTACCTAGCGCCCGCCACGGCACGCCGTGTCGCGCCGATTGCAATCCGACAGATGTTAGCTACAACGCTCGGAAGTCGAAGCGGGGTGCTCGTTTCAACTTTAGGACAATCTCACATCCCGCCAGACATCTGTCCAAAAGTCGCCGCGATTCGGGTTGGTTTTTATCCAAGTATCGCTCACTAGAAACCGCGCATCATGCATGGGATCAGAGCCAGCAGACCCTTGCGCTAGGGTGTGTGGCAGAGAGCGATTGAACACCAGTCATACAAGCACTGCTTCGTGAGAGATGCGTTCTCCTGCATGCATAGGAAATGAGCCGTTAGTAACAAGGAGGGCGATACACTAACGTTGGGTGAAATAATGACAATATCCTAGGCTACTTGGAATGGAAAAAGAAAAATATATTTTCCCCCAGGGCCGGGCGGGAATATCTTAAGAGCTATTCTGATCCCTCGTCATTTTTGGCAAAAATAGCGCCTTTAATCTGTCGGTTCTAAACTTGATCTCTCTAATATTATTGTCATTATCCCTCCTGCCGTAGCACGATGGGGTTAATAATATATTTTCCACTCACCATTATGATGATGTTATCTTGGGACATGCCTTCCGTACACGGATGTATGTCGATGGTGCTGAACTTCATTGGTGTGCAGTTGGAAATTCTTTCGTGCGTGATTCTAATGTTCGTTTCTTCCGCATCACGTTCAGATCCGGTGCTCCAGCCCGCATCAACTCGCGCGCAGATCTGCAGGAGATGATGTTTGATGCATTAGCGTCTATCCAGAACGAAGTGAGGTTATTCGCGGTTGTAAATTTTGAAACAGGTCGAATTCAACTGGTGAAACGTTTGGGGTCGGCGTACCATTGTGCGAGTTATTTCGCGTAATTGTGGGAGCTGCCTGAATTCACAACATTGGAACGATCTCTGGTTTCCAGTGTGGCGAGCGGTGCATTTTCTCTAGACGAGACGTTAAAAGTGAATGGATGTGTTTTCTCAGAATATGAATGTTCGTTCTTCAAATAAAAACATTTTCATAAGTACTTGCTGAAGGGTTTTTCGTTTAAGAAATGATAACCATTTATTGTAGGATTAAAATAAAAGACTATTTTAAAGTCAAGAATACTTGCACATGATTTAATAATCGGAAATCTTCGCGGAAGGGTCGCGAGACTGAAGGTCACAGCAATGATACCGCGTAACATGGTGTGATGCCGTAGATTCACTAAAGCAGTTATCGAAACGCGCCGACGGGCCAACCGAAGGAGTCTTTATTTCCACGCGCAGTGGTAAAATGCACTGGCAATTGACAAAGTCGAGGTGGCAAGTGAATGTTGCTTTAATTTCTATTTCAGGTGTCCTACGCTCGCCCTAGCAGCGAAGCGATCAAGGGCGCCAATTTATACGTCAGCGGACTCCCGAAGAATCTCACCCAACAAGATTTGGAGAACCTTTTCAGTCCCTACGGACGCATCATCACTTCACGGATACTCTGCGATAATATCACAGGTAAGTGGCCCCGGGAAATTCACCCTCGCCTGACCCCCTCCCCCGGTGCCCCCTTGGACTGCCCACAATCCCCCTCCGCCGTCACATTGCCACAGAATCTCTTTTCGTGCTACTAACTCACGTAACGAGCTCAAGTCTGCCTCCGCCAAGCCCATGTCTGGTCAGCTGCTCTAAAAATCTCTCTTCCACGTAGAAGAAACGTCCCCTTAGTGCAGAATCGTTCGGGACAGTTAAGCCGCCCGAAAAGTCTCTCGCTGGCCGCCCTCTGACTCACGCCAACGGCGGCCTGCCCCGCGAAACGAGCCAGGGGGGAGTGGGGAAGAAGCGGCTTCTCGCGCCGGGCCTAGCGTGGCCGCGGCGGCTAGGGCACGAATCGAGGAGGGGCGGGCCAGCCGCGCGCTCTGCTCGGGATGAATTTTGTGTTGTCGTTGTTAGTCACTGCCAAAGAGACGACCTTGACATTATACCCAGCCGAATGAATTGTATGCTTGCATTATCTGGAAATGAAATTGTAGTGATCGATTGATGATATAGTGTAATAGTTGCTTATTTTTTGCATGACCATTTCGTTTCGGCGATTGAGGTGATGTGTACCTCGTTTTCCGTAGATGTCGCCATTTGGTATTTTGTTATTTGTCTTGACATCATTTTACGAAACATTTATTTCCAAAAGCCACGAAGAAACCAAATCGACAAGTGCGACAGTCTCTGCGCCTCAGAACCATGGCGCCCTAGTATTGTGCACAGGTAATTTTAGGTAGTGTCATAAGGTAAACAAGGCAATGAGTGCCTTTTATTATTTATTTCGTAATTTATATTCACCTCTAGTTTAATTTCCATGCATAAACTATAAAGTTTTGTTAGGCCTGGTAATATCTTAGTATTAGTTCCAATTTCTTTCATTCCAAAGCCATGATTCTCAAGTCAAGTCAGAAATTCATATTCACAGAATTTCAGCTCTGATGAATGTTGAGTTTTCGTTTGTAATGCCTTACATTCTCTTGAGAACGGAATGCCTTCTTGGTTCATAGGACGATTTCAAAAGCTATGTCAACATTGTTTTGAAATAAAGCAATTTTGATTTGGAAGTGGTTACCACATACATGGCTAGTTACTGTAACTAGAGTATTCTTTGACATTGTAGACAGTAGATTCATTAAATGGCAGTTAAGCACGTTTTAGTAAAGAATTTACGTTGTATTGCTCTAAATCACGCTTGATACGACTGGCTATAGGATTGAATGCCTGTAGATATAATAGTCCTATATATTATTATTTTAGTATTTTAAATATTTATTGGTTTTCAATGGTTTATGCTGTTTCTTCTTCGTTATAGAAGCGTCTTAGCAAGCAGGCATCCGCTCTTCATGTAATGCATACATTTAAAAGGGTAATTTGTTATGTCATAATGTGTAAGATTGCACATCATTGATTTTTTGTAATAGGAAATTGTTATCGAAGACCTCATTTTAATTGTCACACAGGTGGCAAGTAGCTTATATCATTCAGCTGATTCATTTTATTTTCTTGGTTAACTTTTGGTTTTAAGACGCCAATGTTCCATGTTTTATTTTCTTTGACTGATGAAACGAGCAGTGCCGTTTACCGAAGTGTACGAAGACAATTAATTTCTCTGATTAAGTGACTAAAAAGCTGTTTTTTGTTATTAGAAAAATACACGGTAGCAAAAAGTTTTGGTTCATCCAGTGAATGAATTCATCTACCCGTCTTCATTCAATTGCACTATATACCAGGAAAGTTAAATGTTGATCATAATAAACTTTGATTAATTAGTATATACGAAACGGTTTTTGAACTTTGGAATTTCGGAAATAACATAATTTGATAAAAGTTTTCATGGAGTGGATGGTTCCTAAGATATAAATTTCCACACAAATGCTCTGTCGACTGCCCAATTTTGCCATAGAACAGCTGCCTGCAGTCATGTTCTTGCGCGTTGGAGGACGGGAAAGAAACGTAGCTGCCATGCTCGGTATCTTTACCTTTGTGCTATCATTTCAAATGCTTATAAATTTCGCGAAGCGGTTGTAAGTGATGTGAGCAACAATGCTTCAAAGAAATGTAAGGATTTCTCACTGTCTAGCCGAGTAAATCAATTGCACGGTGAAACATTTGAGATGGAATGAGCCGCTTCAAGGAGGCTTTCCTATCTGCATATATCCACTAATATTTTGTTCACATTCATATATTCCGGGCAGAAATTATCCTTTCATTTTTTATCACTTTCTCATTTCTTCTGTATGCCTCGACCGGCTGGAGGGGGTATTCCTAGTCATTTGAGACTGGAATTTATTATTTGTCAGCCCCAGTGCTTTCATTATCCGCAATGGTTCACGAGCACTATTCCCATAGCATTATGTAGATGAACGTAATATTAAATTGACAAAGAATACAGTTGGTTAAAAATCATGGAAACGGGTGCTTTTGTAGGAGAGAGTGCCTATGTCCACTTGCCACTAACACTTATCCACTCTAAAAGTAATGAATTAAGCCCACTAGGGTCTTATTCTTTCACGAGAAAATTACCATTAATACTTGAAGATGTGATCTTTAGTGTGAATTATTCTTTTACGTAAAAAACATTTTTTGCTGAAAAAACTAAAGTCGGCTGAGAGATAGACGCTTAATTTTATATTTTTCAATGTGATGCGTCATTGATGAATACGTTTTCAAGTTTTATATGGTTTTAATCTTTGTAACCTCAGCGGAGTTTTTTGTAGGATATGTTGTGTACTTTGCGTTTTCTCTTCCCATAGTCCGCCATTTTGTCAGTGGAGCTGCAGACAGTGTACCCTGTACGTGAGTGAATCTGTTTGTTTTTACCATTGGGCTCTGCCTTACTCTAGAATAGTGGTCTTCAACTCACTGGCTATAACACTAAATCATGCGGAATATGTTGGAATGCCTCCTTCTCTGAATTCTAGAAAGATTAATATCATGCTCTCCAAAGTTTAAACAAATCATTGGAGACCACTGCTCTATGAACTAACACATGTAAATATAGGCTGTCTTACCACTCAGAGCTTAATAAAATACGGACTCTAGTGCACGCATTTCAAATTTTGTTTTAGAGTCTATAGTTAGATGTAGTACTTCTAAGAATATTTTATGTAATCTAACACCGATTAGTGTCAACTAGATCATATCAGGTGTTTCGTAAAGTTTAATGAATGCGAACAGAGTTATAGAAAATGGAAAGTTCGGATTTTGCTCAAGTCTCTGAGGTGGCATAAGAAACTTCAGCACTTATCTGCCTTTGAGTTCGTTGCAAGCGTTGGTGGGGCATAATTTGCATATAAATATTCACATGGCATTCATTTGATTTTTTTCAACATTAATCACGGATTTAATATTGATTGAGCATAATTCAATAAGTATTCGTTCATTGGGACACAATTTTTCTGAGAGGGAAGCAGTTTAAAACGGATAAGCAAAAGAGAAATGGTCGAAGTGAAGGTATCCGCAACTACTTTGTCCTTTGTATGCGTCGTTGAAAAGGTAATTTAAACTTGGGTGCACATGAGGTGGAGAACGAATGAAAACCACGGGTATTCCAATCAATTCTGTTGTGCTTGCAACAGTAAATAAATGCACAATAATGTTTCATTCTGCCATCTCAAAACGTTTGATTGAATTGAGAGGTGTTATCAATATTTGCGTATTGAAAAATTCAAATATTTAACATAAATTTATAAACATTTTGTCCCATTTCACTTAATTTCCCGCGAGTCTACTGTATTACTTTCGTTTGTAAAAGTGAAATATTATAACAACGACTAACATTTTTAAGTTATTAAATTAATTCAACAATTTGTTTACTTTTTCGCTTATCCGTCATGCTGTAAATATTCCTTCATGAAATGCTATTTCGTACAAGCTGATAAAATAGAATGATATAGCTATGATGAGGCGGAATGTGCTGTAAGTTTTTAGTTTCGTTGCCAAGTAGTATTTTTGAATGAGGCTAAATAATTATCGTTGCATTTATTTATATTAATAGTTGATTTAATTTCAAAATATATTTATATTATATATTAAATATTTATATACAAGTCTCAGTGGGAGGACATTGTCAGATTGATTAATTTGGTTTCATCATTGGTTCTGCCAAATGGATTGTCCTCCTAAGCTTTGAAATTTAGTCCAAAATTGACTTCGGCTGCAAATCATATCGGTTTATGTTTGCCATATTTATTGTTATGTAAAACTAAGAAATCATTGAAATAATATGTTGTAGCTTGTACTGTGGTTTACTTGATCTGTTCTGACTTGCATGCAAATATATATCTATATATATATATATACATATATTGAGCATTTCCATGGATATTTTGAAATAAATTCGAATGATTTTTGTTACAAAACAAATATGAAAAACTAAGTGAAACGGATTTCACATTGACGTGGACATCAAAGCCGTGGCTATGTTTTTACATATTGAAAATTTATGGTAAATTTGGATACATTCAGTATGGTTAATGGACTCAATGCGTGAATTACAATTTTGGGCAATTTTTATTATGAATATTCTCTCTTAATTTAAGATGATTTTTTAAGAGTGTAGGTTGCTTTTTCCGTTACGTGATTAGTCATTTCCGGTCTATTCATCAAGATAAATTTGCAGTATTTAATCATATAATACTTTCCAATAAGTGTACAGTTATGACCGATGGAATACTTGGTCTTACAAATTGGTCAATCAAAAGTTTGAACCGCGCTATACTGCAATGATTGGCATTAAGACTCGGCTTTAAAGAATGGCAATCCAATGAAATGAAGCTTGAGCTTGGTAGCAGAGATGTGCTACACATAGTTTGTCATTTTATTTGAGGCGGCAGCTTTCGTATTCGTTTTCGTCAGTTGGCCTGATGTATGCGGAATATACTTAGTGCATTGGTCACTTGCATAGTATTGCCGTAGATAGGAGTAGTTTTTAGTTGCCGTCGAAACTGCACTGTGAAAATCCATGGAAAAGCACCATAACGTGCCGAAGTTCTTGTGTGGGTGTTTGCACTTTGGATCGTTCTGTGTATCTGGGCTAAATTGTGCTTCTTAGTGAGACCTCTGTAGCTATGCTTATAATGCATTGAATCATTAATCAGAGCTTTAAATTTGCACTGAGAGTAAATGCCATTTGTGCTGAGAACATCACCGAACTAACATGCCTTTGGCCCCTTTGTATTGCATTAGCGTGGTAAATATTTCCTTTTTTGTCAATTTCTACCCCTGTATTATTATGATATTATTATATTTTGGCATTATATTTCAATATAATATTTATAGTATTTAAGCGCATTTTAATAAATGTTCTGTGCACTGCAGAATGGCTTAACTTTATTTTCTGCATCATTCACAAACTTTAGTTTAAAATAATAAGTTTAATGGAAAAATATTTGGGCATAACAACATTGGGCTGTAATGGGTGTAACAAAGCGTCGAATAGCCAAGAAGGCACATTCAATTTTCTTTATACGAAAAGGAAGACATTTTAAAAATGTTAATCTACAAATGCAAATGTATCCGCCGTCTATACACACATATTATGTGTATTACATGATTCTGGTGTGTATGACAATATTCAACTTTCCACGTGCATTCAAAAGAAATTTATTACGTGTATTTAGTGCTCGCGGGTTAGTCAGGTCGATATGCTCCGTAGCAGTATAAGATGTCTAAATTAAATATTTATCATGTGTGTTTACTTTGTGAAACTATTACAAATTAAATTTGGTCAAAGAAATGGCTGTTTATTTCTTCTATCCATCGTAGTCATTTCCGGGAAACAACGGCACGGGAAATTATGCCATAACTCTCGGCCCGGATAAAGGGCCGCCTCATTAATTTTATTCGAAAAGCGAGAAAATAGAAATTCACATCCGTAGCTGTAAAGATATTATTAGGGGCAACGGTTCGGTGTTTATCTATGTATCCTTGAAAAATAATTCTCCTCGTTTGCGTAATGCTCTTTTTAAATGTCACTTAAATATTTTTTTGTTGGGGCCATTTTCAGTAGCCCTCAAATAGATGAATATTTGTCCAATTCAAAGAAAATGTTCACGGCCCAATATGGGTGTTATTTACGTTGAAGATGAGGCAATTAAATATAGCGTGTATAGCATGAGCATGCAATTTCGGATGGAAATGTCTTTATCCGAAAGGGGGGGCGTTATTCCCTCGGATGAGAGTGAGTCAAGCTAATCGAAGATAAACGAGTTAAATAGCTTAAGATGCTGATTTATTTTCGACATGGAAACATCTTTCTGCATATATTGGGGCTACTTAAGAGTGTTCATGGTTATTTGCAAATATTGAATGGTTGTATTGGCGTTCTGTTTTTGAGAAGCGTCAGTTACGATGGCCATACACGCTCAATGCGATGCGCAAACGAATTGGTCATGAGGTTTCTCTGCACTCGGTTCTCCTAGCGATGTCCGCCCACTCTCTGGGCAATTTTCGTCGCCGCCGCAGTGCATATGGTCCACGATTCCCAACCCTGCCATCGGACCCCCGATCGCGAGAGTTCTGTTGTGGTCTACCCTGGATTTTCCCAGCGGGAATGTGGAAAACGAAAAAAAGTAAAGATGGCGGATGACAATCGGACGAGGGGGTACACCACAATCTGCATAGAATAGCGTGTTCAATTTGCAAAATAATTCTGCTACCTTTACGAGGTTAATAACTTGCCCCAAGTAGCTCCAATTACGATACAGTCGATAATATAACGAATTTAATTTCAGTTTGACTAGTTGAAATACGTGATGGCATGAGTAACGCCAATCCTCTAACGTTCATTTCAATGGGTGGTGGAAGCTCATTCGGTCAGTTCGGGGGCGCATGGGGCATGCTGTCTCGTGGGAGCGAGACGTGCTTAAAGCCGTAGATCGAGTCGGCGAGGTCGCGTTTCAATGTCGCAAATGGCGTGTTTTAGCGAGGGCAAATGGCGGAGGTAGGTATCTCGGCAGGTGAGGGAGGGAGGGAGGAGAGACGGAAAGAGATGCGATGGAGGCGTCGGCAGGCGTCGGTGGCGACGGCGGCCCGTGTTTGTGCGGCGCGTGTTCGGGGCGGGGGCGGGGGGCGGTGGGCGGGGTCGCGGAGGGTCGAGTGCCCCCAGCCGCGCAAGATGCCTCTTCAGGGGCGCGTTGGGGGGGGGAGCGGCGGCAAGGGGCGCTCCGGGTGCGCCCTCGCCGTGGTGTGTTGTCTGCCGCCGCCCCCCCTTCCCGCCGTCCCCGGAGAGGGTATCCCGTGGCCCCGGGCGGCGCTCTCCCTCCGCCCCCCCGTTGTGTAATCCTTGCCGTTCATTTGCAGGTCTGTCCAAAGGTGTCGGCTTCATAAGATTTGATCAGCGGATCGAGGCTGAGC
Organism: Hetaerina americana; assembly: GCF_022747635.1. Taxonomy (NCBI): domain Eukaryota; kingdom Metazoa; phylum Arthropoda; class Insecta; order Odonata; family Calopterygidae; genus Hetaerina; species Hetaerina americana. Next base: position 6,942,691 of record NW_027286719.1, on the reverse strand, counting down.
GGGCCATACAAGAGCTCAATGGCACCATTCCCAAAGGCTCGACCGAGCCGATAACAGTGAAATTCGCAAACAATCCCAGCAACAACAACAAGGCAATCCCTCCGCTGGCGGCCTACTTGACGCCCCAGGCCAGGCGATTTGGGGGACCGATACACCATCCGACGGGGCGCTTCAGGTACATTCCACTGTCACCACTATCCAGGTACTTGACTTTCCCAGTTGAATATGATTTGTAATCGTTTAATATCATTAGCTTATCACGATGATTTTCCTTTGAACGTTTTCGTTTTTGATGCATCACCACATTTGGTTCAGTTTATTTTTTTATGATATGTTCAGTTGATTTGTATTTCGTTGGTAGTTCACATGAATGGTGTGCTTCATCTCATTCAATTGCCCCGTTTTCGTGGAAAGGTATGAATAATGCACAGGGGGTACTTTTCTTGTCATTGGCAGGCAACATGTTTTACGAAGTTAATAGCAGTGTAATAGTTTAGTAATATTGTATAAAACATACCCCTTAACACACACCTTTTTAGGACAGTTTGTGTAACATTTATTTGTAAATCCTTTTAAAAATTCACTGTGGGAAAGTTGAGAAACTTTTAAAATAAAGCTATAAAAATAATTAGATAGCGACTGAAAATAACATCGTAGAATCCCAAGTGACATGGGAAGCAGTTTTTTCGGACAGTTATAAAAAGCTCTGTAGAGTAGTTATCTCAAAATATCACCTTATTGTATTTGCTATATTGGCCTGCCTTTCCACCAAGCAGCCCTTACGGACTGCCGCTGTGGCCAGACGCGAGAGACTGGTAAGTAACTGTTATACGCCTCAAAACGCACCGTGGGAAGTTTAGAGCTTAACGATGGTGTTTCCGTTGTGGCTGCATGTTGTAGACTGTGGGTCTTGAAGCCTACCTTTCAATTTTTGGAAGGCTAATGAGGCTTAACAATACTTTCCCCTATTTCTTTTCAGTGATAACGATCATGGAGGTAATTTCAAGGTTATTTGTTTTTTTTAATTATTTGCTTCAATAGAATTTCAATACCTTCATCCTACTGTTTGCCTGCTGCCCATATCATAGCATGGTGTCAGTCTGCTTTTGTTATATGTAAGCTTTGAAAACTTAGATGTTTTTCTCATAGAAACCTGCTAGGTCTTCACCTGTTCTTATGTTAATGACTTTTATTCATTTCAAACTGGGGAAATAAATATTTGTCTGAACACTGGTGTACAGTTTTCCTATTTTATATGTGTAATAATTTTATTATAGTAAAACATATTAAAATTTTCTTTTGAAGATCATCTTGTTTAAAATTCCATAAAAGTTTTTCTGATAAAGCTTAGGCTAGCAAAAATAATTTGTTTCACTCTGATTTTTAAAATATAACATGAAAATCCATAAGTGTACCTCATAACATTCATTATTAAGCATATATGTGGCTGCCAAATTTGCAGTTTTTTTGATTTTTTTTGTTTTATGCAGTATAAATAAATTAAATTTTATGCATTCATAGTTGTATCTTTCAAATAAACCCAAATTCATAGTTATTTTTCTGGCTTTTCATGTTCTGGGATCAATTCATGTGAATTCTTGTTTAATTTAACGTGTACCTTCTCAGCTTCACATTTGATCAACTTGCAGTTTAATTTTCTTATGTTTGTTTCTGTACTTTGTTTTAGCACTGGCAAGACCATGCTAGCCATAAACAAAGGCTTACAGAGGTCAGTATTACAGAATTTTTACAATCATTCTTATTTTATTTGTTGTTTTTGTTTAGTCATAAGTGACCAAAGCATGTTACGATTTCGTTTTGTCTCCTTTGTTAAACGTGTAGAGCACTAGTATCTTTTTTTTCTTAGTGGCAGATTTATGTTTTATGATTATAATACACATACATCAACACACACTGTGCTTCATTACTTGTATCGCCTCTGAAAGACATCATCATTATTTCATGAAATTTCAAAAGAGAACTATCAAGGGTGTTCTGGCCAGTGGTTCAATGTGGCCAATGAGCTATGTATAACTCAGTTGTCCAAATGAGTAAAATATCAATTAATAGGCAGCATGTGTCTAAAGTATAAAAACACATGTGTGTATATTTTGTATAGATACTTGAAGCATATACATAATATATATATGTGTGTTACTTGATATATTTGTTAAAGTAAATGTGTTGTACTTCTATTGAAAACATGCTTTCCATATCACTTAACTAAAGTAAAACTGATGCTTAAATGACAGCACAGTAGTGGTGAGGGAGTTGATTCCCTTCATGTAGGTGGTTTTGCATTCTAGGTATTCCCCATTGGCTGGAGATCTCCTGGCTAACTCGATGCTGCCAGGGAACGCCATGAATGGGTCGGGCTGGTGTATCTTCGTGTACAACCTTGCTCCCGAGACAGAAGAGAATGTCTTGTGGCAGCTGTTTGGCCCCTTTGGTGCTGTGCAGAGTGTGAAAGTCATTCGGGACCTGCAAACCAACAAGTGCAAAGGCTTTGGCTTTGTCACAATGACAAATTATGATGAAGCTGTAGTCGCTATTCAGTCCTTGAATGGCTACACACTGGGCAATCGCGTATTGCAAGTTTCATTCAAAACAAATAAGAGCAAAACCACGTAAGAGTAATTGGAAAGAAACTGTGTTAACCGCCATATTGGCTGGTGCATTTCTGTGACCATGCTGCTAGTCAGACTTGAGGATGTTCTGAAGGGTGGGTTTGTCTCAACTTCATTAACTGTACTTACAACGTGAAATTTCTTGGGTGCATGTAATGCATTCCAAGTATCAAAGTCCATTAAATGTTAATATCAATTCCTAAATTTCCGGTTTGTAAGTGCAGGAAAGGATGCTCATTCAGCTTGAATGTTACTCGGAGACAAATGCAACCTTCAGAGAAGGTTTATCTTTTCAAATGTATTGTGGTATTCGTACCTATTTAATTTATGTACTTTAAACTGACAGCCAAATTATTGACCTAGTCAAGGCTAGTGCAAGTCATGTGTTTCCTGGAGAAACCTGGGGCATTTTTGGGTACCAGTTAATTTTATTCTGGTATCAGTAATGAAGTTCTTAATTATTCTTTTGTTGTTCCATTGCTAGTCATGGGGTATTGCTAGTCTATGTTGAGGTAGCTGTGGCACTTAGTCCATCACAAACCAAAGAGTTGTGCTGGGAAAATGTTGAAAAGAAATTAGTTTGTAAATTATTACAAAATATATTTATCTTGCAGCTGACACCGCTACATCAACTAATATCATTTGCACAGTATGGTGCATATATTTAAAGTTAAATGTTTTTTCGTTCACTCTTACTTTAGTTACTTAAAGTATTTCAATATTTTTCTTTATGTAGGATAGGTCTAATCACTTAACATTGTATGTTATTAACAATCATTATATTATTTTATTAAAGCCATAAGTTATGGCCATGATGTAGTTTTGTAAACACAGCTTTACAAATATTGTCATTTTCTTTCATTTACTTGCATGATTATTTTATGTTCTGGATTAGTAAAACTCTGTTTTATTTTGGCAACCTATATGGAGGCATTAAAGGCTGATTTTTTCAGTACTCTTGACACATTTTTTTTCTTTTGCAAATTTTTGTTATGTTACAACCCAGTTTTCCACAACCCACTAACACTAGTTCGTCAAGATGGGATTTGAAATTTGAGGCTGTCATGAGCCTCTCTTGTTATCATTAGTGTCAGTAGTATTTTACTCTTCTATGTAATTTTATTTTTTGTGGATCTTAATACTTGTTTCGCATCTCAGGCATTGTTTTATCTTCATTTTGGTTTTATTTGCTTTTCAAATTTGGGGAACCACATGGACTTGCACAAAACAATAAATAATATTAATATAAATATGAAAAGAAATCAGGTAACCTATCAATATGCTGCCCAACATGATATGTCAACTTCCATGAAAGAAATTTATTTTTGTAAGAACACTTATCAAATTTAACCAATGCATTCCTAGTGGGCAAAAAGGTTTTAAAGACAGTCTTATGGAAAAAGTTTGAAGAAATTTGGATATATCGCGAATGAGAGTTTATATCTCTTCGTATTCTCAAAGTATGTAGTTTCAGGTAGTGACCCTTTTGAGTAGGAGTTTCTGAGGAGGCTTGTCTGTAAGACAGAGAGAGGGAGATTTATGCTCTTCCACTCTATCCAATTTTCTGCGGTGCAAATACACATTGGCAGATGTCATATAGTTGGTAGTGTATGTAATCAGGACTCATGCAATATGTCAGGATTTTTGAATACAAAATTTTGATGGACTTTATCTTTCATGGTCACAATTGTAAAGATTAAAAAGAAAATGTATATATTATACTTTGCCTGAGATTAGGAAAGAGATAGTGAAACCTTTTTGATAAAAACTTTATCATGCTGTTGAGGATAAGAGTTACCTACAAAAGAGTAGATTATAAATGAAGTTCAGTAAACTCCATGCACTTTTTCAGTGTTAATCGCCCCTTCATGAATCAACGAAGAATGTTGTACATTTAGTGTTACTTGTGAACATTCCTTAATAAATTTCTCACAATTTGGCCCTTTATATAGTTAATGCCAAGATAAATGCTTATCATGTGAGATCTATTATAGTTGCAGCAAACTATGTCGGATTTCTGAAGAAGCCAAGAGTCATTTATAATGTGGTAACTTGATTATGCAGCCTATGTAGCATTTTTGCCCCCTGTAGAGACTGCAATGCCACCTTAGAATAAAGAAGTGGAATATTTTGTATGATACTCGAAACAATGGTGCATACATCTGTAAATTCTATAGAAACTGTACAGAAATCAATTTCAGAGAGGACAAATGAAATACTTAACCTCTGTGTTGGCTCATTGATGTGATGCTAACACATAGTGATTCTTATAAATAGGGCCAAAGTATATTTTGGGTTGTGGATAATAGTTTTGAAAACTGCTTCTGCATTTATCAATATTGTGATTGATGCCTGTTCTACTTTTACAGTATAAAATAACTTTTGAAGCTTTATAGAACTCACTCACCTACTTAACGGATGCAATTTCGCCAAAATGGTATTGACTATATGTGGAAAATATGAGTTGACTTAAGTCATTTTTCTCATTCACTGTTTAAATTTGGCTTGATTATGCATTGAAATACTCTTTCTTAAGCATTATTATCCTTTTATCCTCAAGCAAGACCGGTCAATTGCAGTCCCTGAAAGTATTGGATGACTGAGTGAAACAGATGGAGTCTTTGTCTGACTATTAATTTTGATTAGCCGAGGACTCTGAGAATTCTAAGCACAAATACTATGTTGGTTGACAATTTGTTGGGTCAGGGAAGACTGCAGAATAATTGGAGCCATGAAGAGAGAAGGCTTTGTAGAAATGACTTAAAAAGGCCTAATATAAAGAAGTAGTGAGTTATGGTTGTTGTGAGAAGTAGAAACGGCTGCACTTGAAGGATCTTGCTGATTTCCTAGTACTTGTATTCATCTTTGTGTGGTGTAGTTCTAGGTTGTAAACATTTCATTTAATGAGGACCAGACTCCTTTGACTCCTCATTTTTCCAGCACTGGGCCAACACATTAAAGACTAAGCCCTGTGCAGGACTGAACTTTTTGTGACTAAGCATTCCATGAACTTTTATAGAGAAAGGGGGTTTCTGTAATGCAGTACCTCAAAACTGTAATTGATGCAATAACTTATGAAGTTCTTAAGGTGTAGCTCTAGTTTGAGTAAAAATCCATCAAACATAGGCACTGATAATTGATCTGGTAATATATAGTGGTTGTTAATCCCATTACTATCCCCAGAGACTATATATAGAGTGGTTTTATGTATGAAACAACTTGAAACGTATTACCAGATCAAATATGCACCAGTATCCTATATTTTATTCCCATCTCACTGAAGTAACAAAAATGTAAATTTTATGGAACTCATTTTAGTATTTTGTGAAATCTTTGTTACTTCACTTGTGAGTGGCCATTCTGGTTACATAATCCCCCTCCCAATCCACCCAAAGCTATTAGTTGTAGTCCTTCTCTCCTTGCATAGTACCATGGGCTGACAGGCAATGCTTGAGCACAAGGAAATTTGAAACAAAAAGTGAGTTTGGTCTGTTAAGTAATTTATCTATGATAAACTTTACTGTTCTACAGTAGGAGCTATCCTGTGTCTTTATTGCTTATGTCTAGTGTCACATTGCATTTAGGTGTATGTATTTGATGGGTTGTATTTATACAATGAAATTATTCACTACTTAAATGATTTTTCATCTAGTTGTAGGTTATATGGGTAGTTCAGGAAATCGTTCTGAGTGTCAGGTGCCATATTTCTAGTTTGAGTCTCTTAGCAAGTTAAGGAGAAGTATCCATACTAGAGGACTTTTTCTTAGTTGTCTTTGTGTTCACTGTAAGTTGACTGTGTCACATGGGTTGGACTTTGGTTATAGTTTCAGTTCCAGAAGATAAAGCTTTGAAGAGGCACAAGGGGCTTTGATTTTAAATGCTATCTATAATGTTTAAAGATTGCTAACTAGAATGGCCAAATTCTACCCCATTTCATTTAACATTATCTTGTTACGTGTATTGAACTAGTCAATTTAGTTTTTGTTTTAGAGTACTTTTGTGCATTGCTTTGTTTCAAGTACAAGCTATGCCGCAGCCATTTCATCCCAAGGATATCTTGTCAGCAGCGATAAGAATGTGGTATTGAAAAGAAAAGTGTAAAGGCAAGTTTCCGTGGAAGATTGGGTAGTCTGTTGCAAATCTCTTTTTGTCTCATGCAAAAGATTTTTCTCCAAACTGCCAAAAAGTCTTGAAGATGCAGACTGTTGTTGTCGTTTCCCTGACATAGTTTGGTTGTATTGCAATATTTGTACTTTTCCATGTTGAGAACTCAATACAATAAATTATTGGAAAATAGTCTTTATCAGTCAGCAGTTTACTGATTTGTTTCAAATTTAATTTCTAGAAATCGCAAAATTCCATCCTTGGTTATTCCTGCGGTATAGCATTTAACATTTTCTTACTAGTCCTTTAAATAACCCTTACCCACTAGATTTTGTGTTTCATTTTGTTAATTTTGGCCTTGAAATAAATAAAATTGGGCTACAAATAGTTTAGTAAAAGCAATCGAATTTTCAAAATTTATCGATATATTAGGCCATGCGGCTAGCTAATTTAGGAAACGTTTATGCCACCATACAATGTACTTTTTTACATTTAAGTATTTTTGGAACTTTAAATGTCATCTGTGCAATCAATTAACAATTGTGAAACACTTTTACAACTGACCGCACAATATTTAGTTTGTCCAAGTCAAACAACCCATAAAGTTTAAAATTTTCGATGTTTTATATCTGTCAAAAATAGTGCTCTAAATTAATATTGAAATAATCCGAATGTTGTTCGATTCCAAATGGATGCATGTTTGTATTTTATCATATACATGTAAATTTCATTACTGGCCTCACCAATGTGAAACGAGCAAGCCACCAAGTGTGATGCTGGCTAGAGAAGCCCTATGAGGAATGGCCTCAGTCGTACAGCGGGGAGAAAGACTAGTTCCAGCCACGTGTTGTGCCAGTGTGTGTATGTATTATCGGTTGTGCAAGTCGATGGTGACGAAATGGCACGCTCAACTAATAACACGTTGGAAAGGGGGCTGTCTCCACCATACGAGTGGGCGTCAAGAAGTGAGAGCTGAAAGTGGAATGACCGCTCGAAGAGAAACAATTATGATCAGAGAAATTCTCCCTGAAATCATGGGAAGTTTGATAAAAATTGTGTCTGGCCACTTTTTTAAGCATCATCCCCCATCCCCATGTTAACTTGAGCATACGTAGGGTGGACATATTCCGTGTTAGCACTAAACTGTGCATTGCATCGTGCCATTTAGGAAAGCTATATTTTGTGCGCCTGAATTATTGGATTAATTCCATATTTTTTATTATTTTTTTGAGCGATCGACTCGTCCGCGCACATAAAGAGCCTCACATATTCAGGCCTTCTGAGTGCTCCCAAAAGAGCGGGGAAACCACCCTTCGCCTCCTCTGAAAACAACCTCCGCCTCAGGTGGGCGAAGAATCCGCGAACGGCAAGGGTGGGACGGCGGGGCGAGGAGGCGCACTCACTCACTTCTATGGCATCGCCACATTCCGCAGAGGACGCCGATCGGCCGCTGGCCGAGACTGCTCGGCCTAGAGCACAGGTGCGCGGCTGGCCATTGACCCAGCCTCTGTCGCATCCGACGTCTCTGATGAAAATCTCCCGGCGGAAGCATAAAAAATGAAAAAAATTCTGAAAACTCGAAGAAAAAGAAAACGTGATCATGTCTTATTGTGCGGCATCTTTCGATCTTGCCTCCTATCAATAAAAGAAGTTACTCAAAATTTCCGAGGACATTACGCATGTACCCTCGTGAAGGAATTAAATGAATTTGTTGGCAGCTCTGGAAACGGAGGAGTAAAAAATGAAGATTCGATTTGGTCCATGAACCTTAATGTTAAATTGGGCAAGAGACGGAAGGCGGTGCTTACAGTGATGGTGGAAGTATTTTTTCCGTTAGGCATGTCATGGGGGCTCATCTTGGTCGACTTATTGAAAAAAGTAAGTTGTTTATAAAGGGGGGACAGTTCACTTAATCTCATTTGATACATTCCTACCTAATTATTAAGGGTTTTGAAATCGGCCAAACTCACTCTAAGAAAAAAAGTCAAGTCACTTTGTGTGGTAATACTATTCCACAAGAAGGGAGGAAGGTGATGGTAGTTCAGTTTTTACTCCGAAAATTTTACTCTCATTCATGCAGTATTTATTCATTCAAATCCTACTAGTCATATACTGTTTATTCCCAAATCCTCCGTCATGAGTATTAACGTGTGGCAGGGAAGCTAACATTCCTTTGGTGCTACGTAATGGAAAGTTTGCAAAAATATATGCTCAAGGATTATATAAATGTTCATGCTCACTGTTGCACTTTGATGAAACTAGAAGCATGGTTGGGATTGATAGTGCAATATTTATTGCTGTTGGAGAGTATATGCAGATAGATGAAATGTTGTGTGTTAAGTTCATTGAGATGGTTAAAACCAGAAATGCTCAAGGTGGTTGAATAATGAAATTGTGTAACGAAAATAAAACATTTACGAGGTTGTGAGGAGCATGTGACCTAGTAATCGTCCACTATGAAGCTCAGTTATTTAATGCGTGAAATGCACTTGTTCTTACTCGAAGCTGAAGAGGCCACTTCAATTGGCGTGCACCCAAACGGTAGTACGGACGGAGCAGAGTCATCTTAAGGAACGCTATGAGAGGCTATGTATGGATTCCAGAAATTGTGCTTTTCCATAAGTGGTGTCATATTGAGGAAGCAAAAAAGAGAAATATTGGAATGGCACTAACCACTAGACTTTGAAGATGTCATCTTTAATGTTCCTGTGAAAATGCTTCATCTATTTTTCGATGTCTTGTACGCTTTGTCTATCAAGTGGCTGTTGGATAGTGTGAGCCCTGATTCAAAGTCAAAGCGGTCATTTGTATATCCTTGAGATTTATAGACCATATTGTTAATAGTGGTGATGCATTTGAAGAACATTTTTTAAGAAAGTAGTGTCGGAATTATATAACTCGGTAACAAATACTCAAGTAGGACAAATGTAAAGAATTTTCGGACAGATTAGAAGTCACGAGTGTGGAGATGTGGAAGCATCGTGTGTAACTAAGAAGTATACCAATTTTTTCAGCAGAAGCACTCCCGAAATCCTTGGAAAGATATTTTTATACGAATTTGGTCTGATATAGTCTCTTCGATAGTCTACAAGTAGATTTATCCGATGGACTACAGTGAAACTAACTTGTGTACTGGTTTATAAATTTGTACGAGGTTGTGAATCATCATCGGTCTCTCCAATGTTCCAAAAGTATTCTGGGGAGTTTATTCGGTCGATTTCTAACAAATAATATTTTTGAAACGGGAAAAGTGAATCAACTTCTGTTGATTGGATTTTAAAAATACCTATATTGAATAAAAGAAGCGGGAAATAGCATAAAAGAGTTATTCTAGCCACAGGACACCCAGCAGAGGAAATTTAGAGTTTACAAGTTATTTCGAAAAAGGTGATTTTTCAATATTGATTTACTGCATTTTTACACAACAATAACATTTTGAGATGTAAAGAAATATAAATTTTACATCATTATTCGCACAAGAAATTGAAAGCAAACGAAAGTTGAAGAAAATATAACTAATTTAATTTTGAGCAAGGACTTAGAGAGAGTTATATCGATGTGATAAAGGAAGTGTGAATTAGTGCATATCTATGAGTTTTGTACTGCAAATCCCATCAAGGAAATGTTAATATTCTCCGCAGAAGTGCCATCCAAAATAATGTATGATAATATGGTGTTCTATGAATGATGTATAACTCCTCTAAGAAAGATTGCTTAGCAAATGTTTTGTGAGTGGATCTAAAATTTATAGATGTTGCGGCCTGGCCATAGAACAGAAGCCATTATTTCATCTATGGAAAACCAGTTTAAGAATTTATACGGCTATTCTCTAAAAAGCTGTTCTTCTGTGATGCCACACACTGGATTTGTTCGCAGCCGGAGTATCGAGTCCTACATCGGCAGTGGTGACGTCGATTGAAAGTGAATGGTGACATTCGTGAACATCTGAGATGAGGCAGACGAGAGATAGAATATAACTTTCGTCCGCTGCGCCGATAGTTGCGTAGCAACAAACTCTATGCCAAGAAGTAGCGATATACTCCGTTGAAAATGAAGCCAATGCTTGATGGGGAAGGTTCCTAGTGTCTCCACCGAGAAGGCAACTGCTCCGACACATAAAAGCCTTGTTGTTAAAAGCGCCCATAAAATGATATTAATTGAAGAAATAGAGTGAATAGTAATTAAAAAGGCTGCCACGAGCGGTTCACTTTTCGAAGCTCAAGTCTTTTTGAGCAGTTACTTTTGATCATGTCTACGAGTATGCTATATGCCATGCCATGTGCTACAAATCTTTCGGCGACTACAACGATATCAGGCCTATCACCAATATCGAGTGTTGCCATGGAATGATAAGGGGTGCTACTTCGTATATACTCGAAAAGAATACGTAACGCTTATAACTGATCTCATACTTCGCATCTCGGTACTTCGTGAGTGAAGTGAAATGGAGAATGAACATCCCCATTACCGAGATTGATTATTCATCTCTTTCATGTATTTAAAACAACATTTCCTCCAACTTGTTGATTGTCTAAGTTAATACATTCCTCAACCCAATCCACTAGTAAGGAAGTATTTGTGAATAATTCCATGGAATTATTTTGCTATTATTGCATTCCATTGAAGTAATTAGGATGTGAAAATACCAAAGCCACGAGGGTTACTTTGTCTCTTTAGCACTCGTATTACCTAATGTTGTTAATGATGTTTTCTTTCTGTGAATGTATAGAAATGAGTCTAATGTACGTGCCGACCGCGTGTAGTTTTGGTGTCCCTACTCAATTTTCTCGGCCTAAATATCGTTCTGTGTTCGCTAAAAAGCTTACGTAACTTAAAATGAAGTCGATGTGAAGCGTGTTTGGGATGGCGTGTTGTCACTGTTCATTTAAAATTTTTCAAACTATCTTTAAGAATGTCACATTTATGCAGATTTGGTGTAGGAGCTTTGAGTTACATTGTGGAAAGTAAGTTCAGAAAATATCTCTTTGATGACTTTATATCGACGTATCTTAGTTGGAATACAAACTCGCATCTAGAACTGCTTTTGAATCTAATTGTGACGCTTGGGGGTTTTAAGATAATGCTATTCTTATTATAACACCGTTTTGGACGACCTAATTGGCTAATGAAGTAGAAGTTTACGTATATGATAAAACGGCTTAACATAAAATTTCCCCAATCGTATTGTTTATTTATGTCAAGTATCCACTTCAATATTTTTGCTATCCCAAAAATGTGCATATAACCATGGGTGTGGTTCAATAACTATATTGAATCAGGAAGGAAAAATCATGTTACCATTTGATATCAAATTATACCTGAAAATATACGTACATGTTGGACTGTTGCGCATTACAACCAATATGTCTAAAATGTGTACATTCTTACTATCTTTATCCTATTCTATATTTTTCCATATTTGCATAATTGGTTACTTGTTGTAAATACTTGTAAGCAAGGATTAATGACTATACGTATTAATATTTTAATAAATATGTGTTTGAATATTTACTTAAGTCTCTGGTTTCTCCTACTGTTAGACATGAGATTAGGTTTTCTATTTATTCATGTCTTCTCAAATAAAATTGTATTTGATCCCATTTTTGTTGATTTTAAGAGATTAATTTCTGAGTTCTCATTTAATCCTTCAATTTTTCTTTTTATCTCACCATGACACTGATGTACAGTGCGAAACATCAGTTGGAGGCTGTCTTATTTATTTGTCATTTCATAGGTGAATTTTGAGCCATTTTTTACTATTAAGTGAAATCAGTATCTTACACATAGATTTGTGTGTTTGTATGATATTTATGTGATGCTCTATAATTTGAATTTTAATCTTAATTTTATTATTTTTATCGGTTGTTTCGTTTATTTACACTTTTAATTTCCAAGGGATTGCCAAAAACTCATATGAATTTATGTGCAAAACAAAAATGATTTTTAGCCACCCATCATACGTTTATTCATGAAATGTATCGTTGCTTGAGTTGGTTTATAATGTAATGAACATTAAATATCAGTAGTACATGTTACATGTTACTCTAATTTTATATTAAAAACTTCAATACAACGCCATATCCAGTCCTGTCTTCTTTTGGAGTGAATGCTATTGGTGTATAATTAGAGGAAAGCATTTATTGCATTAATACGCCTATAAGGCTGAACTAGACATTTACATTGGAATGTAAAATGCAATTTTTATTTCTTATTCTCTGGAACCTTTTTTCTACTACAACTTAATTAGATTTTTAGGATATCAAAGCATATTTCCAGAATTGTTAATTGTTGTTTGAATGCAACGACGTTCTGGTATATGGTCTTTTGGGAGATGACTTTACGGGAGAAAAAGAATATACTTCCCTTTTACCAAATATCAATTTTATTCATTCATTCTTGCATTGTTTTCCTGTTCCTGTAACAGACTTGATGTGCTGTCTTGATTTCAGCTATGTTGTCATATAACGCCACGTCAGTTTTATCGTGGCTCATTGCCATTGTCTCATCTTTTTAAGTCCCGAATTATCAAGTGTCTTGATATCAAAACCAAACTGTAATTGGCTCCTCAATTCCACTTTTGCTCTTAACGTTTGGAAGGGTTTGATGAAACTTAAAAGCATAACGCACCGGCATGCCGACTTTTTTCGTAAAAATGTGCTGAAATCAAAAAAGACCTGGAACATCCAGTGGCGAATCATCATTTTTAGAATGTTAGAGTTAAGGTGATTTTTAATGATTGGAACTTGTGCATCTAGTATCACTTAAACCTGTGCGATCTGAAAGATTCAAGAAGCTGTCTTTAATGCTGACCAAATGTCTGGGATCGAGGTGCATGGGGTTTGTTTAACTTGATGGTTAATACAAATGTAATTTTAATATCGATCCCGGATTAATTGTGGCAATGATACATGCACTAATTATACATGGGTTTAATGACAATGTTTTGGTTTGCATACCTGGGGTATTATTTTTTGGAAGACAATGTTATAATATGGTGTTCGTTATCCAATCGATTTTAATTCGGAAAATAAAGAAGGCTGCAGAATAAGGTTTTCACAAAAATTATGTGATAGTTTTATAATATCTCATGCAGTCGTGGTCCCGATAAACTTATGTGCCGTAGGACTACAGCTGTGCGGGGGCTAAACTGGAAACTTGATGCGTAGATTCGTTCGAAACAGTCATATCACTGAGCAACAACGAGTAAGAATATATTTTGTCTTCAGTGTCTTCAGCGGAAAGTGCTATAAAGGCATAACGCACAGGTATGCTGACTTAGCGGAAATAAGCTATGTACCGAGAGTACCTTCAAGGTGTGTGTTCCTCTTTGCGTACGGAGACTTTTATCCTCTTCCCCGTCACTGACTTAAGGCCAGACAGATTTCTCACAGCCAAGGTCGTGATAATGCGTAGTTTTGTACGTCACGGTTGTCTCGGGGACTGGTCAGCCAACGACTCTTCCCCAAAGTAGCTGATGAACCTGCCTCTTCTCATAGGTGCTTCCTTAACGATATTTTTCCATTCCATCTTCCATGCTTTCTGATGCTTCAAGATACTCGCCAGGTTTTGGAAGACGCATAAAAATTGTAGTACAGCTTCCTAACACCCCAATGCTCAGTAGCATTAATAAAAAATTTTGAATGTATCAAGTCTATCGCACTTGTCTAGATGCTAATATTGGAACGCGTAATTGGATTCGTGGAACTCTACCGGAGAGTGAGCAATCATGGATTATTACCTGAATAAGCCGTTAATTTTCTTGATTACCGAGTAATTTTTACTGTGGATAATATAAATTATTAATCATTCCACTTAGGATATTCCTGAATGTTCTCAAAATAATATATTTTTATTCAGCAATTTTATTTTTCAATCGGAATTATTTCATAACAAAGCATTGTGTTTCCTATTTCTCCAAAGGAAATTTAATTTTTTTTGCAAAAAGCCGCTTTATTGAAGCTTAGGAAATAACTCTTTTGTGGTACTCAACTTTGTGAAGTTGAGTACCAAAAATTTATCATCTTTTGCAATCTATTAATTCATTCTAAATCTTGTGACTCATAACACGAATAAATGATGATAAAAAGCAAAGAACTGATACGAAATTTAAATTCGAAACCTTAGCTAAAATATTGTGCAAAAAACGTCATGGTAGGCAAGGGTGATAAAATCTGTCTACTTTAAAAAATTCTACCTATAGTTGTAGACGAGCACAATTTTCATGTGTAGGTAAAATCTTTTGTGCTCATTGATCCCCGGGAAACACTTCCCTAGCCGCTCCATGGGCACCGAAAAGGGCGCACATCAAAACCCATGGCTGAAAGAGAGATCCAACTTATGCCTAGATACGATATGAAAACAATGCCCTCACAGCATCCTTTGAGACACTGTCCAAGGAGCCTAAAAATAAATTCGCCTCGTGTATATGAGGTTTTAGAGAGAGCTACTTGTACTATGATTAACTTAGACGTCATTTTTCTAATGATAAACTCTCAATATTGGCTAAATTTAGAAACAATTTCAGAGCCGGTGACAGGCAGTCGTAAGCCCTGAGAAACCATTTCCATGAAAGTTACCGTCGGTTTCATGTGGGATTGGAAGCATCTGGATAACGCTTCTCTTTAACGAGCTCCGCACTTGTGTGTCTACGGATCGATTTTTGTTCCCTCAGCTTCGTTCACCTCCCAGAAACCAGGGCAAAGGAACGTAAAAATAGAAACACAATGGACACTTGCGGAAAGATCCTAATCTACCATAATCTAAGCTTTGAAAAAAATACGTCTACTGACAAGCAGAGGGAATTGTTTTATTCCAGAAGACTAAACATTCGAGTGAGTCACATGAGAGAAAATCAGCTGTGATGTAGCCGGCCGTTGGTAGCAGTGACTTTCCCCTCTTGCCGCGAATGAAGTTGTCCTCGTGATGTCCGCTGCTTACCCCGTATATTACTCCCAACGCTTATTTTAGTTCCCGATCGATGGCCGCCCCCATTCCTCTGACATTGGGCTCGAAGCTTGAGTCATCGCACTCGGAATTCGTTCGATGCACAGAGTTTCTCGTGGCTCTCTCTCCTTCTGCCGACAAATCGCCAGAAGTTAGTTAAGGCTGTGAAGTGGGACAAAAACGTAGGAAGGCGCATTGTTGTCGTTAACAGTTTTATACGCTCTGCATTGCCAAAAATACTCGCCGGAAGGGTAGAGTGATAGAAGGAAGCCGCTTTTACTCGGTACAATTATATTGATCAGGTCGCGTCCCCGACAATTAACGTCTCACTTGTCTCACATATTATGGAATATATCGGAGGCGATTTTTTCAAAAAAATCCTGTCTCGTTTTTTTACGTTGCTGGTGCCGCCATAATGTTCGTATTTTAAATTAAATGGAAATATTTTCCATTGAGAATCCAATTGATTCATCGTATGATTTTCAGTAAAATCGTTTGGATAGACGAATGATGCGTGAAATGAGGAGTGGGTGGGTACCGCCAATACGCAATACGCACACGGTTTTCTCAGCCGAAATATCACCTCACGCTTACAAATCTCCTTCTTCCCACTTCTGTTGTTAATAAAATGCTCTTCGTTCACGGGGGACGGAGATGAAGTTCGACCCCCCTCCCAGGTGCCCCCAATTCCCCGATACCCTCTCACCCCACGGATCTCCCGGACGCGGACCATACCACTTAGTGCGCGACCAACTCCCGGCATGCCGGCTCCTGTTCTTGACTTCCGATGAGGCATTTCCGTCCCCCGTCGGTTATGCTCGACTCTACACCGCACGCCTTAGGCTGAACCCACAGACATACGTATACCGGAGTGTTCTCAACACTTGTCGGATGACTTTTCTTGAAAGCAACAAATTACTTTAACAGTAAATCGGCAACTTTATGTATCTCAGGCAAGGGAAAACTTATTTCATTTGAATACCCGTCTCGTGTACATATATATATATATATATATATATATATATATATATATATATATATATATATATATATATATATATATATATATATATATATATATATATGTGTGTGTGTGTGTGTACACGATCTATGATCCACATATATATCTTTACCTAGCTATCACATTTTAGTGTATATATTTAACCATAAACACAGTAATCAACCCGAAGGTCGGTTTGGTAGGTGATGGTAGAGTTAACCCAGTACTAAACCCGACGGCGTGTGAAATTCACACATCAGGGTAGGGGGGTCAGTTCCTTTCCCTGTGCCGGTTATGGTTTCCCAGAAAGATCTGGTACCCGAAAAAATCACTTTAGCTTGGGTGGAGCTGCAGGTGCCCAGAGTGCCTCGCCCGGGAATCGAACCAGCAGCAGTCCAACGCTCTACCCCCTGGACTACCGCAACCCACATATATATATATATATATATATATATATATATATATATATATATGCGGGTCGCGGTAGTCCAGTGGGTAGAGCGTTGGACTGCTGACCGGAGGGTCCCGGGTTCGATTCCCAGGCAAGGCACTCTGGGCACCTGCAGCTCCACCCAAGCTTAAGTGATTTTTCGAGTACCAGGTCTTCCTGGGAAACCAGGTAAAGGAACTGGCCCCCCTACCCTGATGTGTGAATTTTCACATCTATTAATACTAATAAATATAATTAATTACTAATATATTTCAATATATATATATGTATATATATAAATAAATATATATATATAAATATATATATAAACATATATATATATAAATATATATATAAATATATATATAAATATATATATAAATATATATATATATATATATAAATATATAAATATATATATATTTATATATATGGTATATATATATACCATACACACACACACATCGTATATTCCCTTCTTTGTATTTGGTTGATGGTTTTTAACATATTGCATAGGTATGACGGTAAAACTTAAGATAGCCGTTGAGACAGTTATAAATACGTATGTTTTATCTTAAAATTGATATTTTTCGCTCTCATTGCTATAGCATGGGAGAGTTCATGATGGCTCGATAGTAGGAATCCAACTTTGAATGCTTGAGGAATGACTGATACTCTGGGAAACGAAATGTTAGTGATTTTCTCTGAACATATTGGGCGCGCCGTGTCCAATAATAATTGGATGTTATATTTCAATTTTATATATTAAGGAGCGATGGTCAAATTTTACATTAATGCCCTGGTATTCAAGAGTCTGCTCAACGATCGAAAAAATATGAAACTTAATCAGCGAAAATGTAAAATCCTGCTCACCAACCTCGTTAAACTATCCATGGATACAACATGAATGAATTTTCCTATATGATTACATTTACAAACTAGTCTTCTATTATATGATTCAATACGCAAAAACGATGGATCTGTCGGATTAAGCATTTAAAACTGTTTAAATAGACAGAATATAATATTTAAATGATTGAATTTGTGCCGTAGAGTCTTAATGTAAAATGCTAACTTTTAAAGTGAACTAATTCGGTCTTGCTTTGCATACGGTGAAATTCGACTCTTGATATTGATAAATTGCCTAAACTTGCGGGCATTTTACACATTTTCTCCTTCCAAATTATTCGTTCAATCGCGAGAATTTATTTAGAAAACTGTTGGGTACTTTTCATTGCTTCTTTAAGAATTGTCCGAGCTATCTATTTTTATTTTGTTTACCCAATGGCATTGGATACATTTTTTATTCGTCAGTCAACGGAATCACAATATAGTGCACTCAGATTGGTATAGTTGAAGCTTTTAAACGAACTCAAAGGTAATTAGAAAATACGAAAGTAATTGCTGACTAATGTTAACGTGGAAACCGTTAGAAACTCTCCATCATGGTTTTTACCCACCGGGACTAGAGCAAAGATATAAACACGAACATTTTAAGACGAGCTCCTATTAGCGAAGGGAAATATTCCGGTTGAAAACTTTAAAACTTTTTAGAAAAATTATCATCGTATTTACGTAGCGGGATCAAGGAAACGTCCTTTTTCGAGGATTGGAGTAATTACTCACAATTATTGAAAGGCCGAGGTATTGATTTTCCAATTCATCACCTCAATGCCGTAATATTTTCAAACGAGCAACCTTGGTAATGATTATCTTCGTATTTTCATTCGTTAAAGAACCCTCGCGTCTGGGGAAAGGCAATCGACGCATAACTATAAAATAAGAGATGTATGAAATATTTCTTTTGTGAATGTAAGAAATGTTAACACACGACTGTTGGCTTTTATGAGAAAAATATAGTTCGATTTTTATTAAATTAGGAAAACAAAAGGTATTTTAAACTTCAGATTAAATAAGATACGCGTATAGAACCAGAGAAATTCTCAACAAAAAGGTTCTCCCTACAACGAAATAAATAGCAGGGTGTAAAATTATAGAACTAAAGGGATAGCAAATCCCTGAACAATTAAGTGCGCTGCAAAATTCTTCCGTGTACATAATCCAAATGTTATTGCATACATCCTTACATGGTCTCTTCCAAAAATTAGTAGAATAAATATGGGGAAAACATTTATGGCAGATCAAAGTCCAAATTGCTGAAGTTCTTCAAATCAGCACCCTTATGCATCGACTCATCGATGCATAAGGGTGCTGGTGCGCCTCTACCTCTCGGAGTACGCTCCCTGGAAATTTTCGGCAGGAAACTCGTTGAGGCAACTCGTCACGCCTCATTTGACGTTATCCAACGTTCCAAAATGGTTGCCTTTGAAGCTTTATTTTATTCTTGGGTGCATATTGAAGACCGTCGGTGGCACATTGGGGCTGTGGGGCAGCGTTGCCACCTTGTGCTTGGCCAGGTACTCGATCCCGAGGAAGGCGTTGTGGGATCGCGCCGGCGCGTTGTCGTGGTGAGACTTCAGTTGGCAAAGATCTTCCGGACGCGTTGTGCTCTTTTCCGCGGCCTATCGAGGACTCCCACGCAAAACTTAACGTTCACTGTCGGTCCCCGAGGCACAAACTCTTTGTGGATAACGCCTTCTGAGTCGAAAAAGACGACGAAAAAAATACTGCTTATTTATGAGACAGGCCCTGAATGTTTCGCTTTCCTAAACGAATAACAAAGAATAGCACTCGAAGAGTCTTATGTGAATTTGTCCCCGGAAAAATTTGATTAGTCTACCTTAAAAGGCACCATCCGAGCGAAAAGTCCCACTCTTGGTAAAACTTCCCTCCATGTCCATAGTCTGAGGCGGCGTATAGAATTCTTCATCAACTGCCCTGCGCCTCGAGGGATTCTCTTCGTTGTCTCCAATTAGGTATGGAAGGGCGGGTGATTCGTGACTGGGCCACTCCTTCACAGCCCTCAAGATTGGTAAGGAGTGTCGCCGACAAAAACAATGTGTGCGCGGTGCGGGGGTGGCTTTGAGCGAGGTGAACTCCCCAAAGGATAGGGGAGGCCGAGAAACTCAACTTTATTCCACCGCGAATGGAAAATTTTGAATTGGATCGGCCATTAATAGTTGACGAATTAAGGTAAATATACAGCGCTCCTTGAAATAGGATTTCTTACCCTGCCCGCTATTCAAACCTCGCAATTCCCCTTAGACGAGAAAAATGAGGGCTTTTTCCAATTACGTATGCATTCAACGTCTGGGGTATTCATTTGACGTTCGGAGAGGAATTAGCAGAGAGGGTTATATTTATCAGACTCTTAGTCAGACTTCGCAAGCTGGCTTTTAGTGTAAAGTCCCATAGTTTAACATTTTTCGCTACGGGGCCATTGCATTTATGAATTCGCATTGTATATTTCAGGGTAGGACGGAATTGCATTAAATTCTTGCTATATAAATAAAACAAAGATATGATAAAAAGGTAAGCGTAATGTTTATTTTCTATGCATTCATATATAGGTGGAGAAAATCCAATATCGGTGGTCTACTGGCGGATCTCCCAGGAAAATATTAATAATTTTCAGAATAAATTCTGCTGTCAATCAGGTCTCAAGTTTAAAAAATATGCCACACTCACATAATTCAATCCATAGTAATTCTTAACTAACGAGATTTCCTTAAAATCTACCAACAAAAAAAGATTTAATTCGGCGCGCATGATCTATTCAATATTTCGAGCGAAACTCCCGTAAATATGGTCAAGAGGCCTTAGCCTGGTGACATTCCATCTTGAGTTAGAAAGATATTGCAAGGAAAATCTAAGTGTTTATTTTTTTATTGTCACTATGTGGTTGGACTTTAAACTCTCGTCATCAATTGTGGTTAAAATTCAAAAGATAGTAATTATGTGCAACAATATCGGGGTGTAAGGTGAAGGATGTCGGCTTCTATGTAACTTGTACGACGAATACAATGGCGTCTCCCAAAATGTGCAACTCCCTCTTCCTCGTGTCGACTCTCTCCGCCGTCACGCCTTCTAAGAGGCATTCCCTCGCGGCCCCTCGGGAGGCGCCTCTTCTCTGCACACACCAATCCCCACAGAATTCACCCATTACACTATTTTTTAGTGAATATGGGCTGTGTTTTGAACATAGAGAGCACACATTGGTGTCGTGGCAACGTTGAAATGCGCATGGTACCAATGGAAGAAATAAGCGCTGTTAAATATTACTCAGTAGTAACACCTTTCCACGATAATTTTTGTTCTTTATTTAAACCTTATTCAAGGTCGTCTTTGCTTATTCCTCTTTGCATGATTTTGTTACAGAGAGAAATGTCTCCGGTTTTGGAATAGTGTAAATTCTTAATCATTTTGGTGTTAAATAAAGAACTAAAGCATTCAAACGCCTACTATTTTACCTGATATTGTCCTGGGTCGTCTGGATGGGCATCAGTTTGGCAGCCACAACCCCTTGAGCGAATCCCACTTCTGAGTGAGTGATATGATCCTGCAAAAGAATTAGGTGGTTAGTGCAAATTTACATTCCCAATCACAATTCACTTTATTTTACTTTACATGATATTCATTTTTGGAGGATATTCATTTCTCTCAGAAAGAGGGAAACAGAGAGAAACATATTGAGAAGTGTTTTTCATTGATTAAAGCTATTATTATATTTGTAAAATTTCAAATAATGATTCTGAAAAAAATGTCAATAATTAAGGAATATTTGGAACATTTTTATAAAATGTACGAATATGTTGAATTCCTAAGTGACACTATTATAATTTTTATGCCAAACTAATATCAACTAGGCACCTAGTCTCATCAATAATTCATCTTGTTTTGTAAAAGTTTGCTAAACTAACGTCATTGCTTAAAATAAAATGCCTCAATGCATCCCTGAGCATCTAAGAGGACGGAGGAGTTCCCCCTCTATTGTCGGAGACGCGCGTGTCGCTCTTTGCCTGTATTCTTGTGGAGCAGAAGTTTTTCGGTGAACTGATGGAAAGCAGAAAATCACAACCAACTCAAAATTTGGTGCTGGAAGTTTGTTATGCATTCCGTAACTCGGGCTCGATATAGGCCCGAAGTCCCAGAGGCCGGCTCACCCTCCACCATTCGGCCGCACGCCGAAAGCAAATCACTCCCGACTACATTCTGGATAATTCCAAATCATTTGAAAAACGAGGATACACGCAGTATAATACTGCTGTATATCGTTGAAGTCAATATTACATTGACGGGTCTGTCTATTCACCAGACACACTTAGTCGAGGAAATGGCATCTTATGGGGAATAAAAATACACTAAACCTAGCCTCAAAAATAGCAAGATTTCATGCATAATATAGATTTCTTTCATTACAAACTAAACGGCATAGCAATGAAATATGATAATATCTCAAACATTGCATGCCACACATTATAGCCCGATCTATTAATAATCTTCACTTTGGGACGTTTCTAGCTGCTTCCCTTCATCGTTTCCTATGTGGGCGCACCAATACGATTCAAATGAGTGGGAGGGTAATGTCACAGTAAAGTAATATCCTTGGGGAAAATTCGTCCGTTCAATCGCCGTCGAAGGAGGTGATGTTTTAATTAAAAAGTCCCCACGTCCTTGATCCCCTAGAGTCGGGGCTGGCGGAGACTGAAAGGTCAAAGAACTAACCGAATAGAATCCGTGCGCCACTTGGCGATGCATCGCTGGCGTTGCGACTATTACGTTGATATCGATCAAGTCCACCACTCCGATCTTCCCTCTCGATCGGGTGCAAGGAGTTAATGCGTCAAAAGGTGGGAGGGTCGGGGAAGCATATATTTACGGGATCGAAAAGGCGCAGAGGCGAAAGGACTCTCTCATTCCATCCTTCCGCTCCCTTTCCCCGCCCACACGCGCCCTACCCCCACGCACCGCCCCCCCACGCACCATCCCCTCCCGCTGGCGGGGAGCATCCGCCGCCGGGGGTGCGCTCGGGGGCGCGGGCGAGCGGGATGTCTCCCTCCCTCGAGCCATTCATCCCGCCGCGCTATCCCGTCCCACCCGATCGATGGCTTTAAAGGGAATGCCTCGGATGGCGGTCGCGACTGGAGCGGCAAAGGACGGCGCTCGGAGGGAGCCGGGGAAGGCGGTGGGGATGAGGGCGCTTGGAGCGATCCCATTGGAAACGGAAGGAATTTCTCCGACCTCGAGGGTCAACGCGCTTCGCCTCTGCCGTTACGGACGGGTTGAGGGAAAACTGGTGGGAAATTTTTGGTCCTTCCGATAAATGGAATGAGTAAAACGGAAGTGTATGATATACCGTGGTTAAAAAATAACACCCGAGAACATTTGATAATTTGTTATTTATTGCAGCCAGCAGGAATATATTGATTATAAGAAAACAAAATTCATACAGCAATGTAATTACATTTCTGAAGAATGGCATTAAAAATTTGACACATTTTGAGTACAGGCAAAGGGGATTAACAAATCAGCATGCTCCGCTGAAATATGAGTTACGCATTTCACAGGGAAAAAGAAAGGCAACACAACCAACGAAATTTCTTTACCTTTATAGCTTTTAACATTGAAACAAATCAGGTTTACAGTCGTCATTAGAAAAGTTAAACATAGTTCAGAATAGTTAATAGTTCAAATTGCTACTTCATTCAGACCCTAGTGTATTCGGTCTATTTTCTGAAAGCAATTTCTCTTTCCCGTTTATGGGTTAGAGTTTACCGACAACAGCTGTCTCCTCAAGTACCTTCGACTGCCTTGACTTGAAAATGGCGTAACTAGAGAAAGTAACTTTGCTTCAGAAACTCTGGAAAGTGGTTGAGTAATCATAGTTTGCCATTGCAGCATTAATGGAGGATTTCAAGTCAGGCGGATGCTATGCACTGCCAAAAGTGACACATTCAGCTGCTTTTAGGTCCAGGATACTCGCTCGGCCTCAGCTATGAAGAATTTCTCCATATTTCAAAGAGAACTCAGCAAGGAACTCTTCATTGTCACGCCTAACAATTTACTACCATTCTTCACCATGGTTTCCCTGCCGTGCAGCAGCGTCAGGTATATTTAGAGAAATCCTGGTGACGCTGCAGCTGCAATGCTTAGAATGGAATGGAGTTTAGAATATAAATCTTGTCAATGCTCCACGGCAGCGAAACCGTTGACTTGAGTGTGAATGCATTTAGAAGTGCAGAACTGCACAATTTCTTTTTATCATCACTTGGCGCTTGTGGGCCATGGATAACTTCCGGAACGATGCATTTCATGCATTCACACCCGTCAAATTTATTTATTGCTTGGAATAAATATTGATATCAGTAAATTTAGTCTTACAATGAGAGGTTATATTTTGCTTTCCTTAAATAGATTGTACAATGTCTTGATTTAGAGGCCAAACACAAAAAATGAAAAAGGCCTGAGGTCTTATTGGATTCTTCTTCCTCTTTTTACTTCAATGAATACCATTTGAAATGAATATCCCTTACACTTCCGACCATGCACCGTCTCATTACAGCTCTCTGCATACCACTCCTTCAATAATAATTTCCTTTTCTATCTTCTCCGAATTTCACTTGGAATTTGCCCTCCGCCTCTCCAGTAACACATCTTTGATTGCCTTGCTCCTTGTTTCCATCATCTTGTCTGAGAAATGTCAAAGGTATCCTTGCGCTCTTATTCCTTCCTCAAAGGGCAGGGTGCGACGCCACAATCCAGACCTAATTCTTGAATAGTCATTTCTTTAGATCTTTAATGCAAGTTTTTGTGATAAATAATCCCCACCTTTTAAATCCTCACAGTTGGCTCTAATTAATTCAACGTCGTCACGAAATTTCACTGATTTAATCAGCTCCCCGTTTACTCTCTCTCTCTCTCTTACTTTAAATACCCCTCAACGACTCCCGCATTATTTCCTCGCCATATTAAGAATCACTGACCGCAATGAGCAGCCTTGTCTCTCGTCTCCACTTATCACTCTCCAAGCCGGCTCTCCATCTAGTGCTCTTATCTGGGCAGTGTGATTCAAACAGTTGGGATTGCGAATTAAGTCGTCTCACCCTCGGCTCTAATTGTCTGGATTAATTTTATTTTCTTCTCCGCTCGACGCAGTTTTAATACACGTGAGTGTCAAGTGCAAATTCAAATATTCACCTGGTCCTACTTCATTTAGTGACTATAAGTGCTGTTTGTCAACAAAACCCGGCTGAGTTTAAACCAGAATACCCCACACCGTCGGAAACCTTTTGTGAGTCGCACGTAGCTCCCAGGAACCACGGCCCCGCATTTCAAATATCAATCTTCCCCAGCAGCATCGCGTGTTTTTCGTGCAATGGGGGCTCAACGCTTGCGAACGCTTGAAATACTTAATCCGGATCGGTTTATTAATCGAAATATTGTAATGCCACGGCATGAAAATGTCAGAAATTATCCCAGGCGAAATTAGAACGCATGAAGTTCTGGGTTAGCTTGTGTCTTGTGGCTTGCACTTCGCTAGGCTTGCGACGGTATGGTTTGGGGAGTATTTTTTCTATTTAATGCATATTTGGACGTTACTGTGAAAAAATCTGCATTAACGGAAAGGAAACTGTGATATTTGTTAGGTGAAATATCGATAGTGGAGACAAAAGATTTCCAGATGAAAGTTATTTGGATGTGAAATGTCTTCAAAAAAATACCCTCACGCATAAGATAAAGCATCCGGATCGAAAGGAGATAGTTCCGTGAAATGGAGAAGATGAAATGACGTGCGGCGATGGTTTTCCAAATGCCCGCGACGAAGCACGAACTACTTCTGCTCATTCATTCGTTTATGGTGGAGGCATCAGAGGAAAGGGTGGGTACACATATGGATGATTAGAAATCCCTTTTCATTGGAATTATTGGTCCAGACATGCACTCCATAATTTAAGCAACAAATTAGAGTAAAACGTTAAAGAACATAAATAAGGGAAAGGTATTTACTCAAAACATTTGAGCCACTCTTTGATCAAAATATAACTACTAATTCTATCCACTAATTCTACCTCCTAATTCAACCTATTCTAATGGGACATCTCGCATAGGACTTTGATTAGCATACGGTGGGACACAAATCTTTGCATTTGTATGCTTGTTGTAATGGCACGAGTAGCAGAACGGTGCCGTAGTCGAGGGGGAGAAGGATATAAGGCGTAGATGAGTGTGGAACTAATGAGTAGTAGTAGTTAAACCATTTCCTCATGCACATTTCTTCCCTGCTCGCTCTTGAGGATGGTTAGCCTCACCCATGAATTAACACCCAAGCGGTGCCCGTAGCTTGAACGAAAGGGTCTCACCCTCACTCACCTTTTCACATCACTTGGTTTAGCAGCGAAACTAGCGCTGCCCACACTTAACAACTCCCGCGAGAATTGTATTTCTTCTTTTTCCGTTCCAATCAATCCGTTCGAATATCGCTTGGCTCTTGGCGCACGGGCAGGCATCAGGAGTTGAAAAACAGGAAGAAATCGGCATTAGGTGATTCATTTGCAACGAGAAATCAGGGCGGACTCGTCGCAGGGCGGTTTCCCATAATTTGAGCGAGCGTTGAGCATGGAGGCGTGACCGTGAGTGGAAGTGAATGGGCCTCCGTATCTTTGTGCTTTTCATTAGCAGAGGACGCGCCCGTGGGAAAAACGAAGATCCAATTTTTGAATCGGTTGAGGTCAAAATTCTCACCAGTGTTCGCGTACGTTGCATCTGGTGTGAAAGTATTCATGTAATATTAAAGTGGCCAGTGGCGGTATTTTTCTATTTTCCGTTATTTTTGCACGAGAATCACTCAAAAAAATATGAAGCAAGCGATTGGGTTTCGACTGGGTCGTCTTCGCCGTAAAATAGGCGGGAGCAGAAAAGATTTTTCCCAAGTATTCCTGAATATAAGCCCCTCCAACTTATGTTAAAAATGAATCTGATCGTTGGAGTGAGGACTGGCGTAACATCCTAGCGAAGCTCCCCTCCCGGGAATCCTCCTCTCTGCCCCGGCTAGCTAATCGTTTGAGGATAACATTACGAAACAATATTTTTCTAGAAATATGGGAGAGAATTCCCGAGATAGGTTCAGAGGGCTGTAGATATAACCAGGAAAGAGTGAATTTGATGGTTAAAAAGTATCCATAGGTTTTCATCCGACACTTTCAATAATTTGACTTCCATACAGTAGGCTCCATGATTTATCAATAAAGTAATTTTTTCATAAAATGATCATAGGTCACAATTAATGTGCGGAATCATAAAGGCGTGAATCCGTCTGATCCTTCATGGTGAAAAACTACCGATATATTTGGGAATGGGAAAATGAAAAGAAGTAGGCATTAAAAAAATCAAGAATTACAGATATTCAGGCTTGTAAAGTAAGCCAATAAGTAAGGCTAATGCGTCTGAGTAACGTTGACGGTTGGGCTAGAAGCTTCACACCCCTCATGTATAAGTTATCCTCTCAAAATACTGAAATTTCCACACGCATGAATTCGCACCTCTGAATATGCAAAAAATATAGCAGGAAGAATATTGTTGAAAATAGTGGTTCTTCTCTTTGCATTAATTTCTGTTCATATTTATATTAAAAAATAGAATGCTCTCAGAAAATTAAATACGGTAGCGAGGTTATTCATTGTGTACTGGTTCATAATTTTAGAATCAGAAATCACTCTCGAGGAGGGCAGAAAATATTTGCACAATGGCTAAAGTTAATTGCATTGCTCAGAGGCTATCGTAAAAATGTGCAATTATTAGAATCCGACAAATGATACGTGAGATAATTAGGTTCTGTTTATTCCTCAGAAATTTTGTTTTATTTCCTTTTAATTTCTGAATACGACGTAAGCGAATGCAGCTACACTCATAAGCCTCACCCGGCAGGACTTGGTCTACTCAACACATCACGTTGCAGAAAAATCTCCCGCAACATAGGGTACTAAAAGCATAACCCGCCAAAGAGATGACTCTAAGGTTTATCACAAAGAGAGAGGCGTAATATCATACGTAAATACTCCAAAGTTTCCAATGTAAATATGAACTTCATTAATATGAATGAAATTTATTGATCCAAAATAAATAACTAAATTCATTCAGCATCTTAAAATATTATTAACATACATTTAGAGCCACAGTTTTATTTCTCAGTCAATAAGTTGATTGTTAATTGATATTCGATTTCATTGGCATCTGGAATCCTTTTTTCATTGGATTAGGGAAGAATGGGACCAACAATATTCAAAGTAACACACATTTATTATTTGCAGATAAAAAAACATGGAAGAATACCAGAAAATAAATGGTAAAGAATAATCAGGGAATTTGTAAATATCAATCACGCAAGTCAAGAACACACTCAAGAGTGAAATTAAGATTCACAGACGTTTTGAATACCAGCACTCAAGTGAAATCGATCCTTCTATAAAATACTCAGGCTTAATTTGACGGAGGGCGCCCAATATGATTACGCATACAAGCGGTTGAGGTCACTCAAATCGCGATATTTTTTGCCAGAAAGAGGTATCTCACAATCGTCTCATAAAAGAGTACGGAGGAGAAGGAATGGAATCGCGAATCGCTATTTGTTACAGGAACAGAAGTCCATTCGCCACATAACATACGTGTATAACTCGCTGGAATCCAAATACCCTGGTTAAAAATGTTCCACAAAAGAAGGGAAAGATAAGTTAAATGAGATTTCATGGTCCTTGACTGAGGTTAACGCGCTGGTAATATCACTGTTTCACGTGGGTAGAAAGAATAAATGGCAATGAATATATGATTAAAAAATCCTAATAGTAATCGTAACATATTGTTGTTTCAAAATTGCAAACACCCTTCCTTAATAAATGTTTTGCGACTCTGGATTTGTAAAACTTAACTCATAACATCATTTGGCACAGGGAAACAAATACTTGATATCAGCGTGTCGTCAACAACCACAATATTACCATTTGAAAATTTAAGGTTATGCCAATCCTGTTGTTACATAGGCACTTAAAACATTATAAAAAGCTTGGATACCGGAAATCCAAACTTAGAAAAACTTATGATAATTTAAGAAATGAAATTTTGGACTAAATGTCGCATTCAAAGAAATAATGGTTTGCTTGAGCAATCCCATGATTCTATTTCGATTAACGCACTCTGAATGAGATAAATGTGGAAATATAATCGGGATTCAACTAAGAGGATTAATTCATGAAAAGGGAACGCTCTTATCCTTGGAAAGATCTCTCTCGGTTTCCTTTTCACTGTGGACACATTTTATCAATGTTTTTACCAATGTCTTTTTTATCTCTAGATATTTGCCGTCCAAAGATTTAATTTTCATACCATTCATTAGCCAAGTGTTATGCTCAGAGAGGGGCTTCTTCCTATTTGTAAAACTTTTTTTTTCCTTTGAGCACATTTCCTTCCCAGTGATAAGGATATTTTGAGACCGCACACAAGCTTTCTTTCTGACGAAGTAAAAGAGACTCAACTCAGCTTACTGATAAGGAAGATAAGAAGTCAAGTTTGCTCAACATAGCCCCCAATATTTACCATGCTTCGGTAAATTGAACGTAAGTCGACCATTTACATTCTTTGCAAGCACTAAGAAATTGTTCCTTGAGAAATATTTTCATCGATAAAAAGCCTTCAGGTATTCATGTAAATGTTAAACATTCAATGGTTCCTCATAATTTAAATGAAAACGCCATGGCAAAATATTTATATGAACCCGTATCACTTTCTCGGAGTTTGTCAAGAGCATGGTTCAATTGCCCAGCATTCCAGCGACATGATTTCCCTTCCCTCCGTCTAGATTTAACTTCTCTCATCGATACTCTCACATTTCAAGTATACATAAATTTTGAACTCCGTCGTAGCATTCGTTACTTTTCGCTTAACTTACAACGTAACAGCGAATTGCATGCCGATACTAAGAATTTTTTTCCTATAAATTAACATCAAATTTATTTCTTATCTGCACTCTGAAAAATGAGTGTCTGAAGGATGTTTAAATCGAAATCACGGCACGTAAAACTCATTAAATCACATCAGAAGTTCAGGTTTGATTGCCGTATTACGTTATATTTATGGTAAGTATTTTGACCCAGCATATTGTCAGGAATATGAGTCCCCATAACTCCACAACTATGGAGTTTCTGATATACTAGGCATTTACGAAGGCGAATTTCACAAACAATTTTCCAATTAATTCTATGAACATGTTTGACTGCAGTAAATCCATTTCTTTCTTCTTGGTAACTTCTGGATTTGTCCAATTGGGTTTCTGCAATCAAGTGCCCCTATGCATTCAAACGAGGAATCTTTTTCCTGCTTGCAGTACAACACAAATGCAAGTTTTATATAGCCAGTTAACCGTGATGCGGTCACCAACGCCACCTTCTTAGTGTCCATTAACTTTCTTTCGGATTAGAATTCGATGAAAATTTTATTCTACATGACTAATTAATTATATTAAAAAGATTTCATCGTCAGCCGTGAACGACGTAGCTGTCGATTTTTCCGTTCCTTGAAAAATAAATCAGATACAGCAATTACATTTGAAAAATGATGGTGATGGGAACAAGTACCTCGGAAAAATAATTGGAAACCCCAATTTTTGCAGATGCCTCAAAATTTTGCCATTGATTTTATTTTTAAATTAATTATAGATTCATATTTCAGCTATTCAAAATTGAGAAACTTTTTATGCTCAGGGCTAATCTTGTAATTCCTAGTGATTAAGAAGAAAGAAAACACCAGAATTGGAGTTCGGAGCTCTCTTGAAACGATTAAAACTATTCCTACAAATAATGGCGAATTGTGAAGGCCTATGATATATACCGAGCGGTGGTATGTTTTCACTATCATATGAAATAATTTAGGGGAATTTTGTCTTGAATATAAAAATACCCATAAATATCTAACGAAATAATTTTTCCCTCCGGTATTTGGCGTTCCCCGGGCCACGGGCAGTAAAGGGAATGCAAGATTTTTCTAACGATGCAGGTATCATTTCTCAGGTTGGAAGAAAGACTACAATGGCGAATTTCAATGTACATTTTCGAATCAGTGGATTTTGATACATACCCCTGGATATGTAAAAATTAATTAGCGCCAAGCTGTATTAAGTTTACTCAATAAACTGTTTCTTTTTCTCAAATAGTTTCATTCCAAGTTTTTCCTGGTACCCAAAAATAGAAATGACTTCTCAGCGAATCCGAGTAGATGAATCTCAAGGGCTAAACATATAGCAGTGTCGATGTGTCAGATGAAGTTGAGCGTTTGGGACGCATGGCACATATTTTCGGTAGCATATATGTGCACCACCTTTTACAATTTATAAATTTCAGTAAATCAAATATCGTTATTAACAATCAGGCACTGCTAATCAAATCCATTTATTCAGTTGGCATGGGACGTCATTTAATGTTTCATGGGAACTAGAAATGGCCAAAATGCGGTCGTGCATATCGCTTGGCATTCGTCTCAGGTAAGTAGACGATGATCTTGAAAATGAATGTTGCTAATTACATATGTGACATGGTGTGGAAAGCTTGCCCAATACTTAAAAATGCACATCTTAGGGAGATGCCAATGAGAGTAAGGTGTTTACATTTATTGGCACTACTCAGTATTTCAAATAATAAGCCCATTACGAGGATCACTCATTGATTTATTTCCCAATGTTCATTCCAGAGGGTTTTAGCCATTTGACTTAACCCCCGCTGCTACCATACAATTGGCCGTCAAATGTTAGTCCAGTCCTTAAATATAATTCATACCAGAATGAAGTCAAGTGCTGCAAGATTGAAGAAATAGCTCGATAGTATTGACGTGCGACTAGGAAAAGAACTCGCTAAAAGGGTTAGCGGATCATTCGGGCCTTCGCCGCTCGCACCCTATGCTTCGTTTCCCCGACGACGCAATGGGCGTGACGCTCCATGCCGCGGGAGCGAAGAGGGAAGGGTTTTTGTCGAGGGCGAGAAGGTTCGTCGAATGGATCTGAGGGCTCTTCACCCTTCATTCCCTTCCTCTTCTCGTACTGCCTCGGCCGACGGCGGAGGAGATAATCAATCCCTGATTGGTGAATTTCAAGTACCTATGCGGAACCAATTTTCTAGCTCAATGGTGGCCAATTAACTGCTCATGTTCCCAGAGCTCTCCATCAACTCTTATGAATCGACTAAGTTTTCCATTCGCAATGTTGATCGTAGAAGTAGAAAATGAAAAAAAGCATATCCACTCGCACCACTCAAATAAATGCCAAAACTATCTAATAGATCAGGAAAATAAGACAAGTTAAGAAAAGACCATCCGCCTCACTTCCCTGTGTGGTTAGCAGAGTTACGAGCAATTATATCAGGGCCCACCAGAGAGAGCACGTGAGGGGCTCGTGTGTACTCATCCCATTGCGATTCTAAGGGCGCTCCCGAGTCCACAATATGCACATCTATGGAAGGAGAACACCGAGATATTTATCCTTCCCATCCTAGAAAACTGAAGAATATTTTGGGGGCTACTTAGAAAAGAATTCAATATTGTATCCCATTAATGGTGGATAATCGTGCTTGAGCTCTAATTTGATTTTAATTGTCTTTCCAAAGCCTTCAGTAGCGGTCACACAACATTCTTTTTAAGCTTCACTTGAAAAATGCCAGTTAAAAGATGGAGTGATTTCAGTGGACTCAATTAGATCTTTATGTAAATAAAGTAAAAGGCATATTAATACTAACCAAACGATTTCTAAAACCACAGTCATAACTCACATTAATATACAATGACATTAGTGAGCCATTTTTTGCCTTTCCCATTGCTTTCCTTACCTCCCATTAATTCTCAGTCACAGAGAGAAAAATCGTCCCAATTATGGGGTTTTATTTATGGTATATATTTATCTATTCAAAGGCCACCAAAACGGCACAAAAGCTTTTGGCGTACATTGAAAGGCATAATAATCAATTATTATAGAATCAATATTTGATGAATGGATTCAGACATTTGGTTTACTTACTTACCTGCTCATTAGCCGATTCTCTTTTCAATAAGATCGACGCGATGCAAAGCCATCGGTGATTAACCAAAACAAAAATACTTTAATTCTAAACTTACGATCGCTATAGGAAGACTTCATTGTTGGCATGATTTACCCTGCCATCAAATTTCAGATTTAAAAAAATGTCATGATAAACTATTCAATCAATTCGATTGTTCAATTAATGTAATCATTAACTATTTAACAATAGCATTTATAAGCACTCAAGAGCAAGAATACACGTGGAATATTGAAAGGTGAAAATTGTAATTAACTTTGCTCGATAGAAATCCTCAGCCTACGCAACCGTTCCAGAGGTGTTTTTCTGTTTTTATTCATGGGCTAACTTCAATAATTTCCGTCGAAAACCCAATCATAGACATAAACTCAGCTAATAAATGCTTCCCTTTGTGTTAAGAGGATTTGGGTCGTCATTGATTAGTTTTGCAATTCATAATCTTTTTTTAACTTTTTCCGATACAATTTCCTCCTTTTAAGATATTTGAAGCCCTCAACATTACAAATAATGCTCCGCAATCATAAAGTCTAACGGTAAAACTATCAAAGAGGCCCACGAAGGTGTACATGTACAACCGGGAAAAATGAAACCACAGGGGTATAGATAATAGATTTAGATTTTAAATATTCAGAAATTAAAAATTAAACGAAACTGATTTTTAATGATCTGTCTGTCATAAAATCATATTTGATAAGCACTCGTGGAATATAATTGCGTGCCAAAATAATTGCGAAGATTATCAAAAATCTCACCTGGTGGGAAGAACGTAAGCTGAATGATGACTTATGAAAAATGTGACAGAATGAAGTCATTGCTAAAAAACATGCTTCCGCCATGGCAAACAACATGCGTGTCATTGCATGAAAAAAATTTCGGTACAATTAATCTCTCTGGAGTAAAATGCGAGTGAATTTGGGATCGACATAAAATGGCTAAAGCTGGCATTACGCACTCCAGCTGAAAGGTTTAACATCTTTAGATCACCCGTAATCTTAGTCTTTCGTAAACTCTTTCCACTTTTGTAATTTAAGAGTTTGTCAAAATAAACTGACTTAATGATAAAGGCTACAATTTTATTAAAATTATTTGTTTCCTTCTTCACCATGTTTTTGCTCGAAATTTGAATCCATCATTTCGAAAAAATTACTTTTCTACTAAAATTTGTATTTGCTGTATTTTTGAAAGCAGGAATAATTCCTTCATTTTCCGTGCCCACGATATAACAAAGAGCTTGGCAAAATTATGGAGATTCAACTGCCTTTTTGAGATGAATCAACGTCTGGGTTTAACTTCCCTGCTCTCCCTAAATTTTATTGCACACAAATGGAATCCTATTGGCTATCCCAGCCTCCTTGATTGGGCCGAGCGGGTATAACTCGCAGCTCACGCTCGGTTTAATACAGTCGAGAGTGTCTCATACACACACTGAATACCTTCAACAGGACAGTGGCAGAAATGTTTTTGATGAACCTCCTCAGATTTCCCGATGCGTCTGAAATGGGGACTATTCCCAGCATTTTATTTGAGATGTCTACGCTTCAATGCTTTAATTTCCGGTATTCAGCAAAGGGAAAGAATTGTGCGCGTTCCTTCGGAATCGAGACGATATTTAAGTTGAATACTCGCAGGAGTACCTTTAATTGAGTGATATATCCTCACTTTTTATCCCTTGAATAGCCGCGCATTTTCCAATCTAAATTCCAGCCTAAAATTCCTCACCATATTTCTGCCAGCTCCCTCGCGAAAAAGTATTTGCGTGGGAAAAATTCTATAAGGTATTTTGCAGAATACATGTTTGATTTCATATTTCCAATCTAACGACAAGTGGTGAATTGATGAACAAGGACGGAGAGAATTTCGGTTGCATCATATCCATTTTTATAAACATTTACAGGTACTTTTGAAAATGAACGGGATGGAAACAATATAAAATTCTCCGATCCTGGTGCCTGAATATTTTTTTCTTGTTGACCATTTCCTGCATAAATGATTGGATAATTTTAATTGCTGAAGTTCTGTGCATTTTCGTATTAATACGAATACAGTTTAGGAGATCTGATATTTAAAGAACGTTTTTCATCATATATATTTGTTGGTTGGCAGTCACACTTGATAGGACATGAGTAGAATCTTTCTCTCTGGTGCTCCTTTCCAATATTGCGGGTCTATCATGAAGACTCCTCTCGTTTAAATGCGATGATTTCTAAATCTAAATAATATTTTAGGTACATGAATGACGCTTTCATTCATGTACCTGATATATTACTCATATGCTTCAGTTTCATTTGACCATCCATTGGGGTTTCCCCAGTGAACAGAGTGCTCAATGGTTGTTCCGTACTAAAAGCCCACACTACTCTATACTTTTTACGGATCGACGAAAATAATAACAGTATTAACTAAATATTTCGCCTAATTAAAGAATATAAAATTAGGAACAATCAGAGGAAGTATGCAATGAGAATTATTAATTGCAATGATAATTAATTATTTTTAAATTGATTCTTTTATTTTATGAAAATGAACTCAAAGCATCAAAGAGCATTTTGATGGTCCTCACTCATTCCTGGTTCAAAAATAATTCCAAAAGAATTGCATTTTACGTCGAAAGATACTTAGAGAGGTAGTCCGAAAACATGTTCGATTGCTTTTTTCCACATCGGGGGAAAAAAGATGATAACATTAGGCAATATTAATTGTGCAGATCCCTTAATTAGAATGCTTTCATGAACATCCTTTTGCGGAGCACGGAAAAGAAAGTTCCCCGCGGCGATGTAATGCATGGCCACACAATAGGGTGTCGAAAGAACGAACCATTGTCACTGCGTATGGTACTAGATACGAGAGACCACTCCGGAGCTGTTTCACTCGTTTTCTCACAAGTGCAGCGACACAACTCCCCCCCCTCTCGATCCAACATACGTAGCCATTCTGGAAATCAATAAATTTTCTATTAGAAACAATACTATTGGCTTAAAAGCGAGGGAAATGCAGCAAAAATTCTCGTCTTCGGAATATTGACTGGAATTTGTGGTGAAAGGAAGGTAGATAGGCGGTATAACGGAAATATCCTCAAGGAAGCGTCCACTTCGACCGCCCGGCAGCCACCGTGCCATACCTAATCGGTGATGACGAAAAAAAATTGTTCTCAAGAGCCGCCACTCGTGGAATGATGGTATAGCAATTGGATTTGCATCGTATTTATCGATTCATTTAGCTCGAAGTGAAATGTTAGTTGGATGGTAGCGACGTGTGATGATATAGAGATGAAGGGAGGAATTGCGAAAGTACCTAGGGGAAATGCAAAATATGTTGAAATGGAGCGGATTTTAATTTTCTCTTTCCATAGAATATATTATGATTGATAAATAGTTAAAAATGTCTTCGCCGGGATGGTCGAGGGCCGAACAGTAAGTTGCCTGCTCCCCTCAAAGCTAAACCAGACTCCTCCCCCCCCCCCTCTCTCTCTCGGTTCCCTCACGCCTGAAACCCTTGCCTGCTCCCCACTCTCATTGAGAGCGAGGCTTCGATAATTTTAATTTAGACTTAATTGCATCATTTAGGGAGAATATAAATAAATAGTTAGCTTACAGGCCCGTGTTGTATGTAAGTAGACTCCATTTTAAGCATAATTTAAATTATTCCATGACCAATGTCAAGGGAATAATATTAAGAAAATAATTCGAGAGGAATTATGAGCTATTTTGTTTAGAATTTGGCGTTAGCAAAACCCTCGACTTGTAACAAACAGCCCTATTCAAATTTAAATTGTATTTATTTTCATTTGTGGTTATACTTTGAAGCTTTCGGAGGAAAATTCCAGTGAAGTCTGGATGGAATCAACAAGGAAGTGTTCGAATCCTCGCTTGAATAAATTCAGAGAAGCGCTTACCGATCGAGAGAGAAGATGTTTTTTAACGCCGTCGCTTCCTTTGAATTGATCTTATTTGTTTACGGTGGATGGAAAAGCCCCAGTCCGCTGCCCCGCCGCTGGGCCTCGCTCCATTCCCGTCTAAAATTCCCTGGCGCTGCGCCGCTCGCCAGCAGCAAGCAGCTCCCC
The DNA here is from genome assembly GCF_022747635.1 of Hetaerina americana. NCBI lineage: Eukaryota > Metazoa > Arthropoda > Insecta > Odonata > Calopterygidae > Hetaerina > Hetaerina americana. The sequence continues at coordinate 6,905,541 of NW_027286719.1, read as the reverse complement.
TTTAAAGCCACTGGCTGCTGCATTAGATTAATCCTCGGCGTTCTATTGTTTCAAGGCAGCTATCCATCTCTCCCGTATTTACAGCGAATGTGCATAGTTTTATAAAAATACGGGAATACTGGCTTTTTGTTAATAATTAACTGAGGGAGTTCAATATTCTTCTATCGATTAAAATATCCCCTACGAATATTTCCGCCCCGAAAGACGTTTTAAGAGGAAAAATCACGCGTTTCAACTCTTATTTTCCCTTTAACATTTTGGAGCATGATATGATGAAGTGTGTAGCAATGACCAGATGTTCCTTTCGCAATATCTATTCATGACCCTAATCTATGATCTTGGCATATATCGAATTGCACATGTTATGCATGGAAACTTATTTGTGTGAAAATATATATATATATATTTTATATATATACCTGTATATATATATATATATATATATATATATATATATATATATATATATATATATATATATATAAATTACCCTCGTCTTTGTGCCGGAAATGTCGCCCACGGACACAAAATCGAGCCACTCTCGCAAGATGTTCATTTTCCTCTGCTTCTTGGTTTTGGCACGATCTGAATAATCCGATTGCATCAGGAGTGTATCATTCTTGGAATGACTTTTAAATTTTTACTTCGTAATTGCAATGTGCACAAGAAGATTCCTATTGAATATTAACGGGTTTTTGCGTCGGTGGGTAAATGATCTCATGTTAATTTGATGGAAATTTCGACTCGAGAGTCGATCGCGTCGGGAGACGAGGCCGCGAAAATCAGAAGAGGAGACATCCAGGTGAGAGGAACTGAGACCCAAATATTCTCGAAAGAATAAAATATACTGAGAGTATAACTTCGAGTAAACACAAACGCCAGCAAAGTTCTACAAACGCGGAAGATCGCTTTAAAGATTAAAATGAAATTAAGAAGGCAGCTGAAGGGAGGTCTTTGATTTTTCCTCGGTTTTCGTTCGATTGAATGCAATCAGGCCAGTTCGATGCTGGATCCAATTTGATGACGACGAACTAACGGGTGAATATAATGAGGCCAACGAACCGACAATTCATCGTAAAGGCTTAGTTTTTAAAAATAATTAATATTTTCAAAGGATTGATTGACAAATCGTAAGATACAAAAGCATTTCGTAAATACCTCGCCTACACTTTAAACAAATGTAATTAAAATGGAAATCGCTACGAGGCGTGCTATATTTTGTATTTTCAAATACGCGAATGGGAGGATAAAGATGCGATCATTTTCACCGTCAATGGCGAACGGAAAGTTTCATCTCGTCCTGACAGAAATGAATATGACATCACCAGTCGCGGACTTGGCGTCAATGCACTCGCTCAGTGGCCGGCATCGGTATCCGCCGGGCGCACTCTAACGTGTATCTTCCCTTTCATTCGTCCCATTTCGCCAGACACGGGCATAATGCGCCTTCCTGCTTTGTGGAAGTGTTCATTATCCAAAACGTCACACGCCGTCACGCTAGAGGTCCTTTTGAAACGACGCCAGGCTACTGCCGAAATTTCCACCCTCACAAATTTCGCAGCAAATACATACCTCACACCATCACCCCCGACGTGATAATTGAAGTATTGTTTACGTCTCTGGCTCGCGGTTCGCGTCATTGGTCCCCACGAAAAGATACGCGCGTGGAATTCACGCATGGGGGTGGATTAACGCAAAATTTACTCGGAGGCGATTTACGTAATGGATGGAGATGAAATATATCGATGTCAATAGCAGTAGTTAAGCCAAAAGGTTGATTTGAATGGCGAGGGCAGAGAACTAATGATAATAAACCGTATGCGGAGTGTAAAATTTACACATCAAGGTAGGGAGGACAATTTCTTCTTGCATCCTCTGGTTCCGAGGGAAGATTATCGCCCGTGAAATCGTACGGTTTGAATAAAGCTCATGGGTGCCCAGAGGCGTCACCAGTAATCGAATCCGGGCCCACCTGTCAGCGGGTCTCATTCGATCCGGACGCCGCGCTTCCCTCGATAGCAATATGGTTATCATATCCGTTGGAATCGAGCCTCTTCGTTATTGGCGACAACTTCTGCGAAGGGAGAGCGCCGTTGATTGGATTAGTTCATTGGTGGCCAGAGGGGCGCCGCAGGGGCAGCCAAACTGATCGCGGTTGCTCGCAGCGTTGACGCAAGCCGCTCTTCCCACCGTGGGGCCCTGGAGATCATCCACTAGACCCCCCCATCCACTTCATCGTTGAGAGATCCCCTGGGGACCCCAAGATCGACCTTCCAAAAGAGCACGGACGATAACACACGACGCGCCACAAATTTATATCCCAGCGTCATTGAGCTTAGTAATACAATAACGGGTGACCTCGGTGCGAACCCTCATTTCCTTGCGTTCTCATCGCAACCTTAAAACCGATTTACCTCCGTGACAGGTTGCGATAGGGGATCACGCTCTCCGTGATCAAAGCTTCTTGTTTTCCCTATCAGTCGTGGTATTTATTGCGGGGGCGAGCGGGGGCTGAGGTGATTCGCGCCATTAGGGATAGGTGGGTGATTTAGTAGAGGGAGGAGGTCGAGGGGGTGGGGAAAGAGGGAAGTGGAGAGAAGCCGAGCGGTGGCAATGGCTCCCGTCCGAATGAAAGGCGTCAAAGAGTTACGCGTCACGCAGTTTAAGTACCCATTCGACGGGCGGCAGACTCCACTTGAAGTTCTCTCCTCACATCGTATTTATATCCCTAACCCAAGTGGATATACGCTTGAAATATCCTGCTGTCTCCAGGATTTGAACCTGGGCCCTTTGGGTGGGTAATCAGTAAACCACTGGGTCACCGCATCTACCCGATCCGTCTTTTTAGAGTTCCGTGGGATGAAATTTGGGGATCGCTGGGTAGGTTTTCCTTATACCCATCAAGTTGAAAACGAAGGTCGAATCGCAAAATGCTCTATTGGGTCGAGCGCACCTGAAAATCAATGAAAACAATGCACGCGTTGTTTTCATTGATTAGCCCACCATGATTAGCGCCAGAGACGCGCGTTGCGTCATCAGTGGAGGGCACCGATGGGCGAGGGCATTCCTGCCCACACTCCTCATCCTTCCTCTCGGCCCCCTCCGCAGCTGTGTTTCCTTCCTAGTTGCCTCCCCGGCACACGGCGAGTTTCTTTCGATTGGTGACTTCTATCTAGCCAATTTCACATTGAAGTAAAAGGTTCCCACTCCCATGTCCCGAAAGGTGCGGACGCGTTTGGAGTCCGAAGTTTTTCTGGCGATTTATGTCTGCTCCCGTTGCGTCAAATTCTCTCGAGCCATTAATCTCTCTTATCACTTTCCGCAAATGCGGCCGCAAACATTTCAACCGGCCCATGCCGTTTCCCGCGGTAGCGGTCGCCCCTCGAGTGTGTGTCCCCCTACTCCACATCACACACGCCCAAGCATGGAAATTAGGTGTAGCCATTATCCGTGAAAAACGTTAAAAGGGTTATCGCATTACACGGTTTTTGTATCACACGGCATCTTTCTCTCTCTCTTTCTCTCTCCATATCATTCCGTCGAAAATTTCGAGAGCAACAACCCGCATAATAATATTTTGTCCACCGGTATTACACGCCCCAAAAGGGTTTTCCGTGCTATCAATTTTTTATTTCCCAAGGAATGACTCCCGCGTATTAAATTGCATGATTCGTGTTCATCCTCCCCGGGGCAAATACTCTTGCGCGGTTCCGGTGGGGTCTGCCAAATTCGCTAGCGATTTAGACAACCTCGGCCACTTTGTCTTGGCTGCACGATCTATCGTTTTGGAGTCGTAAGGCATTGGCCGAATCCCGATGCCCGTCGGTGTTGCCTGGGATGTGAGATTGGTGCACTGTAGAGCATCATACATTCAAATTTTAACGAGTTATCTACAGTAATGGGCCAGAACATCATATATTTACGAGTGTCTGGGATCAAGACCCGCTGAAACCGAAATTTTGGATTGAATTAGGAAAGTTCATGCGCAGGATATATCGCAAACGAAAACAGGTAAATCAGGCAATGGAACCTGGCATACTACTCGTATGAGTGGCTCAGGTACATCCTATCACGGTCACTTCTTGTTATATCCCATGCTTACCTTTTTGTATACAGGAGTGATTCACTTTCAGCACAAAGATATACTTAAATTAGGATGAAAATTTAAAGGTTTTCTCCGCCGTAGAGGTCTGGAATCGCAAGGAAATAAAGGAGAGTGCAATGGGAAGTCTTGAAGGGAAATCTGCGACGAGATAAAATGGGAAAGGGGTAAGACTAACGTCCAAGATCATTATATATTGAGAAGCATTTTATAGATTATTATGAGAAGCATTCAAATATCCAACCGAACTCCCGCTAGAACAACCAGTGCGCGCACCAACAAAGACATAACCCAACAACCGCGTGCGCCTGTGGGTTGCCACTGTGCAGTTCTCCTATCACAGAGATGGCAGTATCGATACGTAAAAAGCTAGCTTCTAGCTTTTAGCGAACTGTGTGATTTGGCGAGTGTTCGGTTTTCATTTGACTTCCCCTTGTAATTCGTTCCTCGTGGGAAAGAGGGCTTCCCACTTGCTCGTACGCTCTCCCTTATATTCAGTAATGAAACATCCAAGGATATGTTTGCTTTAGGTTTTTAATGTGTTGGTTTATTAACTAGAATCTTCACTGATTCTTATTTGTTTCACATTTCCAGCCACATACACTGCCTCACCTAATACATGGTGTGTCCAAAACAATGTAGGATGATTGTTTTCCGCCGACGTGGACGGCTGGAGTGGGGCGACTTGTGACGGGATAGGTGGCGGGAGGTTTCGGGAAAGCACCTCGACCCGCGTCAGTTCTCTGTGGGCCGTTTCAGTGGGTTAATCACTCCTAAACCGGACCCCCTGTTCGAGGGTCGCGTCGCGAATTCACGATACCACGTTCCATGGCGCAACGATACGCGATTAAATTTTGTATCAAGCTCGGGAAATCGTGTTCGGGAGATGCAGCAATGCCCCGAGGAATAGTTTTCCGCTGGCACAAGATGTTCCGGGAGGGTAGAGAGAAGGTTGACGATGAGGAATGCCCTGGACATCCATCCAAAACACAGTGCGATGAAAACGTGCAAAAAGTGAGACACGTGCTCAATTCCGATTGACCCCCAAGTGCAGGGTGTTAGCAGAAGTGTGCAATATTCAGAAAACCACAGTGTATTGCATTCTTACAGAAGATTTAGCCATGAGGAAGGTGTGCCAAGATGGCCCCCAAGGAGCTGTCGGAAGACTGCTCGGGTGGCAATCTTGCCTTGGACCTCTTGCACCACGGTAAAGGTGACGCGAATGTTTTAGAATAGGTGGTTACTGGCGACGAGACATGGGAGTGCGACCCAAGTATAACCCCTTCGAGTACCGTTTTGGACCCTTGGGTTATGCCAGGGAGGCCATGACGAGGTGCCTGAACGAGGATCCCGTTGATGCCTTACTGGAAGCATACCACACTGGCATTGGTGTGTCGATACATAAGGGTCCTCATAGGTAAAAGTTTAGCAAGTTGTACTTTGATCTGCAAAAAAAATTGTCCCCCAGATTTTTCCTGATTATTTGTTGGGCAGACCATGTATTCTCTTTTCATCTTCCTCCGGAATTCTTCCACCTCAGTCTTCCTGCCGGGCTGGCGAGTGGTAGGCTATCATGCCTCAGCTTAGTCTTTCTCTCCCATGCGTCATAAAATCTTGCCATCATTTGCGGCACTTTTTCCTACCCCTTCGTTTTATTACTTCTAAGAGTTCGCTCTTTTTCAATGTTCCCCCTCCTTCGTCACTCATCATTCCCATTCCTAATGTTAAATATTTGGTTGCCTTCGTTTTTATCTTGTATGTAGATTTCACCTACATCCCCACAATACCCCGCAAGCCACCGCTAGGGTGCGTGGCGGAGGGTATTGGGACACCACGCATTAAATATAGAATGCACCTACATGAAAAACAAACAAACAACATAAAAATCCACCCGAACACAGACGAAAACATTCATTCAGACATTCGAAGGATCTGATTCAAATTAAACCCATTGCTAAGATAGAAATCGTGAGGCTTTGTAGTCGTCCCTGAAGATATGATTCGGCCCATAATTACGCGTACGTGGACAATCAATCGTGACAATTGATTATCCATGTGTGTGCACAGAAAAATCAATTGTCTCAAAGAGAGATAGTGTGCCGAAAGGATAGATTCGGGTATTGTTTTTCCCGTGCACCATTTGCAACAACTCAAAGGAGAAATGGCAAGACGGAAATGGGTAGGCACTGGCCAAAATTGTTAGGTACATACAAATTGCATTCCCCCTCAACTCGCTTCATAGCTGACGACCTAACGACCCTCGCTACGCGCCCCTGTGAGCAGGGGCTTTCGTGTAAATTAATTTGTAGGTATAATTCATTTGTTAATTGTCCGTCCAGCCTGAGTGGAATGTTACTTGACAGTTGGAGTCTGAGTCGCATGTAAGGCCGCCATTCGTAATTAGATTCCTTCTATGTGTTATTGGCGCTGGAGTGGCTACTGAGTGCAATGCATGAATGATGCCCGAGCGGCCGTTTCCACGTGCTTTTGAAGTGGCTCACGGGGCGGCGCGTGTTTGTGGATCTATTGGCTTAGAGTGGCTGTTGACCTAATGCCCTTCTACATCCATCAATATACCTGGCTTACATCTCCATTCTTCTCGTGTTATTCATTTTTTTATTTCACATTTATCTAAACTACACCAACTGCGTCACTCATCGATTAGCTTTGGTTGTGCAACAAATTGGCGATAAAAATATTCAGTGCAGAATTTTTCCTTTTTATGGGTGCATTATATTTACCCATGTCCTCGCCCTAGAAGCAGTTCTGGCTTCCCACTCAGAGGGTCAGGGTTCGAACCCCGGAGGCGGCAGATTTTTCAGTTGTATCCCAATCCCCACTTGAAGTGCTTAGTGGAGTGCGCTTAGAGTGAGTACGCCGTCCGTCGGATGATACGTTAAACTGCGTACCCCTTGGCGCCTTTCGTCAATAGTAGGCTAATGATGACGCCGGGTGTCTCTCCACCCCTTCTGCTTTCCAATCCATCCCTAATGGCGCAAACGACCTCGGCTCTCTGTCGCCTCCCCTAAATACTACTACAACCTCTGGAAGCAGTTTGTATAGACACAGGTATCGTCAAGAAACCAGATTTCATCAGTAACGTTGCAAATTAATTGAATATATTTGTAGTAGAATGTATTTGTCCAAAAAATAATTATTTCTCTTTTCTTCGGGTGTCGTCTGCAGTAGCCATAGCCTTTGGAACGTGACGCCATTGCACCCGTAGATATGCCCATGGATCGCTTGGAGCGCTCTATTTTCGCGAGCAACTCCCCCGAATCGAAGTCTATCCATAATGGTGTCGTCACAGCGATATTTTATACTTATGACACGGTGCTGATAGCCATTTAAGTAATATGCCTGTTTGAAATGGCCTAGGTTGCTTCATTTGATCCGCTGTAGTATTAGGAGGGGATTAAATCAAATTTCTAATTTAGAGGAAACTCGTAGGAGAGAACAAACGCGAATCCTTAGGAAGATGACCTTAGCAGACGCTCAATTGACTCACTCCTGCCACCACTGAAGTCGCAAACACAGCTTTCCAAGGCATGATCTATCGCTTAATTGATACACCCGTGTCATACACTAAATATAACTTGAAATTCAACGACATTTTACGTATAAACGAACTCAATGTCTACAATTAGCTCACTACTTTCATTTAGGCTACAACTTTCAATTAGGTACTGGTACCTTATTGAAATTCAAGTTAACGGAAATTCTTTTGCCTGAAACGAAAGCTGATTTAACTCTTACTAAAATTTAAAGCTTTACGAACGACACGCCGTCACCATGGTGAATGTTAACTTTCATTGTTAAAATTATTTTTTAAATTGCCTATTTCTGTTAATGCCAACGAATAAAGTGAGTATTTCCAGTGAATATTGTACGCGTAGTTCCCAGGTGTAATTCCTTTGGTGGATTTAGGGCGTGTATGCATTAATGACCAATTAATATTTAATGGCACCAATATTAATTATTATTTCATTGGATACACTTGCGGCATTTAAAACATGCGACGGTGAGATTTGAACCTTTCGACAATTGTGGAGTTCACGATTTTAATTGTAATATTGGCCAGCAAGTCATGTTGTCCAAGCGGCTAGTAGTATTGCGATAATTGTGAATAAAAAATGTCTCGTAAATTTGACGTGTCGTCTAGCTTTGCCAAGCCCTTATTATTGGATTGGAAGCACACAAATAATTTCAAACCTAAGCCAAAGAAACGTCAAGGATACGATTTGTATTTTATTGAAAATGCTCAAAGTTAAGAAAGGCTCACAATCATCTATTGTCGAATGGAATAATTATATCAATACATTCTCTGCGTCTACCCCTTTGCTTTCTGTTTGTTCCATCCCGTATGCGTGGAGATGAAGTTGGTTTTTGGCTCTACCCCTATTCCTATTGCTCATCCAACCTACCCCCACGCTGCTTCTTTCGCACTCCTATTTCCATGTCAGTAAAAACTCCATGAACACCATTTCCGATACTGTGAAAACTCAGCACTGAGGAGAAAATCACGCAATTGTGCCAGCGTGTCCTCTTATCACCATTGTCAGAAATAGATATAAGGTCACTATAAAGGATTCGCTTCCACCATGGAAATTCGAACCAAGGTTGACTCTTTAACCTCACGTTTGATGAAAACTGGAGGAACATTTCGTTTCCTCAGTACATAATGTTTCCTGTGCGTTTTGAGGAAATCAAAATAACAGCTTAGTTATGGCCACTTAAGTAAATTACATAATTCACTAATGCGGGGTCTTCGTTACATTAATTTAAGAAGAGAGCTGTGTCAATTGTGCATTTTCACATATCTCTGGATCAGAAAAATATGTGAAATCTTAAGATTTTATCACGTGAAAAAGAGTTACTTCCAGAAAATAGCACCACGATTTTCAGAGTCGTAGCCTACACCCATGGAAACATTTAACTATAGGTGAGTGTATTTTATTGACATAAGGAAGAAAAATATTTTTGAGCTCAGCGATAAATCGCTTGGCACAGAATTCCAGATAAAGGCAGTTTTTTCTCCTTCTTTATTTTGAAAATATTATGGTCCGAATGCCTTTATTTCAAATTTGGTGTAAGATTCTTCATTGTTTTCCCTGCTTGAGAGGACAAATGCCTTCCGATTTTAATGCAACCGTGGAGCCGAATGAGCCATCGGCAACGCAGACGCTTGGATTGGTGCGCTCCGAAGCCTCACGTGCTTCTCTGTTGGCACGCTAAAGCACTCGCTCGTGCACCTCACCTCCCCTTCGAGCTAAGGCACGCCGCACACTTGAGGCTAACCTGTCACTTCGGTCATCTCCTTTATCGGATTTAGCTTATAGGGTCAGATTAGCGTAACATCTGTAGAACACTAATCTGTGCCTTACTATATCTATATAAATGCCTCGGGATCCAACAGAAAGGTGTGTGGCAGGGGGTGTAAGCATCAGGTCTGCAAGCACTCGTCTCATGTGCAATCTTTACACAACATGCGTACATGTGGATGTCTCCAAATCATATTTTCAGTATTATTTCTATTGCGCTTAAATTTATTCGACGATCTTCCATCGCAATGGCGACATCGGCGTTATTGCCTATTTCGGTAAGAGCAGCGACGCACTCCAGCAAAATCTCTCTTTGATTGAATTGATTGCATTCACCCACAACCTGACACTCCTAAATTTCTCATCCTCGAACGATAAGGCAAAACATAGCACCAGACACCATAATAAGCCCCTCTTAATTCCGCATACTCCATTCCTCCCGGATATGTTTCTACCTGTGACGTCATTGTGAGGCGAACGCTGAGCCCTAATGCCCTTGGAGATCCGAGGCCTCGCATCAAGCCCGTCGAAGGGAATGATAAACGTAACATCCGGTGGGACTGATATATTCCCACCAGCAAGGCAATTCCCGCCGACCAAGCCTAGTATCACTCGACGTTATCTCACGCACGTCACGTGAGTCATCGGGTTAAACTAAAACAGTCATGGATGTACCCTGGAAAGCCAGACTGCATACGTGCACACATAGAGAGGCTGTGAGATAGATGTGTCCAGCTAATTACTCTCATCACCTGTGTCTACGAAATGAATCAGCAAGCAAGGCAGCAAGCATTTGGCAGGAGCGTTAGAGCATATAGGTAGAATTATTGGGTCATTGATGCATGTACTGGAATATACGTTTTATACAACTCTTTTTTATGCGCAAACGTGTGTATATGGTATATCATGCAACAACTGTGAGCTTGATAAATTATCTAATTTTACAATTCATGTTAATTTAAGTTTTTGGGACTCATCGGTTCGATTTTGTTTTATTTACGCAACGCGTGAGAGAAGAATGAGTTCTTGAATCCGTCCGCGACGTTGTCTGCCTCTCTGATTTCATCCCAGTGGAGTGGAACCTCATTTGATGCGATAGTTATCCCCCAGGGTAGCCAGAAAACTCGGTTACCCTGTACCTTTCGAAAGGAGTCAAGCCTGCTCTCATAGAGAATCAAGAGGCGATAATTCGCCCGCGGTCTAACTTGCCCGGAATACCCGTGACGCTTGCTCGTTTGCCGTCACAGTTTTTACCATCAGATTCTCCCCAAACCTTATTTGAAGGCTTTGATTAATGTTTTCAGATACTTGTTGGGTATTCCAAATGTGGCCCAAACGAAGCGAAGTAGCAGCTCTCCTTGAGGTTTTCTTAAAATTTCCCGAAATCCCGACCGATGAGACCTCCCGTAGCAACCGCAGAGGCAAGTTCAGTGGAGTGAGAGTGAATTGGTATATGAAGTGCATCCCGATGCACAGATGGCCGACATGAAAAAGGCCGTACTTCCGACGTACCTTCGCATTCATTCTTCGTGTGGTCACGATTGTCACGACCGAGAGGAGTCCACGGACTTGGCTAAATGCCCAACTCCCTTCTGGAATGTCATATTGATATAACAGTTACGGAATTCGATGCCTGGAGGAGACTTGGAATTTGGGTATCTATGAATTTAGAATGGAAAATAATTGAAAGGACGGTATTTCGGCCACACACACCTGGAACATTGAAAGTTGAGACGAGGCGCAGAAGAAGCGGCAAGGTCCAGAAGAGACGTGGGCATCGCGAGGCAGTGAATGTCTCCGAAGCGTATGACCCGAAGAACCTATCCACATTATTTCTCGCGAGTCAATAGATTAACCGATTCCGTCATTATCCGTCAGATTCTTCTCGCAAATCGTTGACCGATAGGATATTTTAAATTCCTGGGTAATCACGTCAGGTAACCGTTTTTTTACCGACTAGCCTCAGTAAATGTAACAGTAACAGAAGCGAATAATACACTCGCAGATTTTCGACGCAATAGTGCACAGCAAACATACAAGCTAGGTAGGTAGCTGTTCGCGATCTGCGAATCGGCAAGTCCCAATGAACCGCATTGCAGGCAACGCGAGCGTTTGTGCGCATTGCCAGCTTCTGTCATCGAGAGGGTCTCATGATATCTTTTGACAGTGAATAGCTTCTCTGTTCCAAAATCGAAAAAAGATACACTTTTTTCAAAAGAAAATAAATTTTCCGCAGCTGGGCCAGCATGGCCGCATTTTTCCAAGTGGTACTAATTGTTTTCTTGGAGCATGTTTCACTCTTTTTTTGAGTCCATCATAAGTATTACATGCACTAAGAATGAAATTTGTAGTTAATTTTTTATCTTCCACATTAGCGCAGTCTAAAGCATAGGCTATTTATCTTTTATAGTTCACACAATAACTTGTTACGGCCTCCAAATCTCAGCTTTCCGCACTGATGCCATGATTCAAAGAATCTTTCTGCAAGGTTGACAGGAAAGAAAGTTTAATGGCTAAAAGTTCGGTTCGGTTATTTGGCTGGCTGAGACCCGTAATCTTTTTCTTTTTTTGGTTAAGGTCATGGGTATGTGGTACTAGTTCACCTTGTTTGCCGTGAGGTCATTTATTCATGTCAGATCACGAGCCGTATCCAGATGCGGTTGAATAAAAGAACGCCCGGATACAAATTTGTTTTCCACCTATTTTGAAAGAGACGAATAAAAGATGACGATGCAGAGAATAGAGAAATCCCATTAGCATTGGTTTCCGAAGAAAGGCCGACGAATGCAATTTAACTGCTTGCCCTCAACCGCATTTTCTCTATAGGCAATCGGTTTCAATGCGAAACTTATTTTTTATACATTAGATATGATACCCCGTGTTTGTGAGCATCCGTACGTAAGACCGGGTTTCAAAAAATAGTCCACGTAGATCTCATTAAGGCCATTGAGCTCATTAATCCCATTACAGCGGGCGACACATCCGAGATGTCTTTTTTTTCGCCGTGGGCCTCGGTTCCTCGATTTCATTTATTTTTTGGCCGTGAAGCAAAAGACTACGAAAAATGATATTTTGGATCACAATGGTGGGCGCGTTTCCCAGTGCTCGCAGACTGGGGAACATTAGTCACGACAAGAGAAGGATTATTCAGCGACAGGATGACTTTCGGCAGGTGTCTCCCATTCTGAGGGGCGACTACAGAGCTCATCGAATGTCATTAAAATTTCAAGCCAGTGTGGATATGGCATGGGCGCAGATCGAAGCTTCTTTTCTCCTCTTCGTGTCGTCCACAGTGGCATGGGAAAGATGAGTTCAACAAACTGCGAGCGTTATTTATCAATTTGCACCGTTTTCAATACAACCCATCGTCTTTAACACAACCCACACCATTATGTATGGAATGATGACCTGGAATAGAGTAACCTGGAGGGAAATTGATGATGAACCATATCCCACATTCGCTGTATGAAATTATTTCGAATACCAACGTTAATTGTGATGACATGTTTCATCAGCGCTGTCATCCAAATATCGAAGAAATAAATTGTGAAACGGAAAGTCCATTACCCTGATCGGTATATTTTTTATAGGTACAATTGTAGGAACATCATTGATGAGAGAACAAATGATGATTCCAAGCGCTTTACACTTTTCAGTCAAAGGATAACTTTAAAGACATATGAGAATAGAATAATTAACAGCAGTATAGCTTTTCGTCGAGCGGATACCATTCACAAAACTCGAAAATTTGTATACAAAAGAACCGCCTTAATTACATTTCCCCTCCTCACAATCAGCTTCCTTAAACAGCTCCAAACATACTCCCCCTCCCCCCTCTTTGTTATTTCAGTCAAGGGCAAAGCCGCTCTATTGCAATTTATTCGAACATATCTCGTAGTGAAAGCGCTATGAGGGTTTTTCCTTTCCAGTAGTGGAACCTTTAAGAAAAGATGAAGAGGGAAAGATTTCTCTGAGCTTTAAAGGGGAACTACGACCGATTCAAACTTCTCATCCGATTCACCGAGGAGTGTGGAAGGTGCAGCAAAGAAGTCATCCGTGTATTGGGCGACACACCCTCCGCGCGTTATACTAGGGCCGTGAGGTAAAGGAAGACAGACGAGACTCTCGCAAATTCAATGGACCTTAAATAGCGGACCTGGAGGGAGCGATGCGATCGGGCCCCGCTTCGCCATCTCAACGAAAGGGAGTCATTTTTCGTCAGCTGCAAAAGAGATGCAACATGAAAGATATAAATAGTGACGTGACGATTCCCGATTTGCTGACCACCTTCCCCAATTCGCGCGCAATATTCTTTTTTTTTCGTCAGTAATTTTTCTCAGCAAGGCTCTTTGACGCCCCCACGGACCACGCGCGGTTTTCCCCGTCGCCACAATTGCGTGCTCCACATCACCGCCCCATTCTGCGGTCACTCCGAGTCCTCCTCCACCGCTCACAGCAATCTTCGCCTGGTTCTTGTGTATATCCGCGGCGGTTGAAAGGCAAAACACGGCGTTGATTGCTCCGGCGCCTGTTTATCTCCTCCGCGGGAGTGCCACTGACGGCGGGCGGAGAGAAAGAGAGGGGGGTGCGGAGGAGATGTTGTTAGGGGGATAGGGTGAGGAAAAAGCCTCTGGGAGTTGGGGTGATTGGAGGTGGGTGCAGTTTTGAGGCCTTCTCCTCCGATGTCTCGCCTCCCTCCCCCATGAGTTGGACGATTCCAAGATTTTCGAAACCGCATTTCGAAAATCGATCGACGGTTGAATGAAAATTGGCAGACATGATTAACGGATTCAATTAAGAATCAACGCGAAATGGCGATGTCGGTGTCGTAAAATTCTTGATTTTAGGTCGGGTAAAAATTGTAGTCTTTTCGGAATGGAAGAGGGGAGGGGGTAAATATATTCGATGGGCGATATCGGGTCAAAAGTAAAGATATCAAAGATCGATGCGACACCGAATGAACTTTAAAAAAAAATCTGAAAGAACGGAATCCAAATAGGATCGAAATATTCGATTTAACAAGTCGTGAAAATTAAAAAAATGAACGTGTTTTGGAGTGACTTCCATTAGTTTCCATCCTCCGACGTCCCTTTGGCAAGGGTGTGCATGAGGACGCAGTCGAGATTTTCACGAAGCTCTCTCCATAAGTCTCGGCCGCATCCTTTAATGCTCAGTGACCGTGAAGTTTTTTCGACATTCCTCGCGACGAAGATTGATGATTTAATAGCCCTCCGATCCTTGAGCGCAAAACTTACTGCGGAGAAATTCTCGTGCGAGGGGTGTGCGGTAGATCGAGGTCTCTCCCGCCTCCATGCCAGTTGGGCCGCCCGAGGAATTTCTACGCCGAGCTCCGTCCATCTCCGAGCGGGACGTAAGAACGTGGACCTCTCGGCGCGGGATATTTCCGGTGCCAGATTTCCCTCTGGTCTCCCTCTTTTTCTCAATCACAGTCCCGGCTCTTATGCTCAATGATTTGTTTACTCCCTCACACGGAGTGTTCGCGTTCTTTGGATCCGAGAGGCTAAAAAAAATCTCGTTGACGTTTGCTTGGGATGCGAATATGGCTAAATCTAAAAAAAAATGTGAAATAAAAATTTGAATGATCTCTTGGATGAATTGCGTGGATGCAGCGAAATAGGTTAGGCAATCGTGCAGCCCCATCCCCGGAGACGACGAAGCTGAAGAGAGAATTTATCCAGCGACGATTGCCTCCGTCAGCCTCTCCGCGTTTAAGTCGTCGATCTCTCACAGATTGGGCACTGGCAGCCCAAGTATGATGTTTGGAAAGGGAAGACTGGTCTTCACTTCTGTAGTCATTATTGAACGGCAAATCGTTAACTTTTTATTTCCCAGGAAAAAAAGAGAAATTCCCATTTAAAATTTTGGTTCAAATTTCAGCAGGTGGAATGAGGCACGTTCTACAATCGGGAAGAGCTCGTGCTCGTCAGAAGAGTTCTATCGACTAATAGCCATGTGGTTCCATCTAACTCGAGGTCCACTCCAACTTATGGTCGACTTTTCCACTCAGAGGTGCTAACTTTATCAAAAGTACAATTCGTATTGGTTCCGAGTTAAAAGTCATGAGACATCCCTTATTATATATAACAGGACCAGGTGTGATGTGGTGGAACTATTCGATTATAACAGGGACGAAAACTGTTACAATTTTCCAAAGTGGAAATTTGTAATATTTCCTTTTCTGTTATTAACATCCCATATTCTTGCATATCCTTAAATGATCTGCCTTGCGATCATTTGCTCACTCGTAGCAGTTTACACTAGGCCTCATTTACTTTGCTTAGGCTGGTGACTGTGATCAAATTCTCTTATGACCATTTGTTTCCCAAGTTAAGCATCTTTCCCAGTTTCAAATTGATTACATTCTAGTAGTTTTCTTGACAAATTCCTCCCGGCGATTAATTAATCGACATAAAATTTTGAGAAAAAGTATGCTTCTACGGAGGAATGCATTCGAAAAATATTTCGTTCGGGTAGTCTTTGAACGAAGTGTTTTATCTGTTTTGTGCATACGTGAAATATAAATTATTCTAAAACCAACAAAATGGAAGTGTCCGTACAGCCTTGCAGTCGCAAAAGACAGGGCTCAGCAGTCCTTGAGAATAAAGGCACAAGAGAATATAATTAGCACGCGTAGCAATCTACACTAGGCCGCAATTACATCACTTAGGTTGGATATTGTGTCTTTACATTGGAGGATGCCGGAACGCAAGAGCAAAGCCGGGAGGTTCGTCCATTGTCACAAGTATATGTCAGTTTCACCAAAATTAGTATGTAGGTAGTTTTAATTATCGTCTATAAAAATTTATTTCCGAAAAATTACCTTCCAGGCTTCTTTTTCTAAATATTTGTAATAGCAGGTTTTCCATGGGTTGTTCTGGAGTAAAAAATTAAAAGTTGATAGTTCAGTTATATTTAAATGTCATATTTCGTAAACCGATTGTTGGAAAGACTGGGCTATTAATTCTAGGTCATAGCCGTAGATCCATGAATTATCTCCAGTTATGACCTTTTTTAGAAAACCTTGGTAATTTTCTGCGGCTTGGGGTCAGCCCCCGCAACTGTGGTGCCAAATTCTTGACGCCGGGGAGTTAAAAAAGAATGATGCATGGTAGCTGATGGCCATTCCGAAAAAGGATTTTTGGATTGTTTTAAATAGTGGAGGAGACGCTGGGATGTGTGTGTGTGAGCTCCCAAACGGATTACTTCGAAGGGGACTAAGGCCTCATTGTTCCAGGTGGCCTGTTTTCTCAACATATTGAATGGGTGGGTCCTTTCCGGACAGACCTCGTATATAATACATAAACACAGAATCAACCCGAATATCGGTTTGGTAAATGATGGTGGAGTTCAACAAGTACTAAACCAAACAACGTGAGAAATTCATAACTTAGGGTAGGGGGGGACTTCCTTTCCCTGTACCGCCCATGGTTTCCATCGTCTGGAATCCAAAAAATCACAAAACTTGGGTGGAGCTCAAGGTGTCAAGAGTAGAAGTCCAAGGCTAAAACCTAGGATTGCTGCGTCCCATTTATATAAAGTCCTGGGGTAGAGCGTTGGACTACTGACCAACGTTCAGTCCCGGGCAAACGTTTCAGGGTACCTGCAGCTCCACCCAAGCTATGTGATATTTTGGGTAACAGTTCTTCCTGGGAAACCGTAACCAGCACAGGGTAAGGAACTGGCCCGCCTACCCTGATGTGTGAATTTCACACGCCGTTGGGTGAACTCTGCGATCACCTGCCAAACCGACCTTCGGGTTGATTGCATATATATTATTATTATTAGGTAATCTACCGGTTAAGGCAGGTTTTTGGATGGACAAAGTAAAACATTTAGTGAATCCGAATAATACACAAAATCCAGCATCCTACTCTACACCAGGTCCCTCTTCATCTCTGAGTACCTTCTTCCTCCCTTCATCCCGTCCAACATCCCAGTCCTATTCCTTCACTTTCCTCGTTTGCCCAACATTCTCCCCTCTATCATAGTCTTCAACATCCCAATGCCGGTAAATACCCCCTCCATCCACTATTCCTGCCTACATAAGATTTCTCTCAACAAACCCCTCTCTTCGCCCACCATACCAAGTACTTCCCCATTTGTTTTCTCCTCTGTCCATTTCGCCTTCTCCATTTTTCTCCACACCCACATTTCAAAAGCCTCCAGTCTACGTCTATCCTCCTGCTTCAATGACCACGTTTCCGCGACGTACATAGCTACGTTCCATATCACAGTCTTTTCTTAATATCTTTACTCAAGGTCCCTGTTATCAACTCCTTCCTCCTTGTAAAAGCCTCTTTGCCTAGCTACGCTCCATATCAAAGATATCACAGTTTTTACGAGTCTTTTCTTAATATCCTTACTCAACGTCCCCGTCATCAACTCCCCCCTCCTTGTGAAAGCCTCGCAATTCTTCTCCTTACGTCCATACTACTTTGACCGTGTTGGTCCAAAACACTTCCGAGATACGTAAACTGTTCTACCTGCTCAAGTTTTTGCCCTCCTATTTTAATGTTTAGCTTAGCCTTTTTCTTTCTAGAAAATCGCAACACCTTTGTTTTATTAATTTTGATTCTCATCTCATACCTGTCGCACTGAATTTCCAATTCACTCAGCATTGCTGGCAACCCCTTGGCTGACTGGCAAACTTAAACTTGGTCATCATCAAACCTAACTGATTTTACGAATTCCCCGCCCACTTTCATTCCTACCTCCAGTTCCTCCCATGCCTCCCTAATCATTTCTGCGTACAGGTTGAACAGCAACAGTGATAATGGGCAAACCTGCTTACACCTCTTCCTAACACTGCCCATCCGGACTCCCCGTTCCCCACCCCCATCTGAGCAGTCTGAAACATGTAAAAGTTGCGGATTAGCCTCCTATGCCTCCAATCTATTCCTATTATCTACAATACACTCATTAGTTTTCCCCAATTCACTCTATCAAACGCATTTTCGAAATCTACGAAACAGGCAAATACCTCCTGGTTGTATTCTATATTCCTCTCCATAAATAATCTCATTACTGCAATAGTATCACGCGTACCTCTCCCCTTCCTAAACCCAAACTGATCATCCCCTAAGTAATCATTTGTCCTACTCTCTATCCTTTTGTTTATGATCCTGAGAACAACTTTAGCTGCGTGGGATATCAAACTTATTGTCCTGTAGTCCTCACATGATGTAGGCTTTACCTTTTTCAGAATAGGAACTAAAACTGATCTCACAAAGTCTTCCGGCCAGATTCCTTCCTCGTAAATACTACGAATCAGCCCATATTCCTCCCACTTTTGCCTAAACATTTCAATAGTTTCGGGGAAATGTTATCCACTCCCACGGCCTTATTAAGTTTCATCTCCCTTAATTCCCTTTCTATCTCATCGTCTAGTATGCCTGGGCCTAAGTTATCTTCCTCTCCGTCATTCCCCTTTTCTATGTCTAACTTTGTTGGCTAAGTACTTTAATATACATTTCCTCTGTATATTAAAGTACTTAGCTTATTAAGTAAAGCTTAGCTTACCTGTATTTCTTCCATCTCTCTTGGATCTTTCCTGTGTCAACTATTATCTTACCCGCCTTATCTCTAACTGTTAGCATACTTTCTTACTAACCCTTTCTTACTTCCCGATACAGATATAGCTTTGCTATACAGCGCACCAATTTCACCTTTCCTATGTAAACTTTCCATATTCTCGCGCTGCCTCTTCCACTATGCTTCTTTTGCTTCATTTGTTGCCCGCCTCAATTTATTATTTAATTCTTTCTGCTTCATTTTGGCTAACTCTGAATTTACATTCTTCCATTTTCTCCTCTCATCCATCTTTGTAATCATCTCATCCGTGATCCATGGTTTCCTAGTCCTTTTAGCGTTAACGGCTCCAATAGTATCTTCTGCGGATTTCGATAACCCTTTCTTGAAACTTTCCCATTTTTCTTCTACATCTACATCAATACCCTGCAAGCCACCAAAAAGGTGTATGGCAGGGGGTGCAGCACCAGGAGGAAATGGTAAGGGATGAGGGTGTTAGGGCTTTTCAAATGGATGGGGAAAGGTAAGGGGAACCTGCAAATAAAATATATATGTAAATATAATCGTATAACCCTGCGCAGTCGCTACCTTGTAGGTTAATACTTATTATGTCGAGCCGGCTCCTGGTACTTGGAGCCGGCTCGTCTTCGATAGTACTTAGCTCTTTACCATCCTCCATGATTTCCTCTACCGCCTGTTGGTACTCAGAAGGACAGAACTCAGAGTTCTGTCCCTCTCTTCCTTGATAAAGGTGGCAACGACCACCGAAAATTCGAAAAATAGTGAGTCTCTTTTTTTGTGTGTTTCTGTGTTTTTGTCTGTGTCCACTAGTGCTAAGTGTTATACATTATATATATATATATATATATATATATATATATATGTACATGTACATATATATTTATGTACATATATATATATATACATAAATATATATATATATAAGTACATGTACATATATATTTATGTACATATATATATATATATACATATATATACATATATATATATATGTACATGTACATATATATTTATGTACATATATATATATATATACATATATATATATATATATATATATATATATACATTCAAACACGAAATCCCGCCGAACGGCGAATAAATACTCATATATACAGAAACAGATATAAGGAAAAGGGATAGGAACACATATAAAGGACGAACACAATAGAGGTGGGGAAGGCGGAATCGAACGGATCACAAGAGTAAAAATATTTCCTCAACCGGGACTCGAACACCGGATCTTTCCACTTGCCGGGCGGATGCTCTTAACCACTTGAGCTATCGAGGATAGTCAATTTACCCTGAGATCCGTGGGTCTAATATGTCGCCAAGCGCCCCGATTCTTTCAGCCAAGAGATGGCGTCAGGGGGCTGTTTCACCCACCAAAGGAGAAATAGACAATACACAAGGAAAGGAAAGGACAGTGGGTTAGAATTCATACAACATCATACAGGAAAGGAACAGTGCGTTTCGTGGCACGCATAGCCAGAAGAAAGAGATGAGCCACATTGGCCAAATACACATTCAAACACGAAATCCCGCCGAACGGCGAATAAATACTCATATATACAGAAACAGATATAAGGAAAAGGGATAGGAATATTTTTACTCTTGTGATCCGTTCGATTCCGCCTTCCCCACCTCTATTGTGTTCGTCCTTTATATGTGTTCCTATCCCTTTTCCTTATATCTGTTTCTGTATATATGAGTATTTATTCGCCGTTCGGCGGGATTTCGTGTTTGAATGTGTATTTGGCCAATGTGGCTCATCTCTTTCTTCTGGCTATGCGTGCCACGAAACGCACTGTTCCTTTCCTGTATGATGTTGTATGAATTCTAACCCACTGTCCTTTCCTTTCCTTGTGTATTGTCTATTTCTCCTTTGGTGGGTGAAACAGCCCCCTGACGCCATCTCTTGGCTGAAAGAATCGGGGCGCTTGGCGACATATTAGACCCACGGATCTCAGGGTAAATTGACTATCCTCGATGGCTCAAGTGGTTAAGAGCATCCGCCCGGCAAGTGGAAAGATCCGGTGTTCGAGTCCCGGTTGAGGAAATATTTTTACTCTTGTGATCCGTTCGATTCCGCCTTCCCCACCTCTATTGTGTTCGTCCTTTATATGTGTTCCTATCCCTTTTCCTTATATCTGTTTCTGTATATATGAGTATTTATTCGCCGTTCGGCGGGATTTCGTGTTTGAATGTGTATTTGGCCAATGTGGCTCATCTCTTTCTTCTGGCTATGCGTGCCACGAAACGCACTGTTCCTTTCCTGTATGATGTTGTATGAATTCTAACCCACTGTCCTTTCCTTTCCTTGTGTATTGTCTATTTCTCCTTTGGTGGGTGAAACAGCCCCCTGACGCCATCTCTTGGCTGAAAGAATCGGGGCGCTTGGCGACATTTTAGACCCACGGATCTCAGGGTAAATTGACTATCCTCGATAGCTCAAGTGGTTAAGAGCATCCGCCCGGCAAGTGGAAAGATCCGGTGTTCGAGTCCCGGTTGAGGAAATATTTTTACTCTTGTGATCCGTTCGATTCCGCCTTCCCCACCTATATTGTGTTCGTCCTTTATATGTGTTCCTATCCCTTTTCCTTATATCTGTTTATGTATATATGAGTATATATATATATATATATATAAATGCGAAAGTGAGACCAAATGGCCCCTTCTTCCATTTTACCCATCGTCGATACATATTATATTAGCCATAAAATTTATAATTACATGCATTCACATAAATAAATATAGGCAGACAGGCATACATTATGCATAAAGTTACATGTTAAAAAAATATACATACATCCATATACATATGCTCGTATATACATATATAAATTAATTGGACACTTACACAAGCACAGCTACTCGAAGTAAATGACAGTGAAGCGAGAGAATAACAAAATAGGGACAGTTTACGCAAAGAATGCGGTGTGTGGGAAAAGGTAGGGGGAGCGTGGCATCGCTCACCTAGTAAAAACTCACGTAGGAAAACACCCACGAAGAGAAAGGGGGTGAAAAACCTGCCAAAACCCCACCGACCAATTAGAGGAAAGATACATATATATTTTAACAATTATATTTCACATAGTGTACATAATTTATACTATGTGGTAGAGTATATATGTTCTTTAAATTTTAATGAAGAAATGAATTACATTGACACTACATGAGGAGTAATAATAATCATAACATTGACTAAAATAATGATGCAAAATCCTACTGCTTGAGATAAAAAAAGAATATGTTGGAAAGGTGAAGTATAAAGCAGCTGAGTGAAATGAGGGAGGGTATACTGGTCAAGTTAAGTTCCTGAGGAAAATAAACTGGTGACGTGCTCTCCTAAATGTTGTTGTGGATGGAGAGTTTTTTATGTCATCTGGCAGATATTTCCACGGACGGCATGGTGTAACATGAAAAGATTTGCGATAGATTTCCGTGCTATGGTGTGGGACAAAAAGTTTGTTGTTACCCCTAGTGTTCCTGTTGTGGATTGATCTGATGGGGAGGAAATTTTTGTACAGATATTTAGGTGTGTGTTTTTAAAACATCATGTAGAGAATTGAAAAAATATGTAAATGCCTGCGACCTGCTAGCTTTAACCCGGATATTCATGTAAATGAGTCAGAAATTTGATGGCATTTTCCAAGGTCACTCGTGAACCGCACACAGGAATTATGGAGTTTGGTTTTCAGTTCGCGTGAAAGGTCTTGATGTGCCACATCAGAGTAATCAAAGTGGGGTATGAGAAGTGAGGCCCCAAGAAGCATCGTTAAGGAGGGGGGAGCAATGTGCTTAAATCTTCTCGGTGAATTCAGGGATGAGTTTCTTTTTCTGCCGATAGCAATTTCATGATCATTCCAGGATTACGTTTCATTATTGGTTTCGCCTAAATTATTTACTGTCCTTAGGTATGGCATGGTAGATCCTTGCAATGTTAGCGGGGGAAGTTTATCAATACTTATTTTAGGATGTAGTTCGATGGTATCTGATTATAATGGACTGAATTTTGATGGGGTTTATTTTCAGTAAATATTTTATAACTCATAGCGACAAAGCAGCAAGATCTGAATTAATTTAGTTTATAATTCCAGGTAGGCCGTGAAGGCGGGAATGGTGATATATTTGTAAACTATCGGCGTAATGGTGATGATTGCAGTTATGAATATCTTTACTAATGTCATTTAAATTCTGGTAAAAAATTATGGGTCCAAGTGTATTTGAAGCTAGTTAGAGGATGAATTAGGTGTGATGACTCTTTGAAATCGGTTACTCAAGTATGAGCGAATTCATTGTAAAAACGAGGAAGAAAAATTTAGGATTTGAAGTTTTGCGAAGAGAATGTCTTTGTCGATAGAGTCGAAGGCTTTCGTAAAGTCTAGGAGAATCATGACTGTTTCCTCTTTGCGACCCATGGATAATCGGATGTCGTGTGTTATTTTAAGGGAAGCGGTAGCTGTGCTGTGAGAGGCCCTAAAGCCAGATTATAGAGGATCAAGTATGTAATTTTCATTGAGAAACTTTGAGATTTGTTCATGTATGAGCCTCTCCAATGCTTTTCATAAAAGAGGCAAAGTGCTGATTGACCTGTATTCGGAAATGTTGGTAGGTGTAGATTTTTTTGGGATGGGATTGACGAGGTCGTGTTTCCAGAGGGAGGAATATGTTCCAGTTATGATGGAACAAATAAAGATATGAGTTATAATAGGCAGCATATCGAGCAGTAATTTGTGTATCATAGCAGCTGAAATTCCGTCAGCTCCAACTGAGGAGGACTTGAAGGGCCTGCAGGACTTGCAGTTGTGAATCGAGAGAAATTTTGAATGAGCTTGTTGCAGAAACTGGAATTGGTCCAGAATTATACAAATTTTATAAGTATTCATTTTTCGCATCAAGATCAATTTCCTTCGGCGGGGTTGTGAATAAACAGTTTAGACCGTCTGGAGAAATGTCAGTAAGTTGGGAGTGCGGATTTTTTGTTTTGCCGACACCAAGGTGCTTCCAGCTTTTCCAAATTTGTGGCGGAGGCCCTAATTAAAGCCATACGACATTTGAAAGGGCATCTAAGTGAGTATGTTAAAAATAATACATCAAATAATGCACCAATATTCCTTGGACAATAAGTTGCTCGTATGTTGTGATTTTTTCAGGGTTGGCTGTAATTATTGTATCAAGCCGTGCGGCTCATGAAGATGCATGATGGGTAGGTTCTAGGAGAGGCATGCTAAGGCTAAGGTATGACATAGAGTGAGTAATTACTTTAGAGTCATAAGTTGAGAAAATAAAGTTGGCATTGAAGTCACTGGTAATAATAACATGGTCATAGTTCAGAATGTGGCTTCTTCCATGTCCGAAAAATAGGGTGGGTGGTAAACGATGCCTAAAAGAATTTTTGTAGGCAATTGTAATCCCTACGAATGCAAACTCGGGTCTTTTTGCAGTAAATGGAACAACTTTTTGATATAATTTTGAATGAGAGATATTTTCTCACGTAGACATCGACGCCTCCACCGCCCTTAGCGATACGATCATTTCGATAGAAGTTCTATCCAGGGATTTCGACAGATTTGTTAGACATACCTAAGGCTTAAGCCAAGTCTAAGCGATGGAAATCGCATGGACGTCACTGCCAGGTAGAAGTCGGCGCAATTCGTTAAGGTGCGCAGAGAGACTTCGGGCGTTGAGGTGAATTATTTGAAAAGAACGAGGGTGAGACCTAAAAATGTTGCACATGGTTAATTGATTGTTACGGAATATGCTTGAAGGAACGAATCTTTCGCTAGATCAATGGTTGAAGAGGAAAGATTTCGAGACGTATTTTTACCTGCTGCATCTCCTTATTACCCCACAAGCCGCCGCAAGGGCGTGTGGCGGGGGTGTTAGAGCACCATCCGAATTAAGAGAAGAGCCACATGCAAAAGCCACAAGTGTATACAATCAACAAACAAAACATGGTATTCATTCATGCAAAACCCCTTACAACCCGCACACATGCAAACACCCGTAGACCTATGACAAATACTTCTTAGATAATACTGGAAATAGCTATGCTGTAAAATTTAACATAAGCAGAAGCATAACAGGAAAGAATAAAAATATTACTTGATCAGATCCGAATATTGACAGGATTAAAAGCATTGATAAGTTAATAGCGATAAACTGTAATACATTTAATATTAAAATACATTAATTAAAAATTTCCTCCTGCGGTTGGTCATTCGAAATGAAAATACTGTCGGAAAGTGCATTCCATTTATTTACGAATTTCTAAGATTAATTACTGAACATATGCTGAAGCAATCCAAACAATCGATGAAGCATTGGCAGTGGCATGTGTTTTTCTTTCGGCTGAATTGAGTAATACATTTAAAACTGCATCGTTATTAATGGAAAAGGGTGGCATTTTGACGGCTTGCCGGCATAGACAGTGGCGGTCGAACATCATTAATCATTTGTACCATCCTGGCGGCGCGATATCCGAGTGGTTCGAGTGTTTTGCGAATGGTGAGAGGGACCCGGTACGAAATTCGGATGCGGCCCCTGAAGCTCCGCCCTGAACTCAGGCTTATGTGATTTTCTTGGAGCCCGAGCCTTAGCGAAAAGGGCATTTGACACTGTAAAAGGAGTCCTTGCCCTGAAAGATAATTTTACTCACCGGGAGCCGAAGCATCAGGTGAGCTCCCCGCCCACCCATCCCATTGAACCTGAGGCTTAATAATGGAATTGTAGCATTTTGCCGACCGGGTTAGCTCGTTGGTAATAGTGCCCCCCTCCTAAGCCAAATAACTGCTGCAGGCTCAAATTTCGTATTTGGTGCTTCGTAATCTCCGGCTTTTTTGCCCTTCAGGAAACTCGATGATGCGATAAAAGTAATAAAATTCAATGGATTGACCGACCTCCAGTGGTGTTCAATGGTTCTGAGCAAATACAAATATTCGTTAAAATGTGGTTTCCCCAAAATACTAATTCGTTATTAATTCCGTGTGGAACATTACATTTATGTGAAGGTATGAGTCGAAGGTAGTAAGTTTAGCAACACTGATTTATGCAGGAGAGCTTTCAGTATTTCAACGGTGAACTCCTTAATGCGAAGATTTTTACACTCGCGTATGCTCTCTTCGCTTGGCCTTCGAGATGCGCAACACCAATCATGTTAGCGATGTACTAACATTTTAGTTTTCCGTCTAATCGCTAAATGTATTATAGCACTCGAGTATACATGGGACATGAAAATTGCTTTATTATTTGGTATTCTCCATACTTGATCGGGGGAAATGGTTTCAGGTTTTATTATATCGATGCTATGGATATGTTCCACTGAGATAATGGAAAAAAACCTTGTTAATTCCGAATGATAATATTTATCAATGCTAAATAAAACAGTTTCTGGTGTCACTTGGTGGAAATTCTTCATATTGTTATATTGATTTTAATTCTTCTTTTATGTGGAAAAGCGAAGTGTTTTAAATTTAATTTCAATTTATCAATGCCTTTATTTATTTCATTAAGGCATTGCTGAAAGCCATCAAGTGGTTTCAATGAATTTTTTGGTAATTATCTCCGTGGCTCATCAAATTATGGCCTTCAACCGTAGTTGAAACAAGTATATTATTATTAGGTAATCTACCGGCTAAGGTAGGTTTTTGGATGGACGTAATTACTAATTAAATAATTTGTGGCCCCTAGCAAAACACAACATCCTACTCTACATCAGGTCCCTCTTCAGCTCTGAGTACTTTCTTCCTCCCTTCATCCCGTCCAACATCCCAATCCTGTTCCTTCCCTTTCCTCGTTTGCCTAACATTCTCCCCTCTATTACAGTCTTCAACATTCCGCTGCCGGTCAATACCCCCTTCAGCCACTTTTCCTGCCTCCATAGGATTTCTCCCAACAAACCCCTCTCTTCGCCCACCATACCAAGAACTTCCTCGTTTGTTTTCTTCTCTGTCCATTTCACCTTTTCCATTCTTCTCCACACCCACATTTCAAAAGCCTCCAGGCTACGTTTATCCTCCTGCTTCAATGACCATGTTTCCGCGCCGTACATAGCTACGCTCCATATCAAAGTTTTTACGAGTCTTTTCTTAACATCCTTACTCAACGTCCCCGTCATCAACTCCCTCCTCCTTGTGAAAGCCTCTTTGCCTAGCAATTCTTCTCCTTACGTCCTTACTACTTTGATCGTGTTGGTCCAAAACACTGCCGAGATAGGTAAACTGTTCTACCTGCTCTAGTTTTTGTCCTCCTATTTTAATGTTAAGCTTAGCCTTTTTCTTTCTAGAAAATCGCATAACCTTTGTTTTATTAATATTGATTCTCATCCCATACCTGTCGCACTGAATTTCCAGCTCACCAAGCAATGCTTGCAACCCCTTGGCTGACTGACATATTAAAGCTTGGTCATCGGCAAACCTAACTGATTTTACGAATTCCCCGCCTACTTTCATTCCTACCTCCAGTTCTTCCCATGCCTCTCTGATCATTTCCTCTGCATACAGGTTGAACAGCAACGGTGATAATGGGCAACCCTGCCTTACACCTCTTCTTAACACAGCCCATCCGGACTCCCCGTTCCCCACTCGCACCTGAGCAGTCTGAGACATGTACAGGTTGCGGATTAGCCTCCTTTCCCTCCAATCCATTCCTATTTTCTGCAGAATACTCATTAGTTTTTCCCAATTCACTCTATCAAACGCTTTTTCGAAATCCACGAAACAGGAAAATACCTCCTGGTTGAGTTCTTTATTCCTCTCGATCAATAATCTCATTACTCCAAAGGCATCACGCGTACCTCTCCCCTTCCGAAACCCAATCTGATCATTCCCTAAGTAATCATTTGCCCTACTCTCTATCCTTTTGTTTATGATCCAAAGAACAACTTTAGCTGCGTGGGATATCAAACTTATTCTCCGATAGTCCTAACATGATGTAGCCGTTACCGTTTTCGGGATTGGAACTAAAACTGATCTCACAAAATCTTCCGGGCAGATTCCTATCTCATAAATACTACGGATCAGCCCATTTAGCCTCTTCCTCCCACCTTTTCCTAAGCATGTTAAAAGTTCCGCGGGAATGTTATCCCACCCCACAGCCTTATTTAGTTTCATCTCCCTTAATGACCTTTCTATCTCATTGTCTAGTATGCCTGGACCTAAGCTATCTTCCTCTGCGTCATTTTCCTCCTCTATGTCTACCTTGTTGGTCTAAGCTCTTTACTATACAGCTCTTCTATATATTCCTTCCATCTATCTTGGATCTTCCCTGCGTCAACTATTACCTTACCCGCCTTATCTCTAATTGCTATCGTTGGTCTCCCTTTCTTACTTCCCGATAAAGATTTAACTTTGCTGTGCAGCGCACCGATTTCAGCCTTCCTCTGCAGACTTTTCATATCCTCGCACTGCGTCTTCCGCCATTCTTCTTTTGCTTTATTTGTTGCCCGCCTAAATTTATTGTTTAATTCTTTGTACTTCGTTTTGCCTAATTCTGTATTTACATTCTTTCATTTTCGCCGCTCATCCATCTTTGTAATCATCTCATCCGTGATCCATGGTTTCCTAGTCCTTTTAGTGTTAACGGTTCCAATGGGGTCTTTTGCGGCTTTAGACAACCCTTTCTTGATACTTCCCATTTTTCTTCGATAGTACTTAGCTCCTTACCATCCTCCATTATTTCCTCTACCGCCTGTTTGTATTCCTTCCTTTTCAAACCACTTAATGCTTCCACATTCCATTTACTAACTCGCCGCCCCTGCCTTATCTTTTTGAAACGTACCCTACATTTCATAACAACTAAATTGTGGTCAGAGTCCGCATCCGCTCCCGGGAAGCTGTGCGAATTTATCACACTGTTCCTAAACCTGTGTCTAACCAGAATATAATCTAGTTGATACCTTTCTGAGTCACCGGGCATTTTCCATGTATACCTTCGTCTTTTGTGGTGTCTAAACCAAGTGTTTGTGATGATTAACCCCTGTCTCCTGCAGAACTCTAATGCTTTCTCCGCGCGGTCATTCCTCGTGCCTAAACCATAGTCCCCGACCTCGTACCATCTCTTCCTTCGCCTACCGTCGCATTCCAATCCCCCAACACTATCAAATGTTTCCCTGCAGGAACACACGCGATCATGTCCTCTAACTGATCGTATATCCTATCGACCTCTTCTTCCTTATGGTTGCTCGGTGGCATGTATACCTGAATAATAGCCAAGTTCGTCGGTTCTGCTTTTGTCTACTAGTAGTATTCTATCCGTTACCTGCTCTATGTTGACTACGCTTCTTCCTACCTCTTCATTTAATACTATGGCAACCCCTCTTTGACTCTCGTCCCCGCCGCTGTATATTATTCTATGATTATCACTCCAGTAATCCCCGCTATCCTTCCATCTCACCTCGCATAGACCTAAAATATCTATATTTCCCCTTTCCATCTCTCGCTTAACATTCTCCAATTTCCCTGTCCTCATCATTGTCCTAATATTCCATGTTCCTCTTCTAACTAATTTGGTCTTCTACTCCTGCGTCTTCTGTCCTTCTGCGGCCGGTTTTCCCTCGCAAGCGTTTCGTGGGATGACGACCGCGGAAGCCTTGCCTCCCCCGCTGCCGGGCACGACACACGGCCGATTGGGCCGAGCTCCGTAGTTGCCAGGGCTCAAAATCTCTGTATCGTCCATCATTTAAATCTTGGGAATGATAATTGAGGTGGTTTCCCGTTGCCTTCGTCAATGGTGTTTTTAACGTGACACCATCACTTACTGGCCGCCCCACTGGGGTCAGATGCCATTGCAGCCGCCTCACTGAGGAACAGACGCTGCATGGACTACCTTTCGTCTGGCTCTTAACCTTCGACCTATCTGGCATGGGTGACCCTACCAGGAGCAACTTTTATTACTCCCGCCAGCACAGCTCTAGGGGTCATCGGAACGCACAAGCCCTTCCACCACGTCAAGGTTGTAGTCCGAGGAGGGAAATATGTATATAGAGGCTAACTCTTAATTTCAAGTGAAATTATTTTTGATTAATAATGGATTATTGGGCATTCAACATGAAATATTAACAACCTCGTAGTTATTTTCTTCTCAAATTTAGCATTTATTTTATTTAATGATTGCTTTTTAGAATATTTTAACTCGCATTTTCCTATAATAGCTGTAAAAATTGTCTACACTCTTTGCTTTAATGATTGTTGATTTATATGTGCAGGTTAACGACAAGGGGATAGGTGGAAGAAATATATTCTCAATCTTGACCCAATTAACGCGTTGTATTATTGCTGAATAAATAAACTTGGTATTTTTTCACACAAAAAATTATATTTTATCACTGCTGGTTTCGACGCCGAGGCGTCATCGTCAGGTCTGTTAATAACGAAAAAAAAGACGAAGTTTATTTATTCAGGCCTCATGAATTTTCACCAGTAGAGTCTCAAACCATCGAATTCACGTTGTATTAATCTTAGTATGGCGGATGTGCACGAGCAAAGTATTGCCTTTTTCCACGAGAGGAAGGGCACGCGGCATGTCAAAGTTACGGTCACCATTACTAATGTTCCTGCGATTCTGAGCATTTTACTGCCGAATGTCATTCGCATCGGTCGCTTTTATAGTTGAGTTTGTGAGAAGCCGTGGCGTTTTAAATTCCGCATATTCTCTCAAGATGAGTGAACGGAATCGTGTGCGCTTGCGCCCTATAAAAAGCGCGGTGTTGAAGAGCGGAAGCGGTTTGGAATCTTTGAGGATTTTCATGTGCTTTTCCTTCTTTTCACAGCATTCAAAAAGATGGTAGAAAGGTTTGCGAGGATTCAATGACTGTTTTATTTTTACAGAACTATCATGTCCAAGGTAAGTGAACCTCATTTATATCTGCCTCAAGTACATGGTACAAAGTTTAAGATGGCCCAGAAAATTAGACGATGGCCATTTGTTAAGTATAGTGTAACTAGAGCAGTGAGCCGCAATGCGTAAACGGTCGGTCACAGGCCGTTTCGTGCTGCATAAATAATGGCGTACGACGGAGATGACTCGAAGAATTGTTGAAATATGCATAATGCACAGAAATCAAGCATTCATTGAAGTCTTCTATAATGGCAGCCTAGGTATGTATCAAAATGCTTTAATGTCCACCTCAATTTTTATCGGCAAAGAACACTTTATTGCCATAAAATTCTCTTGATATAATAAAGGAGATGATATCAAAAAAGTAAATAAAATTCCTTGAGCATCCTACTCAGTTTGTTTCGAAACTTCTGCAGATGATTTGCAAATATATGAAACTGACTGACGTTTGCGTATTTGAGCATTCCGAAACGCACCCATCCCTATTTCATTCATAAAAAGTAATTCATTTTTACGCTTTGCCTTTAAAATTCCAAAATGTTAAGTTTCCAATCGTTTCATAGTAGACATTCAAATCCTGAATGGCAAGTGTAAATTATAGAAATTACGAAAAGTCCCATTTGGCCAGCCGAAAAGTTATTTTTTTTAGCTCCCACACATTCAAAAATAGAACGCTTTTACCAGATGCGAAATTACCGCAGTGCATGCTTAATATAAAGTATCGTCTCCGTTTGAAATGATTGGAAATGTCCGACTCTCCCAATTTTTGATTGAAAAATGGGAGGCGGATATATATTCGGGACCCAAAACATAACCGCAACAGAGCAAATCATAAATTGGAGCAAGACGACGTATCCATCGAATGGGAATCCAGAGGCGAAATCCTCACGGTTAACTGTTCTCCGAATGCTAAATTTGTGCAATCCGCCCGCAGGTGGAATTCGATACGGTGTCAGTGGCTGTGACGACGGGAATAGGCTCCGAGTGTTAGTACTGACGTCATGTAGCG
The DNA here is from genome assembly GCF_022747635.1 of Hetaerina americana. Taxonomy (NCBI): domain Eukaryota; kingdom Metazoa; phylum Arthropoda; class Insecta; order Odonata; family Calopterygidae; genus Hetaerina; species Hetaerina americana. The sequence continues at coordinate 6,873,701 of NW_027286719.1, read as the reverse complement.
AGCGCGGAGGGGCGGGTTGCGAGGCAGGAGACTGATGTGCAAGGATGACCGCAGGGGGGGAGGGGGGGTCAAGCTGTCCTCTTGGCTCCACTTCCCCGGCGAGCCTCGGCCTCCGTGGGCCATGCCGTGGGCACGACGAACGGACTCCGAATGTTGAGGCTTTCGGGAGCCGCCAAGGGAAAAAAGAAAATGTTCTCGCTTCAAACGACATAAATAAAACGCGGAGAAAGAGTGCGGAGGGGCTACGTTAGGGACCTTAAAATAAACCCGACGTTTTCCCCGCTGTGATGGATATTCGGATGCGTCAACTAGATTCTTCCTCGATATAAGCCGAAACGGCGGAAAGATCTTCATGAGCTAAATTTGTTCTCCCGATTCAAAAAAACATTTACTGCTCAGTTATGCTAGGAAACCAATTTATAACCACATAATTATTTATTTCTTGAAATTTTTATCTCACATAATTGTTATAACCAAATATTACACTGAAAAAAAATAAGTAATGAAATATTCCAAGAATATTTACTAGTAAAGAGTGTAATGGAGCGATTCTCGAGACTATTTATTTATGAAACTGACTCAGGCGTTACGTGGTGGAGGTATTTCATTCCAGACGTAAGTGAGGGGAGATATATACTTACTCCACTTGAATTTTTGCCTCAAGACCATGGCTTCGTTGCGATGCAAAATCATCAGACATTCATCTTCGCCCGATAATGACCATGTTCACGCGATGGCGCTGCCTTGCAACGAAACCATGATCTTTCAAAATAAAAATTCTAGTGGATCCTCCTACTTAGTCTTCCTTCATTTACACCTATTATCAACTATAGGCATAATAAGTGTGTAATAATGTTTCATACCAGGTAGTTTTGTAAGAAGACAAGTAAGCAAAAAGAAAAAAACTTTCTGCGTATTTATTGACAAAGTTTCACTCTTCTGAAGAGGAGGTTTTCTGAACAGAAAGTACCATCTTGGAGTTCATCTTTAATTTTTGCCCATTATTTGGCAGAATAGGTTGATGGATTGTGTTTTGTTAGGAGTAACATATAGACGGACGTTATATATGTATATATATATACACACACGAGGGTCATCCGGAAAGTAGTACCCGTTCGTGAAATAAAGACACAAAAGTAAATATTAACAAACATAAAAAATTTTATTTGAAAGAGGATACTTTAAACTACTTCTCAACATAATCTCCAAGCAAATTAAGGCATTTGTCATAACGTGTGACAAGTTTCTGTATTCCTGCTGCATAGTCCTTCGCCGCCAGCTCATTGAGATACGCGAGGGACCCATCTTGCACAAATTTTTGCATAATGCAGATGGTGTTTAACAATTTCATGAACAATTGTTCGAGAAACATTGGGAAAATGCTCACAGATGTCATCAATTGTGACGCGCCGATCGTTCCTCACGAATTCGTCAACTGAGCTCACCAGTTGGTCTGTAATGACAGACGGTCTCTCCGAACGCTCATCGTCGTGTGTGTTCCCCCTCCCCATGTTGAAGTTGCGACACCACCGCCGAACAGACGACTCGTCCATTACATTGTCTCCATACACCTCCTTTAATTGGCGATGAATATCACATGGGCGAACGTTTCTTGCATTGAGGAATTTAATCACTGCCCTCACTTCACAACTGGCGGCGTTCTCAATTTTTTTAAACATTGTAAACAATCACAGAAACAACACAGGCAATGCTAGCGTCACGCAACTTGGCTCAGAGAAGGCAGACAAGCCACTGAAGCTATCTGACCTCGTCCAGCGGCTACTCGCGTCGTCAGCACTTCATGCGGCACGAACGGGTACTACTTTCCGGATGACCCTCGTGTGTGTGTGTGTGTATATATATATATATATATATATATATAATATCTTCGAAATGGAACGCTCATCGGGGACACACAAATATATAAAAACACAGATGTAGATTTTTAGAATATAGAGACAAAAAGAAAGGACACTCACAATTTGTTATTTTACGTTTCGACAGCACGGCTGTCGTCTTCAGAATGGCGTTCTCGGGGAAGAGCGGAGAGGATGTGCGAGGGAGAGGTGGGGGTAGGAGAGGTAAAGGGACCAATAGGAAATGAACAGGGGGGTGGGGGGGATATGTAGGCAGCCAATTGATGCATTCAGTGGGCTTGGTTCAGCCCGGGCGGTTTGAATGATTGGGCCACCCAGATATGCGCCATCTCGCGGGTTCTCACCTCTATTGTACTCGCAGATTTGGGAAGGATTTCAATCACCAAAACAGAGAAGCAGTCGTCAAAAGATTGGTTGTGGGAAGCGGTGTGAGTAGGGATGGGATAATTAAGAAAGGTGGGAGATTTGGTGGAATATCGGTGGTTATTCATGCGGAGGGAAAGTGCGGTCGTGCTAATGTCGTAAAATAACAAATTGTGAGTGTCCTTTCTTTGTGTCTCTATATTCTAAAAATCTACATCTGTGTTTTTATATATATGTATATATATATATATATATATATATATATATATATATATATATATATATATTACTAGGTAATCTAACGGTTAAGGTAGGTTTTTGGATGGGCAAAGCTAATAAAAAAATAAATATTTTGGGACTCTTAACAAAACACAAAATACAGTCTCCTACTCTATACCAGGTCCCTTTTCAACACTTATGTACTTTCTTCCTCCCTTCATCCCGTCCAATTCCTATCCTGTTCCTTCCCTATCCTAGTTTGCCCAACATTCTCCCCTCAATCACAGTCTTCAACATCCTACTGCTGGTCAGTAAACCCTTCATCAACTTTTCCTGCTTCCATAGGATTTCTCACAACAAACCCCTCTCTTCGCCCACAATAGCAAGTACTTCCTCATTTGTTTTCTTCTCTGTCCATTTCACCTTCTCCATTCTTCTCCACACCCACATTTCAAAGGCCTCCAGTCTACGTCTATCCTCCTGCTTCAATGACGATGTTTCCGCGCGTACATAGCTACGCTCCATATCAAAGTTTTTACGAGTCTTTTCTGAGCATCCTTACTCAACGTCCACGTCATCAACTCCCTCCTTTTGAAAGCCTCTTTGCCTAGCGCAGTTTTCTCCTTACGTCCCTAGTACTTTCGTTGATCCAAAACACTACCAAGATACGTAAACTGTTCTACCTGATCTAGTTTTTTCCCTCCTATTTGAATATTTAGCTAAGCCTTTTTCTTTCTAGAAAATCACATAACCTTTGTTTTATTAATATTATTCTCATCCCATACCGGTCGCACTGAATTTCCAATTCACTCAGCAATGCTTGCAGCCCCTTGGCTTACTGACAAACTAAAGCTTGGTCATCAGCAAACCTAACTGATTTTACGAATTCCCCGCCCACTTAAATTTCTACCTCCAGTTCTTCCCATGCCTCTTTGATCATTTCCTCTGCGTACAGGTTGAACAGCAACGGTGATAATGGGCAACCCTGCCTTACACCTCTTCCTAACACTGCCCATCCGGACTCCCCGTTCCCCACTCGTACCTGAGCAGTCTGAGACATGTACAGGTTGCGGATTAGCCTCCTTTCCCTCCAATCCATTCCTATTTTCTGCAATACACTCATTAGTTCTTCCCAATTCACTCTATCAAACGCTTTTTCGAAATCTACGAGACAGGCAAATACCTCCTGGTTGTGTTCTATATTCCTCTTGATTAATAATCTCATTATTGCAATGGCATCACGCCTACCTCTCCCCTTCCTAAACCCAAACTGATCATCCCCTAAGTAATCATTTGTCCTACTCTCTATCCTTTTCTTTATGATCCTTAGAACAACTTTAGCTGCGTGGGATATCAAACTTATCGTCCTTTAGTCCTCACATGATGTAGCCTTTACCTTTTTCGGAATAGGAACTAAAGCTGATCTCACGAGCCAAGTCTTCCGGCCAGATTCCTTCCCCATAAATACTACGGATCAGCCCTAATAGCCCCTTCCTCCCAAAATTTCCTTAACATTTCAATAGTTCCGCAGGAATGTTATCCACCCCACGGCCTTATTTATTTTCATCACCCTTAATCCCCATTCTATCTCATCGTCTAGTATGACTGGATAGCCTGGAGAGCTATCTTCCTCTACGTCATATTCTTTTTCAATGTCTAAATTTGTTGGTCGAAGTGTTTTACTATAGAGTTCTTCTATATAATCCTTCCATCTCCCTTGGATCTTTCCTGTGTCAACTTTACCTTACCCGCCTTATCTCTAACTGTTAGCATAGATCTCCCTTCCTTACTTCCCGATAAAGATTTAACTTTGCTGTACAGCGCACCAATTTCACCCTTCTGCAAACTTTCCATATCCTCGCCCTGCGTCTTCCATGATGCTTCTTTTGCTTTATTTTTTGCTCGTCTCCATTTGTTATTTAACTCTTTGTACTTCATTCTGCCCAGCTCTTTGTTTACACTCTTCTATTTTCTTCTCTCATCTATCTTTCTAATCATCTCATCCGATCTATGGTTTCCTTGTCATTTTCCCATTAACGGTCTCCTCTGTTTTTTTGCGGCTTCCTTCCGATATACCTTTATTGACAATATCCCATTTTTACTCGATAGTACCCAGCTCTTTACCAGCATCAATGACTTTTTCTACAACCTGCTGGTACTCCTTCCTTGTCACTCCATTTCCTAACCCCCGCCCCTGCCACATCTTTTTGAAAAGGGCACTACACTTCATTGTAACTAAATTGTGATCAGAGTCCGCATCCGCTCCCGGGAAGTTGTGTGAATTTATCACACTGATTCTAAATCTGTGTCTAACCAGAATATAATCTAGCTGATAACTTTCTGAGTCACCTGGCATTTTCTATGTATACCTGCGTCTTTTGTGGTGTCTAAACCAAGTTTTGGTGATGACTAACCCCTGTCTTCTGCAGAACTCAACTGCTTTCTCCCCGCGGTCATTCCTTGTGCCTAAACTGTAGTCCCCCACCTCATCACCATCTCTTCCTTCGCCTACTATCGCATTCCAATCCCCCATCTCTATCAAATATTTTCCCGTAGGAGCACACGCGATTATTCCCTCTTACTGATTGCATATCCTACCGACTTCTTCCTCCTCTTGATTGCTAAGTGGTATGTATGTTTACCTGAACAATAACCATGCTCGGCGGTTCTGCTTTTATCTGTACTTGTAGAATTCTATGCATTCCCTGTTCTATGTTGACTACGCTTCTTCTTACCTCTTTATTCTATATTATGGCAACCGCTCGTACCCGCCGCTGCTAATAAATCTATAACTATCACTCCATAAATCCCCTGTATGCTTTCATCTCACCTTGCATTAAACTAAAATACCTATATTTTCTCTTTCCATCCCTCGCTTAATATTCTCTAATTTACTTTTCCTCAACATTATCCAAACAGTCTGAGTCCCTATTCTGACTAATTTGGTCGTCTTCTTCTGCGTATTCTGTCCAGCTGCTGTCGGCTTCCCTTTGTAAGGGTTTCGTGATATGTCGACCGCGGAGGCCTTGCCTCTCCCACTGCCGGGCACAAGACTCGGGCGATTGGACCGAGTCCCGAAATAGCCAGGACACATATTCTCTAAACTGTCCATTATTATATTATTGGGAATAATAATTGAGGTGGTTTCCCGTAGCCAGAAGTACAAAGTGTTAAAAAAGGAAGTACAAAGAGTAAAATAATAAATTGAGGCGGGCAACAAATAAAGTGCCAATAGCATGGTGGAAGACGAAGTACGAGGTTATGGAAAGTTTGAAGAGGAAGGGTGAAATTGGTGCGCTTTAGAGTAAGTTTAAATCACTCTCGGGAAGTTAGAAGGGAAAAACTGTGCTAACATTTAGAGATAAGTTGGGTAAGATAATACTCATAGTAGGCACAGAAAAGATCCAAGAGAGATGAAAGGACTGTACGTATAGAAGAACTGTGTGTCAAAGAACCTAGGCAAACAAGGGTGGACATAGAAAAGGAAAAACACATAGAGGAAGATAGCTTAGGTTCAGGCATACTAGACAATGAGATAGAAAGGGTATTTAGGAAGAAAAAAACAAATAAGACCGTGTGGCTAGACAACATTTCTGTGAACCTACTGAAATGTTTAGAAAAATGTGTGGGACCAGGTTATGTGGACTGATTTATAGTATCTATGAGGAAAGAATATGGCCGGAAGACTTTGTGAGATCAATGTTAGTTCCTATTCCGAAAAAGAAAAAGACTATATCATGTGAGGACTACAGAGCGCGAAGTTCGATATCCCTCGAAGCGAACGTTGTTCTTAGGATTATCAAGAAAAGGATAGAATTTAGGGCAAAGGATTAATTAGGGGGCGTTGAGTTTGGTTTTAGGAAGGGAAGAGGCACGCGAGATGCCATTGCAGCAATGAGATCACTAATCGAGATGAATTTAGAGTAAAATCTGGACATATTTGCTTGCTCCGTTGATTTCGAAACGGCATTTGATAGAGTGAATTTCGAAAAAATCATGAGTTCTTTGCAGAAAAGAGGAATAGATTGGAGGGACAGGAGGCAAATCAGCAACCTGTACATGTCTCAGACTGCTCAGGTGCGAGTGGGAAGTGCACTGAATCAGGGTGATATAAGTAGATTGGATGCTTTTGAAATGTGGGAGTGAAGAAGAATGGGGAAGGTGAAATGGACCGTGAGGAAAACAAATGAGGAAGTACTAGGCATGGTGGGCGAGGAGAGGGGTTCGTTGGGAGAAATCCCGAGGAGGCTGGAAAAATGGATGAAAGGCGTGTTGGTCGGCAGTAGGATTTTGAAGACTGTAATAGAGGGGAAAATGTTAGGCAAGCGAGGAAAGGGCAAAAACAAGATAGGGATGTTGGACGGGATGAAGGGAGGAAGGAAGTACACAGAGATGAAGGACTTGATGCAGGGTACGTTGCTGGACTGTGTTTTGTCAGGGGTCACAAAATATTCATTTGGTCGTTGTGTCCATCCGAAAACTACCTTAACCGGTATATTAATTAATAACAATAGTATATACATTCAGAGAAAAACATATCAATTAGAGAAAAATTATGTTAGTTTCCCTGGCTAAGGAAATCACAGTTATCTGCTTGGAATGAACCAATAAAAATTTAAAAATCATTTTTCAACTTCTTTTACCTGCAAGCGGATTTCGATTTAGCATAAACGTGGGAGCAGGGAACAGCGCATATTATGAAGCAGTGGCGAAACAAATACTTAGATCGTATGGTAAATGCATTGGCTAGCGTGAAGGGCAACGCATTTAGTTTGAACTTCAGCACGTGTTGTGGGTGTATCAATTAAGTTGATGACGAACTCATTTATAGATTTGGAATCCTGCCACAGAAATTTGGCTGGCCAATGTCTTGAATGCTGTCCGGTTTTGGTTTGTGCATAATCTGGAAATGATCCGATAGCCACTAATTGGATGGTTTAATAAAATAAAGCAGAATTATTTCCTGCAGAAATAACATGAATGCGGCTCTTATCAAGGTACTTAATCTTTCAAAGCTAACCTTCTCATTCTATAGCCTCTCTGTGAAGTTTTATCCGCAAATTCATCCCATTTAATTGCCCGAGTAAAACATGAGGCCATGCCATGGCTTGGGTGGAGCTGCAGGTGCCCAGAGGCTTGCCGGGGAATCGAGCCCGGGCCCCTCCGGTCAGCAGTCCAACGCCCTACCCCCTGGACTACGCGGTAGTCCAGGGAGTAGAGCGTTATCTATATATATACTATATATCTGTATATAGAAATATATATATATAAATATATTTAATATAGACATATATATACATTTAATATAGACACACATATATATATATATATATATATATATATATATATATATATATACATATATATATATGGGATGTTGGACGGGATGAAGGGAGGAAGAAGGTACTCAGAGATGAAGAGGGACCTGATGTAGAGTAGGATGTTCTGTTTTGCTAGGAGTCAAAAAACATTTATTTAGGAGCTGTGTCCATCCAAAAACCTACCTTGACCGGTAGATTACTTAATAATAATATATGTGTATATATATATATATATATATATATATATATATATATATATATATATATATATATATGCATGTATGTATAATTCAAGAAGTAAAATGGGAGTACTTCAATAACCATTGATTTTCATAGATAATAAAATGAAAACATTATGCCTATTCAATATTGCTATTGTTGAAAACACGTACAGTATTATCTCATATCATTAGTGTTATATAAATGTTAAATTCAGAAATTCAAATATATCAACCCTAGGGTCAAGCGGAATTTAGCCCCAGAAAAGTCTGCATTATTTAATATCCTGAGTAGGTATGTTTCTGGGCAAATCACAGCGCTAAAAGTAATTTATTTGGCCTTTCGATGTGTAAATAAAAACGACTGGAACAAAATATATGTTTTCCATTCTCAAACTTGAAGCAATGTTTGAATCAATCGTTTAATCTTGAAAACCTATCGAAAGATTTGATCATTGACCTTGATTTCGAATTAACCTCATCAATTCACTCCCACAATAGGAGCTCTTTAGTTGGCACACGCTTTCTTGGCACAAGGGCATTCCTGGCAGGTGATGGGAATCCACTCGCCAATGAGATGATTTCGCAAAAAATACCGAGATTTCGTTCCACGCATAGCCAAAAGAAGAATGTGAGCCAAATTGGCAAAATACACATTCAAACAAAAAAACCCGCCATATGGCGAACAAATATTTATTCACATGGAAATAGATAAGGGGAAACGATATAGGAATACATAGGTAAAGGACCTAAACACGTACTGTTCCTATCCTATATTACATTGAATGATTTCTTTACTACATTCCTTTCCTCTTGTGTGTCGTCTCTCCTTTGGTGGGCGAAACCCACGCCATCACGCCATCCCATGGCCAAAATATCGGGGCACTTGGTTGCTTAAAGCCCCCACAGATTTCGGTGTAAATTACGTTTCCTCGATAGCTCAAGTGGTTCGGAGCATCGGCCCGCCAAGTTGAAAGACCTGGTGTTCGGATCCCGGTCAAGGAAATATTTTTGCCCTTCTGATCTACTCGATTCCACCTTTCCTGTGTTCGTCCTTTATATGTCTTCCTATCCCTTTTCATTGCATCTATTTCAATGTAAATGAAAATTTGTTCACCATATCGCTGGTTTTCATGTTTGAATCTGTGTAAATATCTATATATATGTACCACAACCAGTTTCATGAACTACAGCCTTGACATGGTGGAAGGGCTTGTGGGTTCCGATGAACCCAACTAGCTGTAGACAGCTCCCTACATCTGTACTGGCGGGAGAATTAATGATTACTCCTAAGAAGGACACCCACGCCAGATAGGTCGAAGGTTAGGAGCCAGTCCTACGGTAGTCCACGTAGGGTCTGTTCCACAGTGAGGCGGCTGCAAAAGCGTCTGACCCCAGACCGCAGTGGGGCGGGCATTGAGTGATGGTGTCACGTTTAAAACACCATTGAGGAAGGCAACGGGAAACTACCTTAATCATTAATCCCAAGATTAAAATAATGGACACTACAGAGAATGAGTTCTGGTAACTACGAGGCTCGGCCAAATCGGCTGCGTGTCGTGTCGGCAGCGGGGGAGGCAACGTTTCCGCGGTCGTCATTCCACAAAACCCTTGCAAGGGAAAACCGACAGTAGCAGAACAGAAGATGCAAAAGAGTTATCACCAACACTTGGTTTAGACACCACAAAAGACGCAGGTATACATGGAAAATGCCAGGTGACTCAGGACTGTATCAATTAGATTATATTCTGGTTAGACACAGGTTTCGGTACAGTGTGATAAATTCGCACAGCTTCCCGGGGGCGGATGCGGACTCTGACCACAATTTAGTGGTTATGAAATGTAGCGTCCGTTTCAAAAAGATAAGGCAGGGGCGGTGATTTAGAGAATGGAATGTAGAAGCATTAAATGGTTTGAAAAGGAAGGAATACGAACAGGCGGTAGAGGAAATCATGGTAATGGTAAAGAGCTAAGTACTATCGAAGAAAAATGGGAAAGTATCAAGAAAAGGATATCGAAAGCCGAAAAAGACACTTTTGGAACCGTTAACGCTAAAAGGACTAGAAAACCATGGATCACGGATGAGATGATTACAAAGATGGATGAGCGGAGAAAATGAAAGAATGTAAATACAGAGTTAGGCAAAATGAAGTACAAAGAGTTAAATAATAAATTAAGGCGGGAAAAAAATAAAGCAAAAGAAGCATGGTGGAAGACGCAGTGCGAGGATATGGAAAGTTTGCAAAGAGAGGGTGAAATTGGGGCGCTGTACAGCAAAGTTAAATCTTTATCGGGCAGTGAGAAAGGAAGATCTATGGTAACAGTTAGAGATAAGTCGGGTCCAGGTGGTTGAGCGATATCTATAGATATCTATATATAGTATATATATTTGTTATAGACATATGTATACATATATGTCTATAATATATATATATATATATATATATATATATATATATATTTAGGGAATATATATATTCCCTATATATATATATATATATATATATATATATATATATATATATATATATATTTGTTAGGGAATAAGAAAAGGTCACAGGGAGCCAGATCAGGTTAATGCGGGGGGGGGTGCGGCAGCAATTCATAACCATAACTAAGGACATTACTCTTCCTAATTTACTTTTGATCGAGTGCCTCACGATAAATTATTGTTAAAGTTGGATTCGTTACCATTGGACTTGAGGGTAAAACAATGGATAAAAAATTTTCTCAGAGGCAGAACTCAAAAAGTAAAATTAGGGGATACATTTTCAAATGAGGCGAGCGTATTAGCAGGAGTTCCACAAGGCAGTGTTCTAGGGCCATTACTCTTCCTAATTTACGTAAACGATCTACCAAACAATTTACATTCCCAAATAAGACTCTTTGCTGATGACTGCATATATACAGACGGTTAGAGCATGTAAACGACCGCGTAATACTACAAAATGACATCGATCGCCATGGTCCCTGGGTTAAAAATAATAATATGGGCATTAATATAAGTAAGAGTAAGCATATACATTTTTCAAATAAAAAGAATGCAGAACAGGAAATTTACACCCTCTTTGGAGAAAGAATCCCATGTACCAGTCAATGCAAATATTTAGGCATTTACTTAACTAGGGATCTTGGGTGGGCAGTCCAAGTAGATAATTTGACACGGAAGGCATTTAAGGTATTGCAATGGGTGATGAGAAATTTAGAAGGAAGTAGCGTAGCCACAAAAGAAAAAGCATATAAGGTACTGGTTATCCCTATCCTAGAATACTCCTACATATAATGGGATCCATATGAGGTGGGACATATTAAAAAGATAGAAAAAGTTCAAAGAAAGGCAGCAAGATATGTACTCGGAAGGTACAAAAGAACACATAGTGTCACAGAAATGTTATATGTACTGAAATGGGAGAGTTTGAAAAATATAAGAAAAAGGAGTAGGTTAGGCGCGATGCATAGAATTATTAAAAAGGATGAAGCGTGGGAAGATTTATGGCAAGGGATAGAAAAGCCTAATTTTAAGGGGAAAAAACGACCATAGTTTCGGAATAAAAATAAGGACGCAAAAAACAAATAAGAAAAAAATACTCTTTTTTAAATAGAACTATTATTGAATGGAACCAGCTGCCTGGAGGTTTGTTTGAGCCCTTTCCATCCAATTTTAGAAGTTTTAAGTATAAATGTAAAGCAGCCACTGGGTAATAAACTTCATTGTAGTTATTAAAATATTGTTTGTATGTGATGTGGACGGCATTTTGTATGTGATGTGGAAGTTGGTTGTTATGCTATGTGAAAGTGTCATTGTATGTAAGAATATTTTGTCTCTAATCTGTTTTTATAGTGCGTGTATGCATGTAATTTTCGTTGTAAGAGTTATCTTTGACCAATCTTGACCGTTGCCACTAGGAAAATCGCCTAATTGCAACGTAATTGCAAAATAAAATAAATAAATAACGTAGTTCATGCAGTTTTCGAAGTTGACGGTCGGATCAGCTAGTGGTCCACCGTGAGCAATCGCGACACCCATCGGGCCGACAATTTTTTCATCGCCAAATTATCATGTAAAATATTAATGGCCGTTCCGGTCGACACACCCACGGCCTCTGCTACTTTGCGCACTTTCGTTCGTCGATCAGCGAGAATCATGGCGTGGACTTTTTGAATGATTTCCTCGGTAACCACGTCTGCCGGGCGTCCTGGTCGCTCCTCATCAAAAACAGATGTTCGCCCACGTTTAAATTCGTTGAACCAATCTGTAGTCATAGATGGCCAAGTGTCCCCATAAAGAGCATCCAACTTTGCTTTTATCTCCTCGCATTTCATCCCATCCAAAAACAAAAAGCGAATTACCAAACGATACTGCTCTTTTTCCATTTTAGCAAAAATCACGAAACACATCTTACTCGAATGGCTGCCAAATCCAAACTAACCTTTAAATCAGTCTGAAATTTGTTTTACGTTGTTGTCGTTTGATAGATGGCAGCACACGATGATAACATAAACTTCCCTCAGGAACACCCTTTGTCGTCAAACACGGGTACTTATTGAACTGCCCTCGTATATATACACACACGCACATATAAATACACTTACCCTGCCCTGAATTCTTGACACCCTCCCTGTTTTCCGTCCTTCTTAATTTTTCCTATGTACATATCTCTCGGTCTTCCTCGATGGATCATCCTTTATAATTTTCCTGCTATTATATCATCAAATACTCCATTGTGGCTCATTTTGTGTCCAATCTATCTATTTCTACTTTTTCGTAGGGTTCTCCACATGCCCCTATCCTATTCTGCTCTTCTGTATATTTCCTCGTTACTTTGTCTGTCCATTAAATCTTCATCATTCTCCTCCAGCATGATGCTTCATAGTATAAATATATATATGTATATATATATATATATATATATATATATATATATATATATATATATATATATATATATATATATATAGTATTCAACCCGAAGGTCGGTTTGGTAGGTGATGATAGTGTTCACCCAGTACTAAGTCCAACGTCGTGTGAAATTCATACGTCACGGTAGGGTGGCAGTACCTTTCCCAGTGCCGGTTATGGTGCTCAAGGAAATCTTGTACCCGAAAATATATATATATATATACACATTCAAACACGAAATCCCGCCAAACGGCGAATAAATACTCATATATACAGAAACAGGTATAAGGAAAAGGGATAGGAACATACATAAAGGACGAACACAATAGAGGTGGGGAAGGAGGAATCGAACGGATCACAAGAGTAAAAATATTTCCTTGACCGGGACTCGAACCTCGGATCTTTCCACTTGCCGAGCGGATGCTCTTAACCACTTGAGCTATCGAAGAAACGTAATTTACCCTGAGATCCGTGGGTCTAATATGTCGCCAAGCGCCCCGATTCTTTAGCCAAGAGATGGCGTCAGGGGGCTGTTACACTGTGGCTCATCTCTTTCTTCTGGCTATGCGTGCCACGAAACGCACTGTTCCTTTCCTGTATGATGTTGTATGAAATTTAACCCACTGTCCTGTCCTCTTGTGTATTGTCTATTTCTCCTTTGGTGGGTGTATATATACGGATATATACGTACGAGGGTCATCCGGAAAGTAGTACCCGTTCGTGAAATAAAGACACAAAAGTAAATATTAACAAACATAAAAAATTTTATTTGAAAGAGGATACTTTAAACTACTTCTCAACATAATCTCCAAGCAAATTAAGGCATTTGTCATAACGTGTGACAAGTTTCTGTATTCCTGCTGCATAGTCCTTCGCCGCCAGCTCATTGAGATACGCGAGGGACCCATCTTGCACAAATTTTTGCATAATGCAGATGGTGTTTAACAATTTCATGAACAATTGTTCGAGAAACATTGGGAAAATGCTCACAGATGTCATCAATTGTGACGCGCCGATCGTTCCTCACGAATTCGTCAACTGAGCTCACCAGTTGGTCTGTAATGACAGACGGTCTCTCCGAACGCTCATCGTCGTGTGTGTTCCCCCTCCCCATGTTGAAGTTGCGACACCACCGCCGAACAGACGACTCGTCCATTACATTGTCTCCATACACCTCCTTTAATTGGCGATGAATATCACATGGGCGAACGTTTCTTGCATTGAGGAATTTAATCACTGCCCTCACTTCACAACTGGCGGCGTTCTCAATTTTTTTAAACATTGTAAACAATCACAGAAACAACACAGGCAATGCTAGCGTCACGCAACTTGGCTCAGAGAAGGCAGACAAGCCACTGAAGCTATCTGACCTCGTCCAGCGGCTACTCGCGTCGTCAGCACCTCATGCGGCACGAACGGGTACTACTTTCCGGATGACCCTCGTAGATGATTTTGCGTCTCGGAGTTACCCAGGTCATTAATAGTGCTGTTTAAGACCAATTGAAATTTTTGATCATTCAGCTAATTTCGTAATACAATTATTTAATAATTAATGCTACCTTCGAGTTACCTTTAGGGTGGCAAATGTGCTCGGGAGCTTCGCGTGCACGGGAAGATTCTCAACAGAATGCTACGGTTTTCGGCGCCGAGGAAATACATTTTCGGGCTTTCTGATCGTTTTGGAAGAAAAGCGTTTAATTATGTCCCAAATCTAGTTTAAATTATATTATATTCCCGCATTCCCGGACACGTCGACGTCAGCAAAAACAATGTTTCTCGTGTCGTTCAATCGATCCCACGACTAGCCCGGCTTCAGTAAACAGTTATACTGCCGAGTGACGTCATGATTCGGACCAACATGGCGGTGGAGTTTTTCCAGCGCAACTGATATTTTTGTCTCTTAAAATGCATTTTTAGACCACATACTATTTTTTTTAAAATTGGTAATGACCGTTAGCATTAATTCTTTTTTGGCCTAAGCTTCGACTGTATGAATAAAAAATGTGGCACGCCCAGTGAATTCTCCGTGTCATCATCGAAGTACACGTGCGTAGCGTAAAATCACGACCATTGCAGAGGATCGCCGCGAAGGAATATTCAACTGGGAGTCGGGATGAACGCGGTCGATAAGAACAAGGTGAAATGGATTTTTCGCGGCGAATCTGCATTCATTTGTGAGTTAAATGACGCTGAACGCGCGCAACTGAATAGCGAGTGTCATTGAGACGTGTTCGTCAGCATTACTGGCCATTGATATTCGGTAAATTCATCCAGTCCTTCATCTCAGTAAGAGTTCTGCTCTTGATAGAATATTTAAAACTCCCAAGTACTTCGGAACGGAACCGTAGTGGTGGGAGGGTTGCTTGAAAAATACAATTCATCATGGGTTGTTTTTCAATCCAAGTGCTTGAGAATTTCCAGGAAGACGAGAGGTCCCGAGCTCTGAATCGACCGAGAGCGTATTTTCCTTTGCTCGGACTAATTTTAGCTGTGTCCGCGAAGCAGGAAGAGGGATGGTCCTGTGAGGAATGCGATCGGTTCCCAAGGGAGCAAGCGTGTCACGCCGCAGAGGCATGGCGTCGCGCGAGCATTCTCAAACATTTCCTTCGCCTCCTTCCTCGTTTCTTTGAGGCCAGCGAGGAAGAAATTACCGAATGACGTCATCGCATGAAGGCGCCTCATCTTCTATGTATGTACCACATTATTTTTTTATACAAATTTTCGATTATTTTACTCTTGAAATTTATTGATTGCGCCCATTTTTAACCCAGAAATAAAATTATCGGGGAACGTGCATATTAAAAAATAAAGCACATAGATGTTAATAGAAACGCGGATTATGCACGTAAAATATTATGCGGATATTTACGGGAAAGAAGTCCTTTTTTTAAAAAACGATTCGTAGAAATAAATAATGAGGCGCTACGAATCCTTTCAGGATTCGTTCAATGCACACGATAATTGTAGCTTGTTTCAAAGAAAATACCACCCACGGTATCAATCAAAAATACAAAAGTTGACCCCATTTAAAAAAGTTATCTTACAATTTCGTCTGAATAACGAAGAAACTATGAATATATTCTTTTTAGTTGTGCATTTAAAAAGAAAAATGAACTTTGCATATTAATCAGCTATAATTTTTATGAAGGCAAGGCACAAACAAGAAATTAATGAAACATTTTTCGGGATATAATTGATAGAGTTTGATGACTTTGCTAACCGAACAGGAAATGGATATTCTAATCTACCCCTTGAGGCGATAAATTTAATATTTTTAATGCCATCTCCACCCTCGCATATGCATAACCTTAAGTTTTACCAGTGGTCACGTCAAACTCCAAATTGAAATACATATTAGCGGATGACTCCGCCAAAAGTTACGGTGGCAGCATCTCCCGCAGGTTCTTTGGAATTTTTCGAAATTTGTGGATGAAGACGCGTCCACACTTGAAACCTGTCACATGATTCATTCCAAGGACGTATGCCCTTCTATGTTGTTAATAGTTGACATAACTAATTAAATGTCTTTAAATATGGCCGAGAGGTTTAATAGGATTCCAAGAAGAATGAAGAATTAAAAAAACTTCTCAGTTGATGGATATTTCTTTTTGAAATAACTTTCGGCCACCAAAATATATTAAGCACATCAAGTTCATTTTGAATCTTAAATATCACAGACATGCTTGAATTAATCTACTAAATCATCTCTGATACCGCAAATGAGCTAACCTCATTAGTTGGATCAATGAAAGCCCGAAGATTGCAATAGGATGACATTCATCCAATGACAAAATAAATAATTCCGCATATTCTTTCGTGTTATTCGCCTAATTAGGAGAAAAGAAGATAGGATAAATATCCACACATGCAAATATTATGAAGTTTCCTAAAAGTATTTCCCACGTTAAGGTAGATTATGATAATAAGGATAAAAACTATGCCTTCCGGATTGAGAAATACCCGCATTGAAGGAAAACGATCCGTCTTCTTTCTCTTTTACCCCTTGGTTTCCCCCGAAGTTCTACTAAACCGTTGACCTCATCGCTTGTAATTTATCAAGATAAAAATTGTGAACTTCCACCAGTACATAGTAGTTTTTTAAACTCACAATGAAAATTTTTAAATCACACATGAATCTTAAAAATCGCAGATATGATGCTTGGATGCAATGACAAGATCAAAATTATGTGATTCAGGGTTTGCCTTTTCAGTATTCAAAAGTCATTTTTCCGACCCTCAAAAAAATACTACCTTGAACAAAAAGTTCCCGGAATAACCACCGTGTGGCGCTCCCATCGTTCCGATTTGAGTTCTGTTTTTTTTGTTAAATTGGTACATCTGTTGTTGATATTCCCTTTAAATCTTAGTGTCATAACTTGACATTTGCAAAAGTTACGTAGCCAAGAGTACATCTATCTCTGTGTGTGTTGGCGATTTTTTACAATTTCAGAAATGGATTTAAATTTGCAACAACGAACTTGTATTAAATTTTGCGTAAAAAACGGATTTAGTGGCGCACGGACGTTGGAAATGTTGGAAAAGTGTTTCGGCAACGATTCTCTAAAAAAAACGGTCGTTTACCAGTGGCACGAGCGGTTCAGAAGTGGTCGTGAGTCAATCGAAGATGATGAACGCAGTGGCAGACCATCGACATCGAAAGTCGGTGAAAAAATTGATAAAGTAAAAGAAATGTTGGTCAATAACCGCAAATTAACCATCAGAGAAATAGCGGAGGACTTGAACATTGCCTATGGATCCGCCCAAGACATTGTGGTTAATGATTTGGGTTTCCGTCGTGTAGCAGCAAAGTTGGTGCCAAAAGACCTCAATTTCATGCAAAAAAGAGACCGTGTTGACGTCGCAAAAGACATGATTTGCGAGGCTGAATCCGATCCCACATTCATCAAAAGGATCATTACTGGAGACGAGACGTGGGTTTATGAGTACGACACGCAATCCAGACATCAGGCAAGTGAATGGCGTTCACCAAATGAGCCGAGACCAAAAAAACCACGTCGTTTTCAGTCAAAAAAGAAGGCAATGCTGACGGTTTTCATGGATTACAACGGTGTAGTGCATCATGAATTTTTGCCAGAAGGCCAGACAGTAAACAAAGAGTATTATTTGGGCGTTATGAGACGTTTGCGTGAAGCAATTCGCCGAAAGAGACCAGAAATGTGGGCAGAAAACTCGTGGATTTTGCACCTTGATAACGCACCGTCGCACAGTGCTATCATTATTCGTATTTTTTTGACGAAAAATGCAACAAATACCATCCAACAGCTACCGAATTCACCTGATTTGGCTCCCTGTGACTGCTTTCTGTTCAATCGAGTTAAAAAACCATTACGGGGAACGCGTTTTAGCAGCCGAGAGGAAGTAATGGAAAAATCGCAGGAAGCACTGATGGACATACCGAAAACCGACCGTAACTTTTGCAAATGTCAAGTTATGACACTAAGATTTAAAGGGAATATCAACAACAGATGTACCAATTTAACAAAAAAACAGAACTCAAATCGGAACGATGGGAGCGCCACACGGTGGTTATTCCGGGAACTTTTTGATCAAGGTAGTATGCTGGTCAAAAGTGTCGTGTTCAGAGAGTACATTCGATTGTCTCCCCCAGAACTCCCAACCTCTTGCAGGTTTGACCTCCCACGACACAGCCCCAACAATCTTCTATCAGCACATACATTAAAGCGTCCATCATTTTTTTTAATCGCAGAATACCACTTCTACCTATTATCCATTCGTTATGATATTGATCAAGATCATCAACACTTTTTTAATTTGCTGATTTACATGAATGTATCTACTCTAATGCTCACCTAGATACTGCTTAATATTTTAAATGTATTCATAATTATGGAAATTATTATTTTTCAATACTATTTCATCTTACTCCTGAGACGATAATTGTGTACGCAGGCATTACTTTGGCAAAGCCACCATCTCAGCCACGGCCGAACGCTCAAGCCATTGGGTTGCTGCGTTACTCTGTCATGTAACGCAGTGCTTTTCCGAGGGAAAGGTAAAAATTGCCGAGCTCGAAGAAATATGATTTCTTTTCATTGCAGATACTAAATAAACCTTTCGATCGTGGGCGTCTACTTTGCACTTCGATCGGCATAAGCTTTTATTTAGTTGAGATAACCGCAATACATAATCCATGAGCGTATTACGACTCATGTTTTTAAGAAGGTCGTCGAATCGGTAGCCAGGGTCTCAGGATTTGGTGATAGTCCAAAATGTTCGATGTTCACTCATTGTTTAAGAGCATGTTATAGCTGGAACCTCGAGTTATATAATATCTTTACCGAGGCGTAAGTTTGGATTTGAACGAGGAATATCAATGTAATAGCTACTCGGACAGCTTTTGTGGCTTTAACCCCGATGAACAATTTTTTAATGAGTTACCCTAATCAGGTTATTATCAGGGGCTTTTGATTTTGAATTTGGCCAAAAACAAAGATAAACCAAATGATTCCGTGGCTGGTGGACATATTTTCGTTTAACTACAATTATAATATTAATTATTATATGTGTCCGGTAGAGAGCGTAATTTTGAAGGATAATTGCGAGTGTTCTGAACGGAGTTATAAATCCTCAAGAAATAAGATTTTATGCTCTGGCTCGATTAATATCAATGAATATATAGCTCAAGTTTCTATCCGACCGTTTGCGACCAACACAATTCAGAATATTTGAATTCCGTTTGCGATTAGAGGAGCATAGAGATATATCAATGCCGGGTGGATTTTTCATCCAACACTCTATATTATCCCAAGCACTCAAATGACCCCTTCAGCCTCCCTATACGTGCAAGGCGACGAACATTTCGGAACATGTGTAAAAGCCAAATTTTCGCATGAAGGGGGAGGGGTTGCTGAGTCCCATTAGGTCCAACATTCAGAGACTATTGAAGCTTGAAGCATCTTCAATCGTAAATACAATGCTAAAATATTGCTAACCAAGAACCGATAAACTTGCAATTATTTTGGCGTATTTTATTAACTTTTTATCGACTACAGTACAGATATCATACGTACTGAAGTCAGGTGATATACTGAAAAGATTTAAGTGGGCGAATTAACTGTTACGTGGGTGTAGCTGACGCATTTCCTCTAAACCTTTCAGAGGAGATGACTTTAAACTTGTTGCTGACAGGTCACTGAAAATCGTGCATAGTAGGCTAGATATATGAAGAAATATTATAAACGGATCGAATATTATCATTTAACAAAGAAAAATTATATTGTAGCTATTCCTTTGATTCACAACTAAACGGGTGAAATATATATAATATTATAGAGCTTTGGATAAAAAATTGTACACCATGTGCATATTTACTTGATATGAATATTATGAAGTTAATTAATATTAAAGATGATCTATCGGCGAAGGTAGCGTTTGGATGGACTCAAACTACTAAACGGTACAGCGACAATACCTGTCCCTCCTGGCAAACACAGGCGATCATCCCATGCTCCAATGAGCCCATCTTCAAACCTTCCCTCCCCCCTGCATTCCAACCGACATTCATCTCCTATTCCTGCCCTCTCCTCACCTGCCTAACATTCTCACATCCGTCACTGCCTTCAACATCTCATTGCCAATCAAAACGCTCTGCATCCATCTCCCCTGCCATCCTCCCTAGGATTTCTCCCAACAATCCCCTCTCTTCCCCAAACCATTCTTAGCACTTCCTCATTTGTTTTCCTTTCTGTCCACTTCACCTTCTTTATCCTTCTCCGCACCCGCATTTCAAAAGCCTACAACCTATGCCTATCATCCGGCTCCTGTGACCAACACAGACAAAAACATGTTTCCGCGCCGCACATAGTCACGCTCCGTATCAAAGTTTTAACAAGCATTTCCTTTACATCCGTACATGACGGCCCTAATATCAATTCTCTCCTCCTTATGAAAGAGTTTTAGCCAAATGCAATTCTTCTCCATTAATTTGACCATTTTCGTCCAAAACACTTCCAATATACCTAAACTGTTCCCCCTACTCTAGTTTCTGCCCTCCTGTTTTAACGCTGAGCTTAGCCTTTCTCTTTCTGGGAAAACTCATATCCTTCGTTTTATTTATATTAAATTTCATCCCATATCTATCGCACTGACTTTCCAATACACTCAAGAATGCTTGCCTTCAGGAAATCATACACTCAAGGAGCTTGGTCTTCAGGAAACCTAACTGATTTTACGAATTCCCCGCCGACTTCCATTCCTACCTCCAGTTCTTCCCATCCCTCTTTGATCATTTCCTCCGCGTAATCAAGGTGTGATCCAAAAAAGACAGGACTGATTTTATTACTTGTTTATTTCGACGGATATAGCTTGATCGAACTTGTCGCCCTCAGAGTACATGCCTTGACTGGCGATACACTTTTGCAAACGTTTCTTCCAGCTCTCGAACCCTTCTTGGCTCGAGACTGGAAAGAAGAATGCCCTGTCGGGATCCTTTTCATGTCCGCCGTACAATTAGTTTCAATGTCCGTAATAGAGTCAAATTGGCGCCCTTTCAAGGTTGATTTTAACTTTGGAAACAAAAACGTCTGATGGAGCCACGTCTGGAGAGAAGGGTGGCTGCGGGATCACGGAAGTTCCGTTCCTGGTGGAAAACTTTGTCACGATCAGCGCCGTGTGATCCGGCGCGTTATATCGTGGCGGAAACGCCAGGCACTGTTCCTCCAATCGAAGAAACACACCAGCATGACCCTCACATTGAATCGGAACAGGCGAGCCTTCTTTGGTCGCGGAGAATGAGGACCTTTCCACTGAGAAGACTGGGCCTTTGTCTCAACATCATAACCTTAAACCCAGGTTTCGTCACCAGTTACGATGGTTTCAAGAAACTTTGAGTCGGCATTGGCTCGATCCAATAGTTCCTGACAAAAGCCCACGCGTTTTTGTCTCTGTTAATCAGTCAGCACCCGCGGGACGAATTTTGATGCGACGCGCGTCATGCCCAACATGTTTGTCAAAATTGTCTGCTCTCCCTCCTCTTGATGATGGTGCTGAGAACCACTTAAGTTACGTCCGAAATCAAACTTATTGTACTATAATGCTCACGTAATATAGCCTTTATTTTTTTGGAATAGGAACGCACACTCATCTGCCTTTCAGTCAATATCCTCCCTCATATATGTTACGAATTAGTCCATATAAACTATACCTCCATCCTTTCCCTAAACCGTCTAACTCCGAAAATCGCCAATTAAATGTAATCAAAATCAAAGTTACCGGCAGCAGGATTATTTCAAATATATATTGGTTTATGACGGCGGATTACATTTCACTTGAAACTAGAAGTAGGCTAAATGGAAGGAAAGCACTCACGACCTGAACAGATATAAATAAGGGAAAGGGCAGTTTTTACAGAATGGGAAGCAGTATTACAAACTTCATCATCCAAGTACAATTATTCAAATTCAAATTGATATTGATACACATATTTCTCGTTAGTAATGTTCATGAAAGGAGTTAATTATAACGAAAATGTTCATTTGATACAAGTAAAAACTGGGAAAACGGAGGCGATTCATTTATTCCGTTTGACTACTTTGTAAGATATTCGTACGAAGTACTCTTTTGAAGGTGAAAATCACTACGTCATTCCATGATTCTTAGGAGTGAGCACGATGCGCCTCAACTGGGGTAAGTGCATAATGTTATTCATTGTAGGAACTATTTCCCAAGTTGACATAAGACGTATGTACCTGCCGTAACTGCAAATTTTTCGGTTCACAATTTCAAATTTTTATTACATCTACTCGAATGTACATCATACACAGCGAGAAGCCACGCGGGTGAGTGGAAGAACGTGCTGGGAAGTCATTTATTTACGTCAAAGTTACTCGGTATTTCAGAAGTGAACAAGGAATAGGTGATGGTAACAAAGACCAAACAACGATTAGTGGATGTGGATGTTGCTGTGACCGGTGCGAAAGAAAAAGAGCATTCTTTTCCATTACTCTGGTATTCTACGTCTTACTGTTTTATTAGTATAGTCAACAATAGTAGCTAGTAAGTACGAAACGAGTGGGCCATAAATAAATGCAGGTTGAATGGATCACCAATTTAATGGTAAAAAAAAGGTCCTACACCGGTTTGATCACGTAGAGAAAATGTAGTTTTTATATTATTGTTACTCATATTAAAATGTGCAGGTAGAGAGCGTCAGGTGGTGCATTAATCCTTAATATAATATTAGCATATAACTCTCTGAAGGAGTAGCTTGAAACACCTATAAGCTAATCAATATCGCAAAAATAAACTAACAAAAATACACGATCATTAAATATTTTCTCAAAAAACAACACTGTCTATCACAAAAAAATGATTTTACCTTTTTACTTTAATAACATATTCTGAATAAATAATACATCAAAAGGCGTTGGTTACAAGGATAATGGAATAAATTTTTAAAACTCTGGCTTCTACATTCCGTTTTCTAACCCGCCGCCCCTGCCTTATCTTTTTGAAACGGACGATACATTTCATAACAACGAAATTGTGGTCGGAGTCCGCATCCGCTCCCGGGAAGCTGTGCGAATTTATCACACTCTTCCTAAACCTGTGTCTAACCAGAATAAAATCTAGTTGATACCTTTCTTAGTCACCTGGCGTTTTCCATGTATACCTGCGTCTTTTGTGGTGTCTAAACCAAGTGTTTGTGATGACTAGCCCCTGTCTCCTGCAGAACTCAACTGCTTTCTCCCCGCGGTCATTCCCCATGCCTAAACCGTAGTCCCCCACCGCATCACCATCTCTTCCTTCGCCTACCGTCGCATTCCAATGCCCCATCACTATCAAATTTTTCCTTGCGGAAACACACGCGATTATGTCCTCTAACTGATCGTATATCCTATCGACCTCTTCTTCCTTATGATTGCTCGGTGGCATGTATACCTAAATAATAACCAAGTTCGTCGGTTCTGCTTTTATCTCTACTAGTAATAATCTATCCGTTACCTGCTCTATGTTGGCTACGCTTCTTCCTACCTCTTCATTTCATACTATGGCAACCCCTCGTTGGATCTCGTCCCCGCCACTGTATATTATTCTATACTGATCACTCCAGTAATCCCCGCTATCTTTCCATCTCGCCTCGTATAGCCCTAAAGTATTTAATTTTTCCCTTTCCATCTCTCGCTTAATATTCTCCAGTTTTCCTGTCCTCATCATTGTCCTAACATTCCTCGTTCCTATTTTAAGTAATGTTGTCTTCTTCTCCTGCGTCACATTCCAATCCCCCGTCACTATCAAAT
Organism: Hetaerina americana; assembly: GCF_022747635.1. NCBI lineage: Eukaryota > Metazoa > Arthropoda > Insecta > Odonata > Calopterygidae > Hetaerina > Hetaerina americana. The sequence continues at coordinate 6,849,524 of NW_027286719.1, read as the reverse complement.
GTTTCCTTGCGGGAACGCACGCGATGATGTCCTCTAACTGATTGTATCGCCCTCCTCTTCCTTATGGTTGCTTGGTGGCATGTAGACCTGATTAATAGTCGGTTCTGCTTTTATCTCTACTAGTAATAATCTATCCGTTACCTGCTCTATGTTGACTACGCTTCTTCCTACCTCCTCATTTAATACTATGGCAACCCCTCGTTGGCTCTCGTCCTCACCGCTGTATATTATTCTATACTTATCACTCCAGTAATCCCCGCTATCCTTCCATCTCACCACGCATAGATCTATAATATCTATATTTCCCCTTTCCATCTACATCTACGAGTACATCTACTTAATACCCTGCAAGCCGCCGCAAGACGCCCCGTGTGTGGCGGGGGTTGTTAGGACACCACCCGTAATTTAGAAAAGAAAAAAAACCGCATCCAAGAACCACAAATTCATACATCCACAAAAAAACATGGCATGCATTCATGCAAGAACACTTACACCCCACACACATGCAAACACTCAAACTACCAACTAACATACACATGCACCTGAAAGTATAGCTAACAGCTTTGCAGTGTTTAACTTTGCTCCGAATTGTAAATTCAATGTTTTTAATATTTCTAAAGTGACTTCGGTTTCTTACTATTATGATTTCTGATTGTTCGGGGAAAGAATGAGTATTTGTACCTATCTGTCCTGGAATATATCTTTCTCTCGCTTAACATTCTCCAATTTCCCTGTCCTCATCATTGTCCTAACATTCTACGTTCCTATTCTAACTAATTTGGTCTTCTTCTCCTGCGTCTTCTGTCCTGCTGCTGCTGGTTTTCCCTTGCAAGGGTTTCGTGGGATGACGACCGCGGAAACCTTGCCTCCTTCGCTGCCGGGCGCGACACACGGCGGATTGGGCCGAGCCCCGTAGTTGCCAGGACTCAAATTCTCTGTATTGTCCATCATTTAAATTTTAGGAATAATAATTGAGGTGGTTTCCCGTTGCCTTCCTCAATAGTGTTTTTAACGTGACACCATCACTTACTGGCCGCCCCACTGGGGTCAGACGCCATTGCAGCCGCCTCACTGAGGAACAGACGCTGCGTGGACTACCTTTCGTCTGGCTCCTAACCTTCGACCTATCTTGCATGAGTGTCCCTACCAGGAGCAAATACTATTATTCCCGCCAGCAGAGCTCTTGGGGTCATCGGAACGCACAAGCCCTTCCACCACGTCAAGGTTGTAGTCCGGGGAGGGATATATATATATATATATATACACACACACACACATACATATATTAATCTTTAACTGTGTGTGTGTGAATATATAATGCTTAATTATAATCTAGAATGAAGGCTTTAGTTATGTAAACATTCGTATAATTTCTATTCATAATATTTAATGAATGTTAGACGTGTATAATTTTACTGTGATCACCGAGTTACATCATACTGCCGTGGAGAAACTAAATATTTCCGCCATTGCAGTACCGACTTAATTTAATTCCTGAACTGGTGACCACCATCTGATTGTTGTTGGTGAATGGCATACCTAACTATTGCGTGAAAGCTTTGCTTTTAAAATAAATAAATGAAAAGTACTTATATTTCCATTTATCGTCTATTGTTGGGCAAACTTAGCCCCCTTGTTTTTTGCGAAGAATTTAACAGTGTTTATTCACTGAAAGGTGCAATCAAGTGGGATTTAACACTGATATAGGTATTTTTAAGGCATTAAATGACTTTTTCCTTTAAATTTTTAGTGAAGTATTAAAATATAATCGTAAAAATTCTTTGAAAAGAAACACATTTTTACCTTTTTATCGAACTTCTATTTTTAGGTAGATAAGCATTTTGTGTAAACATATGCCCAGCCTGCGTTTGGGGTGAAATATAACCCCTCAGTATATATATTTATTTATCGACTTAATTGGGCGAGGTTGAGACTAATAGTCTCTTCTTCCACCTAACCTTACATTACAGACATTATATTGAAGACAATCACATATAACCAAGCCTTAGATGGAGGGAAAACCACCTAGGCGGGAATCGAACCCGCAACCTTTGGGTTGGTAGGCGAGGACGTCACCCCGCCGCCACCGAGGCCGTCTGGTATAAGGTGTCAGTCGAGTAGTTTTTCCGAATTACGAATTCCCATGCCTCCTTTTCTGCTAAGTGCACTTTTCGAATCTTCTGCATCCAATATTTAAATCACCATCACCGTTCGTTGCGAGCGTTATCACGAGTTGGTACGAGGGGCGGGGAAGGATTCGCGCGCCTTCGGCCTGAGTGCTCGCGTGAGGGACTGAATTCCGCAAAATCCCTCCACAGCCCCATTCCAATGCTCCCCCCCCATTCCACTCCGGCCATATCCTGTCTGCCCTTTCTTTTATTTACTCCGTTCGCAGGAATCCTGGCCATTGGTTAGGGTGTTGATTGTGCAGCGGTCACGGAAAGAAGTCGCCTATTGTAGACTTGCGTTCCGTATCGCCGTGTGTCGATAATAATCATAAAGAGCGGAATTTGACAGCGACGGTTATAAAACTCTGAACGATTTTTAGCCGATTTTAAGCTTCCCGTAGATGAAGTTGGAAAAAAGTTGCGATAGCGTAATGAGGTCCGTTCGATGGGTGGGGAGGAAATACGATTCGCAGGTATAACTGGAAGTTTGGACGTATCCGGAGGGCGGAATAAAGAGGATTCAAAAAAATTCGCGAGGAATGCGTGGTCGCGCGTGCGTTCAGTTGGCCTTTACTGATGCGTAACAACGTGAGTTGCAGTGGCCGGTCAACTGCGCTTCGGGAGGGCCGTCGCAAATTAAAGCTTTAAAATACGGCAAGAGAAAAGCAGCGCCTTAATGCTCCTCTGCACTACGTCGTGTTGCAACGCAGTCCAGAGAATCGCGAATCGCAGGTTCCGGTGAACATTGAAATGTTGCAATTAACAACTGTCCCCTCTTTTCCAATTAATATAGGGGCGGTTGACATCGTGACGCGATGTGTTCATCGGGAATGACTGTATTTCATCAAGTACTTGAGAGTCGAAAACTTCCGGTGATTTTAAAGCTTCCCATCGAGCATAGATTTGGTGGTCGCGGGCGTGCTCCTCACGAGTTGTGCGGCACGCCGCGATCCCCACGCTGCGATTGGAAGCTCACTCGCCGCCGCCCCCGCACCACTTGCATGGTAATAGCTCCCCACTCGACTCACCCGTCCATTACGTTTCAAGATCGCGAGATCGGGGATACGCATTTCTTGGGGAAAATGGATACGAGAAGGAGACGCGTGAGCGAGGGGATTACGTGAGCCCTCTCCCCCTTCTCTGTCGTTCGTCGGATATCGCTCTTGCGGAGACTTCTGGAAGCTCCCCTGCCCCACCCCCTCGTTCCAGATTCCCTCTCCCGGTCCTCCCCCCCCCCAAAAAAATCTATGATTTTCGGAAGCCATCGCCGGGCTCGAGACGACGTCCCGTGTATATTGCAAAAAGTGCCATTGTCTCCCATTGGCCACTTTTCATTACCCTCTTCCCCAATTCGCTTTTTTTCCTTCGATTTTTATTCCTCACTCTTATCCATTCCGCTCCTTCCCCCTTCCCTCCCCCGCCATCCACCTCTCCCCTTCCCCCTCCCCCGTAACTCTCCCCGCGCTCCCGGGTAACGCCCTTTAATTAAAATCCTCGCCCAGAGCGGCGGGCCGTCACATCCCGAGCGGGCGTGGGGGCGGGAGTGTGGGGCGGTGCGTGGTGGGGGCGCTTCTTGAGGGAGGGCGTATATTGAATCGCCGGGTTGTGTTGCGTGGTTATCAGAGGAAGGAAGCAGTCGGGCGCCCCCGGCCAGTCGCCGAGACGACGGCTTTGGAGTGAGACTTATTCCGCGGCGAGAAGAAACTCGGCGCTCGAGTGCACCAGAGGGAAAGAGCGAGAAATAATGACTCGTGACGCGGTCGCAATAGGCGAGAGGGATGAAGCGGGAGGAAGTGACTCTGACGCCGACCGAATCGCCTCGTGCGTGCGAATGCAGGCCATTGTCCACTCGCCAGCCTTTGCTGGGAAAACATACCAATTCACTTCCGCTGCCGTATTTATCGAGGAAGGATTTTTTTCATTGATTCATCGCCAGAGGCGCCCGCATTCACTCGAGCGTTCCCCGTGCCCTGAACTTCAGTGCCATGGCGGTGCAGGGCAAATACTTTGGACGTGAGCACCAGATTTCAAATAACGCCGCGCTCGAAATAAGCGCTTCCTGCTTCCCACGAGAGGCAATTCATTGGGCGCTCCCTTTCTCATGGTAATGCCCAAAATTTCATCCTCGTTAGACCTACTGCATTTAAAAATATTTTATTTTTGTTTATGAATCACGCAGTGCGTAGAGGTTTCATCGCTGTGAGTCATGGTTACGTTATGTCTCGGTTGGATATTGTGCGCAGGTGTGCTCCGGCTAGAATGTTTCCAAGGAGGAATTATTCAAGAACATGTAAGTAGCGGCAGCGAAGAATTCTCGGCGTTTGCAGAGTAAATTATTGAGTGATTTTGAAAGTATTTGACAACAAATAATGTCACGACTGAATTTTAATTCCGAAGCCCATGAGGATGGCCTATTCAAAGGATTCAGGCGAGATGGAGCGTCATTATTCTTTCCCCGATAATACCCTTCTTAGAATCACTTAATCACTCATCCCTCAACCTGCCTCCGTCCCTTCCATCTCCCCTTCCCGCCAAACCCTTATCTATAATTCTCTCCTTCCTACAGCCAGGGTACCAGCTACCTGCCACCGTCCTCTCAATAATGACCACAAGCGCTTATCTTACCCCCTCCTCTTTTTACCTCTCAATTCCTTCGGTTTTTCTGTTGCCTATGGGTTTCCTAATTTACCCTCTATGTCCCCGCCTGCCTTACTCCTAACTCCTTTCCTCCCCCCTTCCTCAAACGTATAAATACGATGTTTTCACTATTTGACATGTATTGTACCATTTGATGATTTTGTGAATCGAAACTCTTAGCACGTTATCAATAAATTTGTGAAAGGTGCACTTTTTTTTAAGGAAGCCCTGCATGTAAACATTCCTCGGTATCAATCGGCATCAATGCTTTCATTTTGTGCCTTTGATGCTCCTTCGGCTAGCTCCAAACCACTACGGCGGCGCTGACGATGTGAGTGCCTTTCTTTAAGAGCAGGCCGATGCCGAAGCCGAATTTCACTCCACCCTTCCACCCATCCACTGAGGGACCTACCCATACCACCTAACTCTATTTATAAAGGTGGAAATGACCTCATCTGCCGTACTTGCAACGCAAAAACTAATATTACTACGAGAGAATAAATTTCATTTGATAAAAATTGCGATTGGAACTAACTTATTCTTCCTTCGCGCGATTGTATATTGAGGACAATGACGTACGGATCAAGGAAATGTCATCGTCAATCATTTATGAATTCTTCAATTTTGAATTAGGTGGAGGAGCACGTGCAAGAAAAACTTCATCATGCCCCTAATTAATACTGAGCGTCTATGTACATATAATCAAAATTCCTCTGAAATAAGGCCTAATGAAAACTACGTTCATGTTTGACGTCTCTGGGTCGATTCATTTTCGCAATTCAGTTGAGAAGATTGAAGGAATTATGGTGCGTTGCGAAGGGAAGTTGACGTGAATGACACCAAAGGAGGGGGACGGAAACTTTGAATGGTCCACGATCCAGGCAGCAATGGATCTGAGCCAAGATGACGGATGTCCTTCGCCGTACACGAATCCTCGGGCGAGGCAGCCGAAACAAAAGAAGCCAAAAAGAAAAGGCTCAAATTAACCAATAGTGTTATGATTTATGCATGGAGAACCAGATTTATGTTGAAGTCGGAAAAGTTAGAAATTATGCTACCAGGAGTGGAAAGAACGAATTCTCAGAAAACATGCAAGATTCGTATGATATGACTCTTCTCTCCGCAATGATTCATCTCGGAGAGCCATTCAATGAACTGGCGTCGCACTGCATGTGAATTTGGAATAAGGTTGTAATTTAGACCACGCAAGCGATAGAATATTATTTTATGAAAAAAAAGTAAAGCGACAAATTAAATTGTAATCCCGGTGTACACACCGAGGTGTTGTCACTAGGGATACAAATGAGAGTGTGAGCATGTCCAACCAAACGATATTTTGGAACATGGCTGAAAGAAAGCAATTTATTGCGTAAATAGTCTGAATTAATTTTAAACAGATGGAAGTGTAATGCGTAGCAGTTGGAGCCGATATTTAAGGATCAGTTTGGACGAAAAGTGACAAATTAGTGAAAACGTTCAGCGAAGAACTGTATTGAAAATATTAATTACATTTTGGAAGACAATGTTGAAAGAGCGACGAAGAAAAGCGTTAAAATATTCCTAAATATTTAGAAGGAGTATAGAGATTCATGGATTCAAAAATTTAAATTTAAGAAAAATCTTGAGTGCACGGTTAACTATTCTGATACGTAAGAGTAATGAGAAGTCACGTAAGGGTAATGGAAATGCTATCCATGTAAACTGGAAAAAAAACTGTCAGAGACATTTTAAATATGATAAGGATTTGTAAAAAGTAAGAATAAAAATCTTGCCTGCCATAAATGTGGGTGGCAAAAATGATGTTCATCTCCCACGGAAAGCGGAGCGGAGCATCAATTTTGTGTTAATTGGGAGTATTTTATACGAGCGAGGAGAGAGGAGGCAATGAATATGCATTTCAGATAAAAAATTCGTGGCGAGAATAAGGAGCACCTAAAGCTGTTTCACCTTTTAATAATGAAGCGTATAAAATCTCCAAAAGCTTCCGAATTCTACGATATGGAGGCCTCATTTTTGGGGGACCGACATTATTGTCACCCACTGCTGACGACTTATATTATTAAATATCTCGCTAACCAACACACACACACACACACACACACACATATATATATATATATATATATATATATATATATACATACACATGTATAATATATATTGGTTCCCTTCCAGGACTACAACCTCGACGTGGTGGAAGGGCTTGTGCGTTCCGATGACTCCTAGAGCTATGCTGGCGGGAGTAATAATAATTGCTCCTGGTAGGGTCACCCAGGCCAGATAGGTCGAAGGTTAGGAGCCAGACGAAAGGTAGTCCACGCAGCGTCTGTTCCTCAGTGAGGCGGCTGCAATGGCGTCTGATCCCAGTGGGGCGGCCAATAAGTGATGGTGTCACGTTAAAAACACCATTGACGAAGGAAACGGGAAACCACCTCAATTATCATTCCCAAGATTTAAATGATGGACAATACAGAGATTTTGAGCCCTGACAACTACGGGGCTCGGCTCAATCGGCCGTGTGCCGTGCCCGGCAGCGGGGGAGGCAAGACTTCTGCGATCATTACCCCGCGAAACCCTTGCAAGGGAAAACCGGCAGCAGCAGGACAGAAGACGCAGGAGAAGAAGACAATATTAGTTAAAATAGGAACGTTGAATGTTAGGACAATAATGAGGACAGGAAAACTGGAGAATATTAAGGCAGAGATGGAAAGGGAAAAATAGATACTTTAGGTCTATGCGAGGAGAGATGGAAAGATAGCGGGGATTACTGGAGTGATCAGAATAGAATAATATACAGTGGCGGGGACGAGATCCAACGAGGGGTTGCCATAGTATGAAATGAAGACGTAGGAAGAAACGTAGTCAACATAGAGCAGGTAACGGATAGATTATTACTAGTAGAGATAAAAGCAGAACCGACGAACTTGGTTATTATTTAGGTATACATGCCACCGAGCAACCATAAGGAAGAAGAGGTCGATAGGATATACGATCCGTTAGAGGACATAATCGTGTGTGTTCCTGCAGGGAAACATTTGATAGTGATGGGGGATTGGAATGCGACGGTAGGCGAAGGAAGAGATGGTGATGAGGTGGGGGACTACGGTTTAGACACGAGGAATGACCGCTGGGAGAAAGCAGATGAGTTCTGCAGGGTACAGGGGTTAGTAATCACAAACACTTGGTTTAGACACCACAAAAGACGCAGTTATTCAAGGAAAATGCCAGGTGACTCAGAAAGATATCAGCTAGATTTTATTCTGGTTAGACACAGGTTTAGGAAGAGCGTGATAAATTCGCACAGCTTCCCGGGAGCGGATGCGGACTCTGACCACAATTTAGTTGTTATGAAATGCAGCGTCCATTTCAAAAAGATAACGCAGGGGCGGCGGGTTAGAAAACGGAATGTAGAAGCATTCAATGGTTTGAAAAGGAAGAAGTACAAACATGCGGTAGAGGAAATCATGGAGGATGGTAAAGAGCTAAGTACTATCGAAGAAAAATGGGAAGGTATATAGAAAGGGTTATCGAAAGCCGAAAAAGACACTATTGGAACCGTTAACGCTAAAAGGACTAGAAAACCATGGGTCACGGTTGAGATGATTACAAAGATGGATGAGCGGAGAAAATGGAGAAATGTAAATACAGAGTTAGGCCAAATGAAGTGCAAAGAATTAAACAATAAATTGAGGCGGGCGACAAATGAAGCAAAAGAAGCATGGTGGAAGACGCAGTGCGAGGATATGGAAAGTCTGCAGAGGAAAGGTGAAATTTGTGCGATGTATAGCAAAGTTTATTCTTAATCGGGAAGTAAGAAAGGGAGATCTAAGCGAACAGTTAGAGATAAGGCGGGTAAGGTAATAGTTGACGCAGGAAAGATCCAAGAGAGATGGAAGGAGTATATAGAAGAACTGTATAATTAAGAACGTCGACCAACATAGTGAGACACAGAAAAGGAACATAACGTAGAGGAAGATAGCTTAGGTCCAGGCATACTCGACGATGAGATAGAAAGGGCACTAAGGGAGATGAAACTAAATTAGGCCATGGGGGTGGATAACATTCCCGCGGAACTATTGAAATGCTTAGGAAAATATTGGAGGAAGAGGCTATATGTGCTGATTCGTAGTATTTATGAGGAAGGAATCTGGCCGGAAGGCTTTGTGAGATCTATTTTAGTTCCTATTCCGAAAATGGTAAAGGCTACATCATGTGAAGAGTACATGACAATAAATTTGATATCCCACGCAGCTAAAGTTGTTCTCATGATAATAAACAAAAGGATAGAGAGTAAGGCAAATGATTACTTAACGGATGATCAGTTTGGATTTAGGGAGGGGAGAAATAAGCTTGATGCCATTGCAGTAATGAGATCATTAATTGAGAGGAATATAGAATACAACCAGGAAGTATTTTCGTAGGTTTCGAAAAAGCGTTTGATAGAGCGAATTGGGAAAAAGTAATGAGTATTTTATAGAAAGTAGGAATAGATTGGAGGGAAAGGAGGCTAATCCGCAACCTGTATATGTCGCAGACTGCACAGGTGCGAGTGGGGAACGGGGAGTCCGGTGAGCAGTGTTAGGAAGAGGTGTAAGGCAGGGTTGTCCATTATCACCGTTGCTGTTCAACCTGCATACAGAGGAAATGATTAAAGAGTCATGGGAGGAAGAAATGTAAGTGGGCGGGGAATTTGCAAAATCAGCTAGGTTTGATGATGACCAAGCTGTAGTTTGTCAGTCAGCCAAGGGGTTGCAAGCAATACTGAGTGAATTGGAAATTCAGTGCGACAGGTATGGGATGAGAATCAATATTAATAATACAAAGGTTATGCGATTTTCTAGAAGGAAAATGGCTAAGCTAAACATTAAAATAGGAGGGCAAAAACTAGAGCAGGTAGAACAGGTAACGTATCTCGGAAGTGTTTTGGACTAACACGGTCAAAGTAGTAGGGACGTGAGGAGAAGAATTGCGCTAGGCAAAGAGGCTATCACAAGGAGGAGGGAGTTGATAACGGAGAAGGTTAAATGAAATGAAAGAAGAATGGAGAAGGTGAAATGGACAGAGAAGAAAACAAATGAGGAAGTACTTGGTATGATGGGAGAAGAGAGGGGTTTGTTGGGAGAAATCGTATGGAGGCAGGAAAAGTGGATGAAGGGGGTATCGACTGGCAGTGGGATTTTGAAGACTGTAATAGAGGGGAGAATGTTAGGCAAACGCGGAAAGGGTAGGAACAGGATAGGGATGCAGAACGGCATGAAGGGGGGAAGAAAGTACTCATAGATGAAGAGGGGTCTGATGTAGATTAGGTTACTGGATTTTGTATTTTGTTAGGAATCGCAAAATATTTATTTTTTAGCTGTGTCCATCCAAAAACCTACCTTAACCGGTAGATTACCTAATAATAATAATGTATTGGGTAACGTGATATTTAATAATATAAGTCACCAGTGGTTGACAATAATGTCGGTCTCACATCTCGAGGAATTTGGTATTTGAAGGTCCATCCCCACGTCCAACGGAAAATGCCATACGCACGAGACGGAATCGCTCATTGCTACGCACTTCTTCTTGTTCGTCTCTCTTCGAGTTATGGGCGTTCAACCAGTTCCTTTTTAACTCGTTCGATCATCGTTGGACTTTCTTTAGTTTTGGCCCTTCAACTTTCATGCTTGGGCATAATTACTCTAATTCTCGCTCAATATCCCCGCGTATGTTTGGCCATTCTTTCTTCATCCATTCATTTCACGCGTACTATCCATCGATTTCTGTATTCAGCTATCCCTGTATTAATGACTTAAGGGTTGAGTTCGTGTCTTACAGCGACATTTCTTTCTTTGTCCATTTTTACACATCCAGCTGCTTTTCTCGATTATTTCAATTGTTGTTTCCTATCATTTTGGTTTAATGGCTTCCGTAATTGTTTAATGGTTATTGCTGCCGTATTTTTCACAATATTTTCCATTTATAAAATTTTATTTTGGTTTATTTCAATACCTTATTTTTTAAATACACCTTCGGCAATTTTCTCGTGTCTGTCTATTTCACGGAAGTGTGAAATAAGATAACATTGATCCAAAATTAATAAAAAATGTGAATGGCTCCATTATGCCTCAATAGTTTCACATTAAAGTCTTCGTATTTCATATCATGAATTAAATGAATAACGTTGAGACAAGCTTGAAAAATTTCTATTGTTCACGGAATCTGTAACGCACAATAAAAAAAGGTTTTTTGGCACTCTCCAAAGTTTAATCCATTGAATAACTAGCATCGCTCTCGACCAGGGCTGCGAATTAGCCTTGGCATCCCCGCAAGGAGTGAACGTGGCACCCGGCTGGGCAGTCGCCGTCGGCCGGGAGGCTCTCCGGGCAGGTCCCCCGGCCGGCGCGGGGACGTGGTCCGCGCGCTCAGCCGAGCAATAAATCAGGAGCGGGGTGCTCGTTTGAGCGGAAGGCCCGGGGCCGTTGCTCGAGCCAGGCGGCCCCGGTTCCGGGCGGTACGAAGCGTGTCCCTCGCTATCGCGCTGCTTCATCTATCGAGGGTTGCATCCCCCTCCCCTTCAGCATCACTCTCTTCCAGCGATTCCTCCCTCTCCCTCCCACAACCACTTCTCCCCCCAATCCCCCGCACCCACCAGGCAGCCCCTGATCCTCCCCCTACCGCCACCCACATCATCGCATTCACCCCTCCCCCCCCAAGCCAAGATATAGGTTTCCAATTTCCATACGCCTGCGCACGAGTGATATTTTCCCTTTGTCCCATCCATTCCTCTGAAACACGAGATGGCAATCGTCAGAAGATTGGTTGGATCACAGAATGTTTTTCACCCTTTCATTCTCTAGAAAAAATGGATATCGTCTCCCCTTTGTGATGCGGCCGTACATGATTACCTTTATGTGCATATATACACACACGCACAAACATATATATATATATATATATATATATATATATATATATATATATATATATATATATATATATATATATATATATACTAGCTGAATACCCGGCTTTGCACGGGTTAGGGAGAAACAATAATATAAATATACTACATAAATAAAAACAACAAATTATAAAGTACAATAATACACTACTTCATAAAAATTTAAGAATCTTTTTTATTTAACACCTGTTTATAAACTACATTTTTTGTTTCATATCCAGGAGAAAGAATATATAAATTTTTAGGCGAACCTACTCTGGAGCAAGCAACATAAAGTTGCCCGTGGCTAAAACATGGCAATCTTAGATCAACACCACAAAACTTTAAAGACTGTCCCTGTGATTTATTAATGGTAATTGAAAAAGCTAGCCGGACTGGAAACTGTAATCTTTTAAAGTTGAAGGGAAGATCAGTTGGGATTAGAGGTATCCGTGGAATAAAAATTATTTCACCTTTTCCTTTTCCAGTTAAAATGACTGCCTGGATTATATTTTTCATTAACTATGTTACACACAATCGTGTCCCATTGCAGAGTTTTGGTGGATCTAAATTTCGCAATAAAATGATTGGAGATCCTACTTTAAGTATAAGGCGATGTTGTGGCAATCCAGCTGGATCAAGTGAATTTAGGAATTCCGTTGGATAATTGACGGCTTCGTCAGCATCCACTACGATATCAACCGATTTATATTCAATCACGTCTCCTGGCAGCATGGCTAGTATCTCCTTGTTAATTTCATTAACATCATCATTCTTAGGAGCAAGAATGGCTCTTACTCGCAACCATTCTAAATTTTTATAATTTTGATTAACGTTAGGATAGACTGCTTGTATCATATCGCGGATAGTTTTCACCGATACACATAAATCTGATGACAATTTTATCATACCAGATGCTTCAATAACTAATCTATCTTCTCCAATCTCCAAAAGTTTATTCACAAAATTTTGAGCATTCCCATCTCTTAAGAGGATTCGCATGTTTTGTGTAAGGCTAATTTCTTGAACATGATTCCATAGAACAGAATGTTTTAAACAGGCATAAATTTCATCGACTGGAGTCGATTTTGGAATGACAGGTAGAGTTTGACGGAAGTCTCCACACAGGAGTACCAGGGCTCCTCCCATTAAACTGCAGTTTCCTCTAAGATCTTGAAGTGTTGCGTTGAGGGCCTCAAGAGATTTTTTATGAGCCATCGTACACCCATCCCATACTGTCAATTTACATTCTATAAGAACTTGTGCCTGGCCGCTTGTTTTATTTATATGACATGTGGGATTTTCTTGTCGGGAAATATTAAGTGGCAACTTAAGGGCAGAGTGGGCTGTTCGTCCTCCTTCCATTAATGTCGCTGCAATACCTGAAGATGCAACAGCTAGAGCAATTTCTCCATGAACCCTGATTTCAGCGAGAACTAAATTAATTAAAAATGTTTTTCCCGTGCCACCAGCAGCATCAAGAAAAATGATACCTCCTTCTTGTTTATCTACTTGATCCATTATTGTTTCGTACGCGAATTTCTGATCTTCATTAAGAAGTGGCTTTTTATCCGCGATGCATGCTTCTAAGTCTAAGACATTGTAGCTAGTTTCACGTATATAATCTGGATAAAATACACCCTGTTGATCTAGTACAGGTGCAAAAAGACCGAGTTCCACTAAAGTCTTGTTAACCATGGTGATACACTTTCCCTCCAAAATAATCAAAGTTTTATTAAAAATGTCGGAGTTAAACGTAATATCCAATGTAGGATTTTCACTTCGAACTTTAGCCAGTATATCCTCACTCATTGAGTCTTTATATTTTTCCCATATTGTTTTGGGGTTAGATGGATTACAGGAGGTTATTATGATGGCAAACAAAATTCGGATTTGTCCTGGAAGAGAAATCAAACTGGCCTCTCGCAATGAGTCATCCCAGTGTTGATCTCCTTCTAGCAACCCTAAATTCTGGCAAGCTTCTCTGAATGTCTCACATATTTCTCCGTTTACCGTTCTTAATTCTGCAAATGAGCGAGGTCCTCTAATGGTATGTAGAAGCATTCTTAAAAAATAACATTCGGCGTTGTTAGGATGGACTGTGTAGACTCGGCCCAATGCGTCACATGAATAAATATTATTCTCAGGATCAAAGTTGGCCATTTTTCTTCTACAAAAGATTTTCCTTGATGTATTCCACGCATAATATCTCGGCAATTCTGAATACAATAGTGTTCTTGCAAAAGTATCCTGCTGGCATAGTTGGAAAAATGCTGTTTCTATGACAGCAAAAAAGTAAACAAATTACATACATACAAACAAACACTCTCCTTTATATATATAGATATGTATATATATATATATATATATATATATATATATATATATATATATATATATATCCCTCCCCGGACTACAACCTTGACGTGGTGGAAGGGCTTGTGCGTTCCGATGACCCCTAGAGCTGTGCTGGCGGGAGTAATAATTATTGCTCCTGGTAGGGTCACCCATGCCAGATAGGTCGAAGGTTAGGAGCCAGACGAAAGGTAGTCCACGCAGCGTCTGTTCCTCAGTGAGGCGGCTGCAATGGCGTCTGACCCCAGTGGGGCGGCCAGTAAGTGATGGTGTCACGTTAAAAACACTATTGAGGAAGGCAACGGGAAACCACCTCAATTATCATTCCCTAGAAAAATATGATGGACAATAGAGATATTTTGAGTCCTGGCAACCACGGGGCTCGGCCCAATCGGCCGTGTGTCGTGCCCGGCAGCGGGGGAGGCAAGGCTTCCGCGGTCGTCATCCCACGAAACCCTTGCAAGGGAAAACCAGCAGCAGCAGGACAGAAGACGCAGGAGAAGAAAACCAAATTAGTTAGAATAGGAACGTGGAATGTTAGGACAATGATGAGGACAGGGAAATTGGAGAATGTTAAGCGAGAGATGGAAAGGGGAAATATAGATATTTTAGGTCTATGCGAGGTGAGATGGAAAGATAGCGGGGATTGCTGGAGTGATAAGTATAGAATAATATACAGCGGTGGGGACGAGAGCCAACGAGGGGTTGCCATAGTATTAAATGAAGAGGTAGGAAGAAGCGTAGTCAACATAGAGCAGGTAACGGATAGAATAATACTAGCGGAGATAAAAGCAGAACCGACGAACTTAGTTATTATTCAGGTATACATGCCACCGAGCAACCATAAGGAAGAAGAGGTCGATAAGATATACGATCAGTTAGAGGACATGATCGCGTGTGTTCCTGCAGGGAAACATTTGATAGTGATGGGGGATTGGAATGCGACGGTAGGCGAAGGAAAAGATCGTGATGAGGTGGGGGACTACGGTTTAGGCACGAGGAATGACCGCGGGGAGAAAGCAGTTGAGTTCTGCAGGAGACAGGGGCTAGTCATCACCAACACTTGGTTTAGACACCACAAAAGACGCAGGTATACATGGAAAATGCCAGGTGACTCAGGAAGATATCAGCTAGATTATATCCTGGTTAGACACAGGTTTAGGAGAAGTGTGATAAATTCGCACAGATTCCCGGGAGCGGATGCGGACTCTGACCACAATTTAGTTGTTATGAAATGTAGGGTACGTTTCAAAAAGATAAGGCAGGGGCGGCGAAAAGTATCAAGAAAGGGTTGTCCAAAGCCGCAAAAGACAGTATTGGAACCGTTAACGCTAAAAGAACTAGGAAACCATGGATTACGGATGAGATGATTACAAAGATGGATGAGCGGAGAAAATGGAAGAATGTTAATACAGAGTTAGGCAAAATGAAGTACAAAGAACCAAACAATAAATTGAGGCGGGCAACAAATAAAGCAAATGAAGCATGGTGGAAGACGCAGTGCGAGGATATGGAGAGTCTGCAGAGGAAGGGTGAAATCGGTGCGCTGTACAGCAAAGTTAAATCGTTATCGGGAAGTAAGAAAGGAATAGCTATGCTAACAGTTAGAGATAAGGCGGGTAAGGTAATAGTTGACGCAGGAAAGATCCAAGAGAGATGGAAGGTGTATATAGAAGAACTGTATAGTAAAGAACTCAGACCAACAAAGTTAGACATTGAAAAAGAAAATGACGTAGAGGAAGACAGCTTAGGTCCAGGCATACTAGACAATGAGATAGAAAGGGCTTTAAGGGAGATGAAACTAAATAAGGCCGTGGGGGTAGATAACATTCCCGTGGAACTTTTAAAATGCTTAGGAAAATGTGGGAGGAAGAGGCTATATGGGCTGATCCGTAGCATTTATGAGGAGGGAATCTGGCCGGAAGACTTTGTGAGAGCCGTTTTAGTTCCGATTCCGAAAAAGGTAAAGGCCACGTCATGTGAGGACTATAGGACAATTAGTTTGATATCCCACGCAGCTAAAGTTGTTCTCAGGATCATAAACAAAAGGATAGAGAGTAGGGCAAATGATTACTTAGGAGATGATCAGTTTGGTTTTAGGAAGGGGAGAGGTACGCGTGATGCCATTGCAGTAATGAGATTATTAATCGAGAGGAATATAGAACACAGGCAGGAGGTATTTGCCTGTTTCGTAGATTTCGAAAAAGCGTTTGATAGAATGAATTGGGAAAAACTTATGAGTATATTGCAGAAAATAGGAATAGATTGGCGGGAAAGGAGGCTAATCCGCAACCTGTACATGTCTCAGACTGCTCAGGTGCGGGTGGGAAACGGGGAGTCAGGACGTACATATATATATATATATATATACATATATATATATATATACATATATATATATATATATATATATATATATATATATATATATATATATATATTCCCTTGCAAGGGCTTCGTGGGATAAAGACCGCAGGAGCCTTGCCTACCCCGCTGCCGGGCATGACACACGGCCGATTGGGCCGAGCCCCGTAGTTGCCAGGGCTCAAAATCTCTGTAGTGACCATCATATTAATCTTGGGAATGATAATTGAGGAGAGATTGTGATAATGTAGGGGACTACGATTTAGGCACGAGGAATGGCCGCGGGGATAAAGCAATAGAGTTCTGCAGGAGACAGTGGTTAGTCATTACCAACACTTTGTTTAGACAACACAAAAGGCGCAGGTATCCATGGAATATGACAGGTGACTCAGAAAGTTATCAGTTAAATTATATTCTGGTTAGGCACAGGTTTTGGAACAGTGTGATAAATTCGCACAGTTTCCCGGGAGCGGATACAGACTCTGACCAAAACATTGTTGTTATGAAATATAGCGTCCGATTCAAAAAGATTAGGCGGGTTCGGCAGGTTGGAAAATGGAATGTAGAAGCATTACAGGGATTGGCAGGGAAGGAGCACCAGCAGGCTATAGAGGAAATCTTGGAGGACGGTAAAGAGCGGAGTACTATCGAAGAAAAATGGGAATATATTTAGAAAGGGATATCGAAAGCCGCAAAAGACACTATAGGAACCGTTAACGCGAAAAGGACCAACAAACCTTGGATCACAGATAAGATGATTGCAAAGATGGATGAGCGGAGAAAATGAAAGAATGTTAACACAGAGTTAGGCAAATTGAAGTACAAAGAGTTGAACAATAAATTGAGACGGGTAACAAATAGAGAAAAAGAAGCATTGTGGAAAACGCAGTGCGAGGATATGGAAGGTTTTCAGAGGAAGGGGGAAATTGGTGCGCTCTACAGCAAGGTTAATTCTTTATCCTAAGTAAGAAGGGAAGATCTATGCTAACAGTTAGAGACAAGGCTGGTAAGATGATAGTTGACACAGAAAAGATCCAAGAGAGATGGAAGGAATATATAGAAGAACTGTATGGCAAAGAACTTAGACCAACAAAGTTAGACATAGAAAAGGAACAATACGTAGAGGAAGATAGCATAGGTCCAACATATATATGAATGGGAATTTTTCCCCACCCGCTTTCATAGGAATGAAAGTGGGCGGGGAATTCGTAAAATCAGTTAGGTTTGATGATGACCAAGCTTTAGTTTGTCAGTCAGCCAAGGGGTTGGCTGCTATGCTGAGAGAATTGGACATTCAGTGCGACAGGTATTGGATGAGAATCAATATTAATAATACAAAGGTTAAGCGATTTTCTAGAAAGAAAAAGCCTAAGCTAAACATTAAAATAGGAGGGCAAAAACTAAACTAAGGAGACAGAGGGATCAATCTGAAGAATTCTTCAACCGCCGGGATGTGAACCCGGACTCTCGGAAGCCAGGACAAGCACGCTTGGAAAAGTTACCGCGCATTGCCTGCGATGTAAACGAGAGACACGGGTACATTTTAAAAGAGTTAATTTTTAGGGTTAGCGTAAATTTTAAATAAATTATTACCTCAGCAAAGTAATAAAAATCACATTTTGAAGAGAACCTCAATTGGAATCCGACTGTTTTATCACAATCTACCTCAATTCTATGGTAAGATATGGGAAACAGAGATCCCGATATGAAAGTCAATTATTTTTTTAATGGCTTTATTTCGTCCATTTTTTCCGATTAAAAAGAGTCCAAAATAATGATTCATTGTTGACGGGCCAAGCGAAGGGACCGATTTGGATCAAAAGCTGAATGTTATAGAGTCAACTTACTCTATTAACGCGGCATACCTAAAATATCCAAATGAATGCTATATTTTTCTTTTTTACGCAATGATTGAGTTGGGAAAAAAATTTCACTTGTTTACATACTATATGTACTCGTATATATGGCGAGGAAAGAGTAAAATAAATAGGGTCAGAGAGAGAATATTTCATTACAGACAGAATGAGATTATCCACAAAAACAAAACATTCTCATAGAGGAAAAGTTGTATATCTTTGGGCTTTGGCGCCCAATCCATTCCCACCGATTGCTTTAAACAATTTTGTTGCCACCTCACTGCGTTCACCGTGATTGATTTCCTTTCATTGCTTAACATGTTTGCTCAAAGTTCCTATGCCAATATCAACTTATCTTAATTAGTAGGAGGGAAACAAAAAAAGCATATGGTAAGTTAGTATACTTTTCGCCAATTATTTACTTTACATGTTCATTAAACCTTTTCGGTGGCTCTGGTTGTTCAACTATAAGGAGGAGGTAATTTCAAATGTATCACAATATTTCCACTGGAATTGACGACTTCCACAATATGAATTTGCGATACACAAAATATAGAAATGCTATGGCTATTTTGGAGCAATGATGTTGCACCGAATGCAGCTGAGGAGCATCGCAGAACGTAAGCAAAGACCCGAGCGGCGCAGAGGGGGAGACCAGGAACAGCAAAGGCAAATGAAGCAACTAAGTGGCAGACAGTCTATTTATTGATGGGGTGACATTACATTAAAACGAACGTGCTATAGAATCAGATAAATGTCGTCAATAGCCCAGCAAACTTGAATTCAAGTCTGATAAAGCAATTATAAGGCGGGCCACATTGAGTTTGAACACATGGGGCTTGCACGTTGTTGGATGGCTCTCGTGCTGCAACCTGGGGTGCAGTTGTTTAATGGTTTATGGTACATATGTTTGCATGAGTGTTGGATGAAGGGATTTTTGCATGAGTGTGGACACCGCTGTGGGTGAAGTTTTTCATGTTGTTGATTTTACATGTGATATTGTTCCTATTGAGATTATTAATCGAGAGGATTATAGAATACAACCAGGAGGTACTTGCCTTTTTCGTAGATTTAGGAAAAGCGTTCGATAGAGTGAATTGGGAAGAACTAATGAGTATACTGAAGAAAGTAGGAATAGATTGGAGGGAAAGGAGGCTAATTCACAACCTGTACATGTCTCAGACTGCTCAGGTACGAGTGGGGAACGGGGAGTCCGGTTGGGCAGTGTTAGGAAGAGGTGTAAGGCAGGGTTTCCCATTATCACCGTTGCTGTTCAACCTGTATGCAGAGGAAATGATTAAAGAGGCATGGGAAGAACTGGAGGTAGGAATGAAGGTGGGCGGGGAATTCGTACAATCAGTTAGGTTTGCTGATGACCAAGCTTTAGTTTGTCAGTCAGTCAAGGGGCTGCAAGAATTGCTGAGTGAATTGGAAATTCAGTGCGACAGGTATCGGATGAGAATCTACTACTAATACACTACTACTACTAATAAAACAAATGTTAAGTGATTTTCTAGAAAGAAAAAGGCTAAGCTAAACATTAAAATAGGAGGGCAAAAACTAGAGCAGGTAGAACAGTTTACGTATCTCGGTATTGTTTTGGACCAACACGGTCAAAGTAGTAGGGACGTAAGGAGAAGAATTGCGCTAGGCAAAGTGGCTTTCACAAGGAGGAGGGAGTGTATGACAGGGTCGTTGAGTCGGGATATTAAGAAAAGACTCGTAAAAACTTTGGTATGGAGCGTAGCTATGTACGGCGCAGAAACGTGGTCATTGAAGCAAGAGGATAGACGTAGATTGGAGACTTTTAAAATGTGGGTGTGGAGAAGAATGCAGAAGGTGAAATGGGCCGAAAGGAAAACAAACGAGGAAGTACTTGGTATGGTGGGCGAGGAGAGGGGTTTGTTGGGAGAAATCGTAAGGAGGCAGTGGGATGTTTAAGACTGTAATTGAGGGGAGAATGTTAGGCAAACGAGGAAAGGGAAGGAGCAGGATAGGGATGTTGGACGGGATGAAGGGAGGAAGGAAGTACTCAGAGATGAAGAGGGACCTGATGTAGAGTAGGATACTGGATTTTGTATTTTGTTAGGAATCGCAAAATATTTATTTAGTAAGTATTTATTTAGTAATACTATTTAGTGTACCTACCTTGACCGGTAGATAACCTAATAGTAATAATAATAATTGTTCCTATTTGCGGGTGGTGACCTAACACCCCCCGCCACACGTCCTTGCGGTGGCTTGCGGGGTATTATGTAGATGTACGTGGGGCGGGGTTGTCAAACCTTCAACGGCCGCTGCAAATTAGGCCCCAGCACTCATATTTTCCGCCTTAACTCCTGTAAGACCTAAAAATGGTGCAGCCTGTTGCAGCAAAAAATATGTGAATAAGGTTCCGAATTACTCAAGAAATAGCTAATATACTATATTCTCTTCTGGGCACTGAAGCCACCTTTTTTGCTGGAAACCATGTATTCCCCTGCATGCGGACGAGCCTTTCCATGGGGGGGGGGGAATACCCTCGTGCAAAACACCCAAAACGGCGAAAGGGTTTCCCTCTACGTTACTACCTATTGCTTTATTCTTATTTTCCTTATGATTTAAGATTTTTATTGAACTTGTGGCGAAATTAGCGAATTTGTGAGAGCGCGTGTACGTTCCAGGCGTGCTCATTTCACTGGAAATTAAGTACGCACTCCGCTTACTCCTAACTTTACTGTAATGAACATCCTCAGAGAAGCATGAAAATGTTTCTGGCCTTGACATTAATGCGTAGTGTAATGCAATCCAAAATCTCCTGACCGCATCACTATCCGAGCATACATGGACTGTCAAAAATACATAAAATTCCCACAAAGTACGAGGGTCATCCGGAAAGTAGTACCCGTTCGTGCCGCATGAAGTGCTGACGACGCGAGTAGCCGCTGGACGAGGTCAGATAGCTTCAGTGGCTTGTCTGCCTTCTCTGAGCCAAGTTGCGTGACGCTAGCATTGCCTGTGTTGTTTCTGTGATTGTTTACAATGTTTAAAAAAATTGAGAACGCCGCCAGTTGTGAAGTGAGGGCAGTGATTAAATTCCTCAATGCAAGAAACGTTCGCCCATGTGATATTCATCGCCAATTAAAGGAGGTGTATGGAGACAATGTAATGGACGAGTCGTCTGTTCGGCGGTGGTGTCGCAACTTCAACATGGGGAGGGGGAACACACACGACGATGAGCGTTCGGGGAGACCGTCTGTCATTACAGACCAACTGGTGAGCTCAGTTGACGAATTCGTGAGGAACGATCGGCGCGTCACAATTGATGACATCTGTGAGCATTTTCCCAATGTTTCTCGAACAATTGTTCATGAAATTGTTAAACACCATCTGCATTATGCAAAAATTTGTGCAAGATGGGTCCCTCGCGTATCTCAATGAGCTGGCGGCGAAGGACTATGCAGCAGGAATACAGAAACTTGTCACACGTTATGACAAATGCCTTAATTTGCTTGGAGATTATGTTGAGAAGTAGTTTAAAGTATCCTCTTTCAAATAAAATTTTTTATGTTTGTTAATATTTACTTTTGTGTCTTTATTTCACGAACGGGTACTACTTTCCGGATGACCCTCGTAGATATTTTAGGTCTATGCGAGGTGAGATGGAAAGATAGCGGGGATTACTGGAGTGATAAGTATAGAGTAATATACAGCGGGGGGGACGAGAGGCAACGAGGGGTTGAACGAACGGGTACTACTTTCCGGATGACCCTCGTAATTGTAACGTTGTGACGAGATCATCCTTTGTCGAAGACGCAGTGAATGCCTTTGATGTATCTTATTTGCAGGAGGCTTAACGGGTCGTGGTTGATTTTTTGACGAACTTTGGAATTGGACAATGCTATACTCCAAAGTCCTAAGTAGCTTGGCGCAAAATATCCTTAAAACTCGCATTTGGTCTAACAATAACTTGTTCTTAAGCGTGCATAATTTCTATTTCCCTCAATTCCATTGAAAATATTTATTTTTTCCCTCATCCACCTCTCTGCCTTCGCCTCCCCAGAATTCTCCCCTCTAAGTCCTTTGAAATGTATTGAAAAAGCAATAAACCTTTGGCAGGCTCTTTTAAGAGTTTATTTTGTTTTTGAATCCATTGAATTAGCCTTCAAATCCTTCCAATGCTTGGAGCGTGCGGGGAGACAGAAAAGCAATATTTGCAAATTTGTACGACATTTTATTTCCATTTTAAATTGAGATATTTAAAATACTTCACCCACTTCAGTCTAGTGAGAATATTTGAAAATTCAGCTTTTTTTGCATTTTATTTTTAAAAGAATTTTGCTCCCTGATCAAACCATTTTTAAACACTAGAGTGAAACACTTGCCGATAAAAAATGAACTTTTTTGTCAATGTCTGACAAATTAATGCACTTCATGCAATAAACTTAATTAAAAGTAACGGAATTATGGAAAATATTACGATCGTTCATTCCATTATCGTAGATTTGCCATTACTTTTGCAATGACTTCTATTTAATTATTTTTGAAATTGGTTTGCCTTATCCTTTCCTACCCGTAATGAACATAATCTGCTCGACCTTTCTTTTACTTAATCCTTTTTCAAAGATGAAAAACTTGACATCACCTCAAAGAGAAAATTTCTTTCTTTTCAATTGCCTGAATTTAACGGTTGAACGTACATGATGATTATTTTAGACACCATAGATGGCACGCATTCACTTTATTCTCAATGAAGACTGGAGAATTGCCTGAGTATTAAGTTGGAGGAGGAAATCTGTCATTAACGGCCAAATATTCCCAACAGATTTGTTCTGGGAATGGAAACAGCCGCCTCGTTTTAGAATGAAAGGATACGATTCGAGAACTGTACTAAGGTCCATGCTTTAGCAGAGATGTTGAGCTCATAACTACCCTTCCTGCCGCAGAACTGATTATATTTCTCAATAAATGGCGTTGAATAAAAATATCAGTTAAATAAAATGGATGAAAAGTGTTTATTTCCCAGCCCAGCCCAGCCCCCTTCTTCTATTCACTTACTCTCAAGTCTTTGAAAGCTCTCTGGATAGGGAGCTTTTATATCCCATCTTTTTCGCGGCCTTTCCTTAACCTTCTTTTTTTCCAATTACGTGAGTCGTTTTCCTCCTTTGGTGTCAACGAAATGCGTTTCATACGAATATTTTTGCCTATTTCTCAATTTATTACGAGTTGGAGGCGACTGAAAATGAGTTCCTTGGTCTATTCAAGTTCATTCATATTCAAACAACTTTCAGCCCTCATATCTTCTTAAGAGGAATTTTAAAAAGGAATTGGTTAGTATACATTTTTTAGGGATAGTAATTTCTTTGTGAACGCTCTTCGAAGGAGGGAATTTGCGAAGACGAAAGTATTTTCCTTGAATTGAGCATTCCGGGACGGACTCATATTAATTACACATTTTTCGTCAAAGGGCCCATTGATCGCTTCTAGGATATCAACCCTTTACTTGCAACGCTATCAAGGAGTATCGTGAAAACATTTATTAAAGCGTACTGAAAGTGATGTGGATTATTTCTTAATCAGGAAATTTGTATTTACCCCTTCAATGCAGACTTTTTTTACAATTGCGAGGTAATTTTGCTCATGAAAATCTGCTACTCGGACAAAATTTAACAAAAAGGGCTGACATTATATAATATTACCTTCACTTCAATGGTATCGGTCTTAACCTTGTGAACCTTCATCATGGGGAATAAGATAAACTTTGTAGAATTCACGAAAAAAAGCATTTACAATGTACTTCCAGTTTCATCACATAGGTGAAGGTACCTAAAGAGGCCACGTAAGCGATGAAAATGGTATCATCCTGTTAATACTTTTCTGTAAATTTTATAAAGTTTATCTTAGTCCTCTGTGCCTTCACCTTTGGAGTATCTCATTACTTTTATGTTGTAAATGGATGTTTTTGAAAAAAATGTCGGAGACAAAACGACTGATATACTCAAATGGAATATTTCAGAAATGGACAGTTTGAGGCATTGTGGTAAACTCTAATTCTCTAAGCTAAGTTATATTGAGGGAACAGTTAATATTTTCCCTTTATTATGGATTCATTATCCAATTCCTGTAATTGTGTTATATTTTCGGGAGGTATGACGTCTTATATCATGAATATATATGAATATAAATATATATATATATATATATATATATATATATATATATATATATATATTTAAGGTAATCTACCGGTTAAGGTAGGTTTTTGGATGGACACAACTACCAAACAAACATTTTATTATTCCTAACAAAACAAAAAATCCATCATCCTAATCTATATCAGGTCCCTCTTCATCTCTGAGTACTTTCTTCCTCCCTTCATCCCGTCCAACATCCCTATCCTGTTCCTTCCCTTTCCTCGTTTGCCCAACATTCTCCCCTCTATCACAGTCTTCAACATCCCACTTCCGGTCAACACCCCCTTCATCCACTTTTCCTGCCTCCATAGGATTTCTCCCAACAAACCCCTCTCTTCGCCCACCATACCAAGTACTTCCTCATTTGTCTTCTTCTCTGTCCATTTCACCTTCTCCATTCTTCTCCACACCCACATTTCAAAAGCCTCCAATCTACGTCTATCCTCCTGCTTCAATTACCACGTTTCCGCACCGTACATAGCTACGCTCCATACCAAAGTTTTTACGAGTCTTTTCTTAATATCCTGACTCAACGACCCTGTCATACACTCCCTCCTCCTTGTGAAAGCCACTTTGCCTAGCGCAATTCTTCTCCTTACGTCCCTACTACTTTGACCGTGTTGGTCCAAAACAATACCGAGATACGTAAACTGTTCTACCTGCTCTAGTTTTTGCCCTCCTACTTTAATGTTAAGCTTAGCCTTTTTCTTTCTAGAAAATCGCATAACCTTTGTTCAATTAACATTGATGTTCATCCCATATCTATTGCACTTAATTTCCAATTCACTCATCAATGCTTGCAACCCCTTGGCTGACTGACAAATTAGAGCTTGGTCATTAGCAAACCTAACTGATTTTACGAATTCCCCGCCCACCTTCATTCCTACCTCCAGTTCTTCCCATGCCTCTTTAATCATTTCCTCTGCATACAGGTTGAACAGCAACGGTGATAATGGGTACCCTGCCTTACACCTCTTCCTAACACTGCCCATCCGGACTCCCCGTTCCCCACTCGCACCTGAGCAGTCTGAGACATGTACAGGTTGCGGATTAGCCTCCTTTCCCTCCAATCTATTCCTATTTTCTGCGATATACTCATTAGTTTTTCCCAATTCACTCTATCAAACGCTTTTTCGAAATCTACGAAACAGGCAAATACCTCCTGGTTGTGTTCTATATTCCTCACGATTAATAATCTCATCACTGCAATGGCATCACGCGTACCTCTCCCCTTCCTAAACCCAAACTGATCATCCCCTAAGTAATCATTTGCCCTACTCTCTATCCTTTTGTGTATGATCCTAAGAACAGCTTTAGCTGCGTGAGATATCAAACTTATTGTCCTATAGTCCTCACATGACGTGGCCTTTACCTATTTCGGAATAGGAACTAAAACTGATCTCACAAAGTCTTCCGGGCAGATTCCCTCCTCATAAATACTACGGATCAGCCCATATAGCCTCTTCCTCCCACACTTTCCTAAGCAATTTAAAAGTTCCACGGAAATGTTATCCACCCCCACGGCCTTATTTAGTTTCATCTCCCTTAATGCCCTTTCTATCTCATTTCTAGTATGCCTGGACCTAAGCTATATTCCTCTACGTCATTTTTTTTCAATGTCTAACTTTGTTGGTCTGAGTTCTTTACTATACAGTTCTTCTATATACTCCTTCCATCTCTCTTGGATCTTTCCCGCGTCAACTATTACCTTACCCGCCTTATCTCTAACTGTTAGCATAGCTCTTCCTTTCTTACTTCCAGATAACGATTTAACTTTGCTGTACAGCGCACCGATTTCACCCTTCCTCTGCAGACTTTCCATATCCTCGCACTGCGTCTTCCACCATGCTTATTTTGCTTTATTTGTTGCTCGCCTTAATTTATTGTTCAATTCTTTGTACTTCATTTTGCCTAATTCTGTATTTACATTCTTATATATATATATATATATATATATATATATATATATATATATATATATAATATATATATATATATACATACATACATATGTATGTATATATATATTTATATAATATATTTTTTATATCTTAGATTATCATTCCTGAAATTAAAATTGCTCCAATATCTGGCCACGGCATGAGGGTCGGATCTCCCATTGGTTGAAATTGAAGGAAAGAGATAAAGAGGAAAATTTTCCCTCCAGTCATTCTTTGGCCTTTTTTTGGCATGTCGTCAGGTTGCCATGAATTTTCCCATTTCCGGTAGTCATTTCAAACCATGGCCACATCACAGGTATCAAAATGTGGCAGAAAATTTCATACAATACTTTAAGATACATTTCGGAGAACGTGCTTTATTTTTCGTCAACCTTATATTCTGGCAAAACACAGGGAATTAGGATTTGTTTGCGCCTGAGAAGATTTAAGGTCTTATGTCCAAGGTCTTAAGACCCCTTAATTTCTGAGTCATACGAACTATTCCACGATAACTGCACCATTAACCGTAATTAAATACCACATAACATGCCAGAACCAACATTTAAATGGAAGAGTATGTACGTTTATAAAAATCTGATCAGAATAAACTGGACAGCAGTACATATTGATATCAACAAAAAACAAAAATATTAAAAAAACTTTTCATTCGATTCCAAATACAAAATGAAATGTTTATCTTTCGTTCGTCTAGTTCTTCATCATTTGGTTAGTAATTTACGCCATGATCCTTCAATTGTTCTCTCACCGCCGCTACGATCCAAACACTTGGATGTTTTCCATTTACGCTGCAAGATGTGTAAAAACCTTTAGAAATATAAATCCAGGAAAGAGTGAAGACGATTTAAACAAGTACAATTAATTACCGATGGCCGACTAACGGACGTATTAATAATTAACGATATAGGACTTACGGTTGAAACGTAATCTCCTTTGACGGCTATTTTCTAGCATTCCTCGAGAAAAAAATCACTACTTATTAAAAACATTTCAAAAGCAAACGTAGCAATCATCAAAGAAAATATTGCTATGAATAATGGTATTCATTCCAAGGTGGCAATTAATTAATAGACATGTGGAATGTACGGACGTTATTTCAGTCTCAAAATCAATTTCACCTTTTCAATTTTTGAAGGGAAACTGCTTAAAAATAATCTGGGAGGAGTTCATATAGAACAGCTCATCTCCCATCTCTTCATCAAAGACTGGAAAATGCTTTGATACGCACGCATGTATTCATCACCTACGAATAAAACGTCTGCAAATTTAAGAGCCAATACGTCTGTTCCCATCAACCAAAAAATTAAAATCCCTTGAGATCGAAGTAGCTGAAATTGCAAGCACTCATCTTACAAAATTGATATGCGGGGATTGGAATTTGCGGCTGCAAAAAGGGATGTTTTTTCAGTAATTTCCTGGAAGGAGTGAAAACTTAATGCTCTTCTCGCGGAGTTTTAGATGATTCTGAGGAGTGTGCTGAAAAACACTTGATAGTGAAGACCCGGTCTGAAACATCACCTTCGATGCTACTCATCTTATAGCGGATTAATGATTTATATTTTTCCCTATTTTTTCTAATGCACACAACAAAATATTCGTGAATAACATCATCATTGATATTATATTTTTTAATACAATCGTGTACAAAATTATTGGTGCGGAAGATATTGCCCGTGATTTCATGAAATGAAAAAGTGAATCTTCCACAATTATTCTAATACTCTATGGAATAATTTACCTCTTTTTCAAGTACTTACAAATAATATTGACTTAAGATGAATTGTGTCTGTGTTTTACTTTTACAGACTGATTATATACCCATTATTGCTAGACAAAATTATTGGTCTGGAAAAAGTAAATAAAAGCATTGAATAGAAGTAATAATAATTTATATATATATACTACCTTGATCAAAAATTTCCCGGAATTTATTCAGAAAATTAAAAATACAAGTTTATTCATCTAAATCTATATTGTCCCCTTCAAAGTAATCCCCATCGACTGCAACACACTTATGCCAGCGCTTGATCCAATCCTCGAAACATTTTTTATATTCGGTTTTCGGTATGTCCATCAGTGCTTCCTGCGATTTTTCCATTACTTCCTCTCGGCTGCTAAAACGCGTTCCCCGTAATGGTTTTTTAACTCGATTGAACAGAAAGAAGTCACAGGGAGCCAAATCAGGTGAATTCGGTGGCTGTTGGATGGTATTTGTTGCATTTTTCGTCAAAAAATTACGAATAATGATAGCACTGTGCGACGGTGCGTTATCATGGTGCAAAATCCACGAGTTTTCTGCCCACATTTCTGGTCTCTTTCGGCGAATTGCTTCACGCAAACGTCTCATAACGCCCAAATAATACTCTTTGTTTACTGTCTGGCCTTCTGGCAAAAATTCATGATGCACTACACCGTTGTAATCCATGAAAACCGTCAGCATTGCCTTCTTTTTTGACTGAAAACGACGTGGTTTTTTTGGTCTCGGCTCATTTGGTGAACGCCATTCACTTGCCTGATGTCTGGATTGCGTGTCGTACTCATAAACCCACGTCTCGTCTCCAGTAATGATCCTTTTGATGAATGTGGGATCGGATTCAGCCTCGCAAATCATGTCTTTTGCGACGTCAACACGGTCTCTTTTTTGCATGAAATTGAGGTCTTTTGGCACCAACTTTGCTGCTACACGACGGAAACCCAAATCATTAACCACAATGTCTTGGGCGGATCCATAGGCAATGTTCAAGTCCTCCGCTATTTCTCTGATGGTTAATTTGCGGTTATTGACCAACATTTCTTTTACTTTATCAATTTTTTCACCGACTTTCGATGTCGATGGTCTGCCACTGCGTTCATCATCTTCGATTGACTCACGACCACTTCTGAACCGCTCGTGCCACTGGTAAACGACCGTTTTTTTTAGAGAATCGTTGCCGAAACACTTTTCCAACATTTCCAACGTCCGTGCGCCACTAAATCCGTTTTTAACGCAAAATTTAATACAAGTTCGTTGTTGCAAATTTAAATCCATTTCTGCAATTGTAAAAAATCGCCAACACACACAGAGATAGATGTACTCTTGGCTACGTAACTTTTGCAAATGTCAAGTTATGACACTAAGATTTAAAGGGAATATCAACAACAGATGTACCAATTTAACAAAAAAAACAGAACTCAAATCGGAACGATGGGAGCGCCACACGGTGGTTATTCCGGGAACTTTTTGATCAAGGTAGTATATATATAATAGTTATCATTTATATAAATAACTACACTATTGACTTTTCTTTCTCTTTATTATTTTTGAACGTAAAATTTTGGCTTTACTACCGGGGATTATCAATAAGGACTTCCAAATAATATTTTTCCTTCGGCTATGTAAAAACGAGAGGATTTTACGGCGTTCTTCCACGGCAGGTTTTCTAGACGCTTCCAATTTTTTCTGTAAATAGTCGAAACAAATAATTGGCGCCATGTATACACAAAAATTTCATAGATAATACAAATCCATCCAATCATATTACCGGTAGTTAAAATGATTGAATTTATCTCAATGCCAACATTTCGTTGAGCAAATATTGCAGCTACCACGAGTGCTCTTATTTGTAGTGCAAAAATGTAAAGAATTAACCTTTTGCACGTTAATTTACCCATACACTAAATGGCAAGAAATGATGTAATTTACTACTGGAGAAACATGCATATAGTGTCAACCGAGTGTTAAGAAGCCTGGGCTTCCGTATCAGGGTAATAGCCGTGCACCCAACACTCATCTCCAGCCATGACCTTTTTTATAAACCTGGGTCATCATTTACGGCTCGGAGCAATTCCGGTGCACTGCGGAACGAAGTTCATGACGCTAACGATAAAATAGAATCCAAAGAGGTAGATGATGACCATTCTGAAAAAGGACTTTTCCCATTCGCTTGAAAAGTGGAAGAGACGCTGGGATAAGTGTGTGAGGTCCATAGAGGAGTGATTTGAAGGGGGCTAAGGCCTCGTTGTTCAAGGTTGGCTATTTTTCTCAAAATATTTCATGGCTGGATAACTTCTGGATAGACTTCGTGTTGAGTGTGTGTGTATGTAAAAAGGTTTAAGGAAGACTGGGAGCTCTTCGAAGACAAGCACCGCGTCGGACGCCCGACGACCGCTCGAACCGATGCTCGGGTGGTCAAAGTGAAAAACATTTTGACAGGCGGCTAACCATCGCCCTTATCGGTGAGGAGACCGACCACACGCGCACACTTCGCCGCAAGCTTCTCGCACAATTTCCTCATATTGCGATGAGGAAAGTGTGCGAGAAGCTGGTGGCGAAAGTCTGGAGCGAGGAACGAAAACTGTCGCGGATGGAAATTTTGCAAGAAATTTTGGACTGCGTCCAGAAAGATGAAGATTTTCTCGACCACGTTATTACCGGCGATGAAACATGAGTGTTCCAGTACGACCCGGAATCAAAGCGTCAAAGTACAGAGTGGCACACGCAGGGGCCCCCGTGTCTGAAAATAGCTCGCATGTCAAAATCCAAAATCAAAACCATGCAGATTGTTTTTTTCGACCGACGTGGCATTGTTCACAAGGCGTTTGTGCCTACTGGAACGACCGTAAATGCTTCATTTTACTTGCAAGTACTGACACGCCTACGAAATCGCGTAACGCTCTTGCGGTCTGCCATTGCAAAAAATTGGAAACTTCACCATGACAACGCGCCGTGCCTCGGTGCGATTGTTGTGCGGCAGCGGCCGACGAAATTCGGCGTGGCCAAGTTGCTTCATCCCCCCTACTGCCCCGACCTGGCTCCACCTGCCTTTTTCTTGTTTCCGCGAATAAAAAGGGAGCTCAAAGGATATCGGTTCGACTCCATCGAGGGGGTTCAAGCGGCGACAACAAAGGCTCTCCACAGTATTCCGGGAACCGACTTCCAGCGCCCTATTGACGAGTGGCAGACGCGCCGAACTAAGTGTATCGATGCGAGAGAACTGTATTTTGAAGATTATTAAGTGATTGTCCTGATAACTGCAATGATTTTTGATTTTTGGAGCCTTTCCCGATGGTTATTGAGCAAACCTATATATATATATATATATATATATATATATATATATATATATATATATATATATATATACATATATGTGTATATATATATACATACATATATATATATATGTGTATATATATATACACATATATATATACAACCATATATATATATATATATGTGTGTATATATATAAATATATATATAAATATAATGGAATGACACAATATAACACAAATAGAATACAATAGCAACATTTAAAAGGTCACTCACACGGTAAATTGTTCGAGCTTTCGGCCCTCTCAGAGGCCTTCTTCAAGTGTAGAAGGCCTCTGAGAGGGCCGAAAGCTCGAACAATTTACCGTGTGAGTGTCCTTTTAAATGTTGCTATTCTATTCTATTTGTGTTATATTGTGTCAGCCCATTATTGTGCCGCTCGTGTGAGTTTTTCCGTACAATCGTTGTATATATATATATATATATATATATATATATATATATATATATTTACATCCGGAAAGTAGTACCCGTTCGTGAAATAAAGACACAAAAGTAAATATTAACAAACATAAAAAATTTTATTTGAAAGAGGATACTTTAAACTACTTCTCAACATAATCTCCAAGCAAATTAAGGCATTTGTCATAACGTGTGACAAGTTTCTGTATTCCTGCTGCATAGTCCTTCGCCGCCAGCTCATTGAGATACGCGAGGGACCCATCTTGCACAAATTATTGCATAATGCAGATGGTGTTTAACAATTTCATGAACAATTGTTCGAGAAACATTGGGAAAATGCTCACAGATGTCATCAATTGTGACGCGCCGATCGTTCCTCACGAATTCGTCAACTGAGCTCACCAGTTGGTCTGTAATGACAGACGGTCTCCCCGAACGCTCATCGTCGTGTGTGTTCCCCCTCCCCATGTTGAAGTTGCGACACCACCGCCGAACAGACGACTCGTCCATTACATTGTCTCCATACACCTCCTTTAATTGGCGATGAATATCACATGGGCGAACGTTTCTTGCATTGAGGAATTTAATCACTGCCCTCACTTCACAACTGGCGGCGTTCTCAATTTTTTTAAACATTGTAAACAATCACAGAAACAACACAGGCAATGCTAGCGTCACGCAACTTGGCTCAGAGAAGGCAGACAAGCCACTGAAGCTATCTGACCTCGTCCAGCGGCTACTCGCGTCGTCAGCACTTCATGCGGCACGAACGGGTACTACTTTCCGGATGACCCTCGTGTGTGTGTGTGTATATATATATATACATAGATATTACATATTGAGTTAGGCAGAAGTAAGTACATAGAGTTAAATAATAAATTGAGACGATTAACAAATAAAGAAAAAAAAGACGCAGTGCGAGGATATGGAAAGCTTGCAGAGGAAGGGTGAAATTGGTACCCTACTCAAGTAGGTTTAGACATTATCGAGAAGTAACAAGGGAAGATCTGTACTACCAGTTAGATATAAATCGAGTAAGATAATAGTTGAAACAAAAAATATCCATGACGAATGGAAGGAATATATGGAAAAACTGTATGATAAAGAACTTAGGCCAGCAAGATATGACTTACAAAGAGAATATGACGTAGACGAAGCTAGCTTCGAAATTTTTATACGTCTTCTCATCGAAAAAGTTTCCAATCAATCCTTCAGAAAACATCTCCGACCGAAAAATAACCTCTCCATGAACGAACGTCATGCCCTAAAAACCCTACAGTCCAATCCTAACATCGTTGTTACCTCCGCCGATAAAGGCTCCTCTGTTGTAATTCTAAACACCAATGATTATATTTCCAAAGCCCTCGCTCACCTGAACGATACATCCACCTATACCACTCTAACCAAAAACCCAACACAAACTTTCCAAACCGAAATTTGGTCTTTTCTCCTCCACTCCGGACCAGAAGAAGGCCTCACCTCCCAAGACATATCCCTACTTTCACCCCCAAACCCCAGAACACCCCAGTTTTATCTCCTCCCAAAAATACACAAACCCAACATCCCCTGTCGTCCTATAGTTTCCAGTTACAATTCTCCCACCGAAAGAATCTCCGCATTCCTTGACCACCACCTACAACCACTTGTACTCTCCTTGCCCTCCTTCACGAAAGACACGTACCACTTCCTCGACCGTCTAAATTCCGTCTCTATTCCCTCCACACCCAACCTACTTATGGCCACCATCGACGTTACCTCACTTTACACTTCTATTCCCCATGCAGAAGGTTTATCCTCCCTCCGACATTATCTTTCTCTGCGCCCCCTACCCCAGCGCCCCTCAACGGAATTTCTCCTCAATCTTGCCACTTTCGTCCTAACAAAAAATGCATTCACTTTCCAAAATTGTTTTTACCTACAGACAAAAGGCACAGCGATGGGAACGAGGATGGCACCATCATACGCCAATCTCTTCATGGGCCATCTCGAAGAGACCTTCCTGTCACAGCAACCCCTTCAACCTCTTTTCTGGGTCCGCTACATAGACGATATTTTTATTCTCTGGACACATGGCTCTGACTCTCTCAACAACTTCTTATCCGCCTTAAATTCATCTTTCACGGTTAAATTCACCTCTTCCATTTCAGACTCCACCATCACCTTTCTTGACACAGACATCTTACTTCAAAACAACAAATTCACTACTTCAGTACACATCAAAGCCACTAACCATCAGCAATACCTACACCACACAAGCTGTCATCCTCAACACACGAAACGCTCGATTCCTAACTCTCTCTCTATCCGCGGACACCGAATTTGCAACACCACAGCCACTCTCAACAAATACCTTGCCAATCTACACCTTGCACTCCTCAAACGCGGTTACCCAGAAAAGTTGCTACGAAATAAAATCCACCGTTCCACCCGACCACACACACCACACAATAACAAGCCCACATCTGACGCAGGACTCAACCTTTGCACCACCTATTACCCCGGATCACACAGACTGAAAACCCTCCTTAAAGAACTGTTTCCAATTTTACATGACAATGACGCGACCTCATCCTTACTACCCCAATGCCCATCTATCGCATACAGACGACCCGCCAATCTCAAAAACCTTCTGAGATCCACCAACCCTTTGGCGCCCCCCCGTGACAAATTTCCCAATATTTCCCCAACTTGCAACCGCCCCCGATGTAAAACCTGTCCTCTTATTATGCCTACTCCCCTCTCCCTACATCCCCTCATAGCCCCCCCACCTCGTTCCCACGCTAATTGCCTCTCAAAAAATATTATTTATCTTTTATCATGCAAACATTGCACTTCCTTCTACATAGGTGAATGCATTACCCCCTTATCCATCCGACTGAATAATCACCGGTACTCCTGTAATTCTGCCTCACTCTCTTCTCTTCCTATCCCTTCACACGCTAATTCCCACAACCTTTCATTCGACCAGTGTTTTTCCCTCAGCATCCTAGAATCCCTACCTGATTCAGCTACCAACATAGAGGTGAGAACTCGTGAATCCGCCTACATACTATCCTTCCGTTCCTTCAAAATTCCCACCCTTAACCGCCATATTTAATTTCCCTCCCAGCATTCCCTCCACACCTCCCCTCCACACCTCCCCTCCACGCCCATAACTCTTTCCCCTCTCCTGATCCATAGCATATTTTCAGTCTCTCTTGAAGAAGGCCCCTGAGAGGGCCGAAAGCTCGAACAATTTACCGTGTAAGTGTTCTTTTATATGTGTCTATTCTTTTCTATTTGTGTTATGTTATATATATATATATATATATATATATATATATATATATATATATATATATATATATATATATATATATATATATATATATATACATACGCGTCATTACTTCTATATCTTCAGAGGAAGACGGATTGTTTCCGTCGAAATATCAAGAAAATACGTGTTAGTGTTCTCTTTTTTTGTGTTTCTATATTATGTGTTACTGTGTATTATATATATATATATATATAATTTTATTACTAGGTAATCTACCGGTTGAGGTAGGTTTTTAATGGACACAGCTACTAAGTAAATATTTTGTGACTCCAAGTAAAACTGATCAAAAATGATGGACTATATATGTATATATATGTATATGTATGTATATATATATATATATATATATATATATATATATATATATATATATATATATATACACACATACATACATACATATGAGGTCTGTTCTCTAGTAAATCGAGATCTTCTTTAGTAAATTATATTAATGCTTAACAGTTTGTCCCTGGGAAAATTAATTTGGAAAAGTTTATTTCAATTTTTCAACGCTACAAACCTCTAAAAAAAATGCGTATATTCCCGTCAGTAATCAATAGCTAACTGATCAGGGAATAGAGCCCGTCTCCGACAATGCACGAAAGTACGTTATACTGACTCGGAGGGTAGATATGAGTGAGAAGGCATCTGAATGGCAATGAATAATGTAAAATGGGGAATAGATGATGGAGGAGGCCGGTATTCTCCCATCCATCCGGGTTTGCGAACTTGTTTACATCTGATTTTGCGGGAACTGCGCCATTACAAATCAAATTGGCAGTCACCAGCTCGACGCAGACCGGGGGAAAGAAACGTTCGTTAGCCCCCAAACGCCTTGCAGTCGGATGGGAAAGTTTCTCCCGCTCTGAGAGGTGAGATGGAAGCAATGGTAACAGCCTTAATCAAGCGAAATATAAAGCAAGGAAATAAAAAATTCTTTTCGGACGGAATGCTTGCATGGGGGCGAGTTCTGAACTCTGCGAATGCTGGACGTAGAATTTAAATCGGACGACCTTTCCCCCGGCTCCCTTTTCACGTTAAGCTGGTGACTGCCTGCAGAATTTTAAAAGGGTTACTACCTTCGAAATGCACTGCCCAACAGCGTCCTAAATTAGGTTAGCGCAAGAATTGGAAAAAACTGCGTCCATAATTCGCTGTGCATGGCGCTTCGCTTGTCCGTACACGTTCAATGTTTTCCCTCTTGTGCCTTTATTTCTATCTCGCGTGACGGCATCGGACACGTTACTGTAAGCATAAACTCTAAGTTATCTCGTTCTCCAAACGACATGGACGTAAAATTA
This sequence comes from Hetaerina americana, assembly GCF_022747635.1. Lineage (NCBI taxonomy): Eukaryota > Metazoa > Arthropoda > Insecta > Odonata > Calopterygidae > Hetaerina > Hetaerina americana. The sequence goes on along the minus strand of NW_027286719.1, from coordinate 6,812,974 downwards.
CTGCATGAAAACCGACCACCCTCCCCTTCGCTCACGATTCACGATGATTTTCGAATTCTACCTCCGGAGGCGACAATTTTTTCTTTTAGAAGGATTTCTTTAGTTTTTTGGATGGAGACATATATCATGAGTCCATTCTTGAATGTGGATTCCTGAATTCCTGTAATTTCTGCTGATCTATGTAAGCATTTTCAGCTTGTAATTTTAATCGGCGGGTTGGTTTCAGTTGATGAAACGCTTGTAGGGTTGACATTGACCCCATGATGCGTGCGCTGAGACATGTCAAGGCCCCGTGACTGTGCCTATCCCTCCGGCTCACACCCCGAGTCCAGAATTGAAGCCTAATGCGATCGTGTGACGCTACAAACTATCGTATTATGTTATTTTCGATAATGATTATGGATTCAAAACTTTTATCTTGCGGTTCCTAATTTCTCTCCGTTTTATCCGTTGTTAATGACGAAGCTGATTCCCAAAGTTAAGAATTAGAGGGAGGAGTATCTGGACGCCGGATAATTTATTGTGCTGATTCCATTTCTGATAGGACCTCAAATGGAGCTAAAGCGAGTTTTTGATTTTCATCTCCCGTACTAATTCCTGCGTCATGTACGATTGATAAAGGGTTGTTTTTCGGAAAACGGTTACACGGCCTGCAAACGGTCTTCGTGGCAGTTAAAACATTCCCCGAGAATGATCGCTATGGAAATATATTTGCAAAAATAATGTGTCAAACAATTTATATTTTCCTTATCCTCACGTTTTCGCAGCAACCCGCCTGAGTGAGACAGACTTATTGAAACGTTATATCAATCTCAAGAATCCTTCGCTCGTAAAATAGAACGATGTTGTTTTTCCCTCGCGTCAAACCTTGGCAAATGGTTTTTACGCTGATTGAGAGATTTCGACACTTTTGGAGTGCATACTACATTTTTACGGGTTATCAAAATCGGCTATTGATGCTTGTTCTATAATTTGGAGTGGAATTGACGATGTTTAATTCAGGTATCCTCAAAGCGATGACACTCGCTGTTGCTATTAAAAAGTACAGTCATATTTTCGTTCCATAAAACTGTGTTGTTTCAATCATACCCGACGAAAAAGTATTGAGGTAAATATTGAACACTATTTGGCTTAGTATTGTAAAATAGTGTTTCGCGGTAGTCCAGGGAATAGAACGTTTGACTGCTGATCGGAGGGGCCCGTGTTCGATTCCCGGGCAAGGCACTCTGGGCACCTGCAGCTCCACCCAAGCTATGTGATTTTTCGGGTACCAGATCTTCCTGGGAAACCATAACCGGCACAGGGAGAAGAACCGCCCCCCCCTACCCTGATGCGTGCATTTCACATGCCGTCGGGCTTAGTACTAGGTGAACTCTACCATCACCTACCAAACCAACATTCGGGTTGATTACTGTGTGTGTTTACTGGGAAATGCGATGAAAAATCATCAAACCCAGTGAATCCCGAAGGAACTAGGCTCAGTTGTCGTCTTAAGAAAGCTTTAGCTAATGAAGTGGGCGACTAATTCCCCAAAATATCTGCCTTGATCCTTTGCTAAAAACAGGAGATTAAGGATCAGCCGTAATGGACCTCATGGGCCGGACTCATAATTCAAGTTTTTGGATTCCATGAGGAACCTCATACATTTGGAAACGTGTATTTGCCTGGCCGTTTTGCAATACCTGATCTGCAAATTTAAAGCTAGCGATTCTGTTTAGAGCCAAATGGGCTTTGAAATCTGTATGTGGACTGCTCCTTGCCCCAATATTCACTAAAAATGTGTCTTGGGGTGCATGCAGCAGGTGGGAAGGGCAAGTGATGAGGGAGGATATTGGCGAGGAAGGGAAAAGAGAAAAAATATTCAGTTAAAAATCTGAAAAACGTGCAAATTTGCATAAATGCTAGAGGAAAGCTTAATTCAAAACAAGTGTTAAATTCACCAGTTAAATTTATTCTTTGTCCATCGAAAGAAGGGAACTAAAATTGACCACAACCGTTCACATGACAGACCTCCGCCATACAATGACAGGTCATGCAGAAAGAAAGGGAAATTCTACTGTTTCATGGACATACAACTCATGGCCTCCGCCCCTAACACCGCTAAAGCTATCAATTGCCACTGTGATTCGGCAACTTCTGGAGCTCTTCTTTGTGTGCTTTTGTAGTTTTGCGATCAAATCCGTGTGTATAAACTTTAGAAATCTTTGTTTGTAGTCTCCGGCGTAACTTTATGGAATTTACATATTGAAATGAAATTTTTGACTTAATAATTCCGTGTGTGAAATAACAAAGTCAATAATTTCATTTCAATATGGTAGGAATCTTGTTCCCCGCCTTCGTTATATTAGTATTTCAATTTAATACATGGACGAATGGAATGCAGTCGGGTCTTTATTCAAACTGGCACTAATTGTTTGTTGCCGTCTCCTAAAAAGAGTGCTTTGCCAAACATTAAAAAAAATTATAAAAGAGGTTGCGATAAGTGCCTTCTCTTGACTCCGTTGAATTTAATGGCATTGTATTGTGCCTTTAAACTCTCAACGTTGAATACATTAGAAAGTGCTAGACAAATCTATTGCACTTTTCATGAATAAGTATATTATCGAGTCAATCTCGGGAAACGTCTCTAGGTGAAGAATTTGGTGCTTTCTTTCGTGTTATGGACGCGAATTTCAACTTGAGAACTTTGCGTAATTTATCGTCCAATTCCACGGAAGTTGAATACTTGAATACATGCCATTTTTTTATTTTAAATGCCAAATTAATCCTCCCCGGATATTCTTGATGTACTTCTTTCTCAACGCACACACTGGGAACTCCATTTATAGAACAGTTTCGCGTGTTCAGACCCTCTAGTCTTAAGGGCATTTACGTAATTTTTGGAAACGACATAATTGGTAGGAATAGCGTAAACATTTTAGGAAAAGATACGAGTAATAATGCTCATCAAAGAGTACCTCGACGCTCTTATTAAATGGAATCCGGTATGCACCGGAATTAAATCCCCTCGGGGATAAAAGGTTCTCAAATATATTTTGGAAGTCAGGGCATGCAATTCGTCTCCACACTATCATGTATTATCATATAATTGAATGGAAGTGATCGGAATAATTCGGGATTACATATTCGGTCCACTTTTGTGCCAAGTGATGCGTTCAATTCCCTCCTCCAAAATGCCATCTGAGATCTCTCTTCACTCAATCACTTTCATAAGAAGTTCTTCATTCGTCATTCTTGTCTATCCGGTTTATTTTCATCACTCTCACACAGCTCCTAAATACCCTCACTTCTTATTTGCTTTTTATGGCGCTGCTTGTCTCACAGCCGCAGAAACTTTCAGCGCATATATTTTTATTTATGGACCGTTTTCCCAAAGTCAGGTCGAGAGGTGTTTTCCTTTAATAGATCCTCACGTTCTTTTCTCACTAGGGATATTCGCCTCTTTTTGCCTCATCTCCAGACCAAATAAAAAAACCATCAGCTTATTCGATTGAGCCTTTCCCTCACTTTATTTGATAAGCTCCTTTTCTGCTCGGGATAGATGCCATGATCCTTGCTTTTCAATTTTTTTATTTTGAGCCAATATTTTCATCAACTTCCCGCGATGGAGACTAACGTGATTATTCCCTTCAAATATTTCCACGTCGCTCGAAAGATGAAGCATGCTTCTTCCCCGTGAGGGGACAAGCATGTTTCAGCTTTCATTTCAAGCATGCTTTATGCATGCATATATATATATATATATATATATATATAACGAACATATATATATATACATAAAGAACAGTCACATATGTAGTTTCAATGGCACGAATATACATACACCCATATACGTACATTGCCTTTCATCTTTTCCTGAAAACACGGCTCATTCCTTTCTCGTAGAATAAATTACCAATTACGGATGAAAGGAGAAGCATTTGAGCCTTCATCATTTTGTTTGACCTTCTTACGAAGTGCCACCAAATTTTATGAACAACTTCTCAACTTGGTTTCATAAACGTATATTTTAAGGCTATAATATCCAAATTTATTTCTTTGGATAATTTTAATGAGCTGCATTTGTCTCTCCGGTATTCCTCTCTTTTTTTCGAATGATATAAAGCTCAAATACAATGTTTTAGGATGTTAAATACTATTTGTAAAAGATTTAACCTTTGATTTAGCCTAGACGTTTGCCTATAGTTACAGTGCATGCAAATATGTGCGTCACATGTTTTTCAAAATTATCGTACGGAGATTCATATTTAAGGGGTAGCAAATATTTGATATCTTCCATTTTCTTCCATCCGCCATCCTAAGCTACACAGGCCACTCCGTATAATCGACAAATAATATTTGTTGTGCCGTGCATATTTTTGAAAGTTTTATTAAGTATGTTTTAATGCAATAACATATTTTTAATAATTATGGGAGCGTTAGCGGTATTTAATTTAATCAATTAGCGGAATAATCAGCGGCGGGCACCCAGTAAATTTCCGCCGACAATTGCATCTATACAATACCCTGCGATCCGCCGTAAGGGTGTGGCTCGTGTCTTAAGACAGCTGCTATTTAAAACTATGCGCTTGCATAAAAATACGAATCGATCTTTTTGCATAGCAATAAACACAATTAAACTTACACAGTCATGACGACCAAACATATTAATCTATGATTACTTTATTTACTGAATAAAAGGTAGTTTTTCAACCACTATGTTATGTTGAGCATCCACGGAGACCCAAATGCCCAAACGAGTGGACTGAGTTATTTCTTGGTGAATTTTAACAAAACTCATATCAAAGCACGTGATGCCGTAAAGGGGCAATTTTTGTCTAGTGTTCTTTTGGATGCGTTGATGTTGATTGTAAATGTTGACTCACTCATGAGGCACCGAAAGCCTTGTCTTGAATAATATTTTAACTGGGCTGAGGAATTGCGGCATGATGCATCCTGATGCTGGGAAACTAGGAGCTGGAATCTTCTCCCTAGCACCTTGTCATTAATATTCACTTCCAGCTCAGTTACGAAGTGCGATGCTACAGCTGAAATATGCTCTTTGACCCCATTTCGGCTGCATTTGCTTATCTTACAGAAGCCGTGACTTTGATCACCCAACTAATATTTTCCCAGTCTCGCCGGACTTCTGTCGCTCGATCTTGCGTAAAACCACTGCTCTGATAACCCGTTGAAGTGTTTCTTTAGAAGTTGCAATTTGAGGAGAATGTACTTTTTTTTCGATTGCGCACCTGAAGCAACTGAGAAATAAATGACGGTCAAGAGATCTCGCGATTTTTTACTAGGAGTAGATGATTTTTTTGAGCACGGAAAATAAAAGTAAAAGATAATTTTTAAATACTCATACTCAATCAATTGATAATATCAAATCATGCCAGTAGTTTTCTACGCTCTCAAAAACGTAATGACGGGGTGATTTAAAGATTTCATGTGAACAGGCGCACTGTTGCTTGGGCGGAGTTCCTAAGTATTTCTTGAGTGGGTTGTTTACGGCAACACAAATGCCTAATTTTCTGAAAAGTTTGTGACCACAAGTAGGTACGTGTTTTGATAAAGTCTTTGAATTATATTTGAATATATAATCTGTTTGAGTTTGTGTTACAGTAGCCAAGAGAATGAAACCTGTGGAGTTCTTCGTTAAGTTTGTAAACGAAGTTCCGTAAATAAATGTATAGTGATTATCTTATTAATTTTATGGTCTCCCCGTACTCTTAATTTTGAACTCTATCGGTAATATGTTACACTGGAAATAATATTTTATTTGATAATGTATTATTCTTCCAAAAGTTTTCGAATTTTACTAGTACCAGAAGCCATCATTACGCGTTCAAAAGTAAAATTCAGTTTTTGTTGGAGTGCATGTTATGGCCGATTAGTAATCATTATCCGACGTTGGCGTTTCCATCCCATCCCCATGTTGCATTGGCTGCAACCGTGACCCCTTAAGCAGTTTCTTCAAATTTTAGCATACTTAAATATAGTTCCCCTCGAAAATCCAGCAATAAAACCTCTGTTAAATTTCGAAATCGAAATTTTCCAAAAATTACAATTTTCCTTCAAACTTCAGAAAAATATATTTTCAAATTTCACCAAATGTGGTTACGCAGGCTCTCTCTTTTTATCTTTGTTTACACTGGCGTGGTCTTCCACACCAGACATGCCTCAGATCCCATCCGGCTCACGGAAAAATGAAAAATCCACCCGGTCTTCTCCTCTTGTTTTTTTAGAGAGGCAGCTAACTCTCTTGGGCTTGACTGCCCATGGCATTTCTTGCTCCTTTCATTTCCCGCGTCACGCAATGAAAAGCTTCAAACTCCGCTAATATTTTTGTAATTGCCAAGGCTTCCCTCAAGATGGACGGCACTATTATTCTTCTGCTCGATGAAGTCGCCTTGTGAATCAGCTCTTCAAGTTGACCTTTTCTTCATGTTCCGCCAACGAGAACCCCTTTGATGCGTTTTGGCCAACCGTTGGCCGAGAGAGCCGCAGATTGTCGTCTCTGCTTTTTCAATTGATTACCAATATGCCGAAGTATTTGCAGAATTTTTTCCTAAAAAGGAAATGAGATGGGAATATTTCCCCGAAATATTTCCTGCTTTTCAGGTTTTTCCTCTCGAATGGAGACTCCCGCATTTCATAAATGCTCCATTTAATTTTTTTTTCAAAGACAGCTTCATCGGGTGAAATTTTGACGCTATTGATTTCTCCCTGGCTGTCGCTGTCAGTGTTGAACCTGATCAACATTGAGGGCTGTGATCAACCTCATTCGCTGTGACGTGAAAAATTGACGGTTCCAGCTGCATCCATTTATGTTTATAAGAGTTCCCAATTGTTTGCTTAGCTGCCCACCGAGGAACTGAAAGGAAAACGTTTTTAGTCTTCTTTTTCATAACCTTTGAGAGCTGACGCTATAAATTCTAACCTATTATAACCGCCATGATATCGATTTCATATTCCCTTATAATTGTTCATAGGTTAGCTTAACAATAACACATTTTCAAGTGGGTAAGATTTAAATTACAGTCTGTCTTTTGACTTACAAAATTCCCATTGATTCCTAATGGTTAATTTAATATTTATATTAACAGTATTTATTCAGTATTTATATTAACGCGCCTAATTCCAGGATTATTTGTGACTTTCCTGCCGAAATTTCCTTTCTGTATTTGAGAGCAGCGTCCATTGAGCACTTTCCTTCTTTAAAAATTCTGACGGAACCCCTGCAAGTCAGATCTCATATCCGAAGTTACTGATCAACTGAAGCAAATATCCCAGATAAAATGCACAGGGAAAAACCGGTGTGCATAGGGAAACGTGACGACGTCAAAAGAGACTGAAGTTTACCTATGAATGAGAATGGGGAGTAGAAAGCAAAAATCAAACTGGCAAAGTGGCATAATAAGCTACAACCGGGCCATCACAGTCGGCAGAAAAAGAAGTAAGATTCAAGAAGGCATCCATCATGCGAAGAGGAGAGACCACGGGTTGTTTTTCTTTTCGTCCCTTAATCTCTTGCCACCGAGGAAGTTTTCCTTCCAGCTAATGAGCTCCAGAGAGAAGAAATATCCACATTCACGATACTAATTGCGAATCCGATTTTTCCGAGTGGTCGTGACTGGGTTGGTCCTCTGAACCGCGGGGGGTAAAGGAAGTGTTTATATCCACACTTAAAATGGTTTTTCAAGAATAATAAATTCTTCATTGTTGCGTCAATACGAATTTTACGGTTAATTTACTCGGTGTCTAGCCCCTAAAGGTTACCTACAAGCCAACAAAATCAAATTCATATATTCATAGTCTCACGAATAATGGAAAAGTAATATCTGCCGATAATTTATTCTTTTGCAACGAATGACTACTTTAATTTTGGAAATTAGAGAATGTGCTATAAATTACCAGGAAAATATCGCGACCAACAATATAAATAAACTAAACAGCATGGTATCATTAAAGATGATCAACAATAAAATTTTTAATAACAATTAATAATACTTTTTCGTTAAAAACGGTCCTCATTAGCGTCATAATTTTGAGAAATGGGATTTAAAGTTATACTACCTTGATCAAAAATTTCCCGGAATTTATTCAGAAAATTAAAAATACAAGTTTATTCATCTAAATCTATATTGTCCCCTTCAAAGTAATCCCCATCGACTACAACACACTTATGCCAGCGCTTGATCCAATCCTCGAAACATTTTTTATATTCGGTTTTCGGTATGTCCATCAGTGCTTCCTGCGATTTTTCCATTACTTCCTCTCGGCTGCTAAAACGCGTTCCCCGTAATGGTTTTTTAACTCGATTGAACAGAAAGAAGTCACAGGGAGCCAAATCAGGTGAATTCGGTGGCTGTTGGATGGTATTTGTTGCATTTTTCGTCAAAAAATTACGAATAATGATAGCACTGTGCGACGGTGCGTTATCATGGTGCAAAATCCACGAGTTTTCTGCCCACATTTCTGGTCTCTTTCGGCGAATTGCTTCACGCAAACGTCTCATAACGCCCAAATAATACTCTTTGTTTACTGTCTGGCCTTCTGGCAAAAATTCATGATGCACTACACCGTTGTAATCCATGAAAACCGTCAGCATTGCCTTCTTTTTTGACTGAAAACGACGTGGTTTTTTTGGTCTCGGCTCATTTGGTGAACGCCATTCACTTGCCTGATGTCTGGATTGCGTGTCGTACTCATAAACCCACGTCTCGTCTCCAGTAATGATCCTTTTGATGAATGTGGGATCGGATTCAGCCTCGCAAATCATGTCTTTTGCGACGTCAACACGGTCTCTTTTTTGCATGAAATTGAGGTCTTTTGGCACCAACTTTGCTGCTACACGACGGAAACCCAAATCATTAACCACAATGTCTTGGGCGGATCCATAGGCAATGTTCAAGTCCTCCGCTATTTCTCTGATGGTTAATTTGCGGTTATTGACCAACATTTCTTTTACTTTATCAATTTTTTCACCGACTTTCGATGTCGATGGTCTGCCACTGCGTTCATCATCTTCGATTGACTCACGACCACTTCTGAACCGCTCGTGCCACTGGTAAACGACCGTTTTTTTTAGAGAATCGTTGCCGAAACACTTTTCCAACATTTCCAACGTCCGTGCGCCACTAAATCCGTTTTTTACGCAAAATTTAATACAAGTTCGTTGTTGCAAATTTAAATCCATTTCTGAAATTGTAAAAAATCGCCAACACACACAGAGATAGATGTACTCTTGGCTACGTAACTTTTGCAAATGTCAAGTTATGACACTAAGATTTAAAGGGAATATCAACAACAGATGTACCAATTTAACAAAAAAAACAGAACTCAAATCGGAACGATGGGAGCGCCACACGGTGGTTATTCCGGGAACTTTTTGATCAAGGTAGTATTTCAACTGGAAAATCCCAGTTTAGAGTAATAATTTTTGCTAATAACTCAAATTATACCCTGAAGTAAATATAAATAACGTTATGGCACGTATTTCTGACACATAATGAGGTACTCTCAAACAAAATAATGTATCTTTTATGTTAATAAAAGTTGACAATTGCGTTTCTAGGTGAATTCACCCTTCTCGTGAGATGAAAATGAATTTTGCTCAGCGGTCCTTAGAGCTGCATCAAAATTTTCGTGTTCAAGGTGAAAGATTGTCGGTACTTCTGACGCAGGTTTTGCGCCTTTCTCGTATTCCTCGCCTTTCGGATACTTATTCCCTTTTAACATTTGCGTTTCTTCAATGCTTATATTTTTTTGCTCTTCATTTTCTCTTATAAAACCCCAATGCTTCTTTTCCGCAGGTTTTTCCCGGCGTTTACCTAATTTTATGGCCCTCTTCACATCCCATCATCTTGAAAGCGATCATCCTGTGTTCATTATTATCTCCCGGTTTGTTCCCTTGTACCACGTAATTTTCTCGGTTTCATTTTTAAAAATCTATCTGCCGTCAGTTCATCATTGTTCCTTCAAATTCTGGAAATTTATCTAAAACATCATCAGTAGAAACATGCCCTCACTGTCGATATCTGTGGTCTGTGGATACCTTAGTGGACTTTTATTTAATTCCTCATTCCGTACTAACGAGGATTCAGAAACATTATTATCTCTTATGGCTTGAAGGCACCTTTTGTGATGCTATTCTGCGTATGTGGTTTTGGGACATACATTTGTAATAACTAAGTCATTAAACCTTAATAGGTTTTTGCAATACTCTTGTCCATTTAACACGAAGAGTTTAACTGGTTTCAGTAGCTAAACCGATGAGGTGATCCTGGAAATACGTTCAAGCCAAATTGTAACAACAAATACCGTTCTGATGAGTATGCCCACATCTTTGACATGTAGAGTGTTGACAAGGTTTTACATACATACAAAGAAAAGGCATGAGATAAAATCACCAGTTACGGCACGAACACAATGAAGATATGGGCTGCTTTAATATTTTCAGTAAATTACGGCGAATTAGAGTGTAAATTGAATTCGTGTCGTATTGCTGAACGTAAACAGAATAGCTGGACGTAAACAGAATAGCTGAACGGAAACAGAATAGCTCAACAAAACAATTTCTTTATAGAGGAACAACACAGAAATAGAACAACATAATATATAAAAATTAAAGGGCTACTTTTATGTAAATATGCTTGAAAATTTTCAATTTAGGTTGACTTCAATTACGATTGGCATCTTTGCACAGCGCGGAAGCCACGATTTGACTGACTTTAACAGTTTCCCGTTCATTTTCACTCTAACTAGTTAAAACTTTTCGCTTTTCTAATAAAAAAATCTTCTAAATTAATGAAATATATATCGACCGTCATTTTCAGTGCATCAGAGAAGCCCCAGAATGGCCAGAACACACTCTTTAGAGGATTATGAAAAAATTTCAATAAAAGTGTTTGATGGAGGATAAAATTTTACGCAGTAGATTTACCTTTATCAAAGATTACAATTAAAAAATAAATAAAAATGTTGACATGGAGTGTAGCTTTGAATGACTCGGAAACGTGGTGGTTTGGGCCAGAGGATCAGTGTAGATTGGAGGAATTTGAAATGTGGGCATTGTAGATATATGCAAATGGGGAACAATGCAAACATTTGAAAGTGTGAAAGCCAATTATGATTTTTATACTTTGAAATTGTTGCAGTATAGTGTGCATTAGTGGATCAAAATATAATGCTGCGGCATCTCCCCTTCTAGGATATGGGAGGGTACTTTTTGGAAGATTTGGCGTCGAGTAAAGTCGACTGAAAGGAAAATAAATGATGACGTGTTGCCTGGTAGGGTAGTTTAGGGGAAGAGGGAAGGTTTTTGGGATAAGTTTATAAAAGGCAGCAAAATTAGGTCCCGGTCGTATAGCGCGGCGAAGGAAGGCCGGATTAAACGTGTCGGACAGAAGAAGTCAGGTTGAAAGTATACAGTATGCCGTGTTAAGAAGTCTTATTTTTGTAGTTTCCGACTAAACCCTACCTAAACAGTTAATAGATTATTAAATTTGATTGATAGAATTGATATCACTCGCCCTGAACTACTTTTTCACTTAAGCACGAAACTGTCAAATTGATAAATCGTTTTAAAGATTGCGGCGGGTGGTTGACTCGACCACGAGAGAACTTCTTATATAGTATACTCACGAAAGCAAAATTGAAATTTAAAAATTCCATTGTCATTATAGTCTAGAATTCAGTTACTCGTAACATATGCCTAGTGCACAATTACAATATTGTGGTATGAGATCCATAGATTACAGTAAACCATTATAAGCCAATTTCCCTATTTATTTACAGAAATTACCTTGTAAAACCGTTTATTTTCCCGAAAAGTTAGTTTTATCGATCATCTCTGACGTTAAGTTAAACTACATTGAAGACGTGAGGATTTAATATGCTATCTCGAAAAATTACGGTTTACGTCCAATGTATCGACTATTTTGGGAAAGGAGCGGATAACCCGAAGAGGGCTGGTTTTTTACCGTAGCCTTAGGAAAAAAATTCCTGGTGAACGTGAGTCAACACGATAATGTAATAGTCCTCCAGAAATAAATTCTTTCAACAAAAACCGAGAAACCTCCCGATAATCAAGAAAAAACGGAGGGTGGATATTCTAGAAATCTTCCTACCGATTGTTCGCTAAGCACGACAGGATGCAAATTGAGCATTCACACTCTCCCATTTTAATGAACCGAATGTTAGTCTGTTTTCCAAACCAACGAATTACGACTCGAATCGCAGGAGCGATTCTGGACCCCCAGGAGAGATTCTGGAAAATGTTTGATTTGAAAATTCCATTTTTTTAACAATACTATCATGTAATTATTACGTGTCTATACTTTTCGGTATTCTTCACGCGTTCCAAATTTTACGAGAAACCTGAGGAATATTGGGGGGGGGGAACAATCGATTTTTGTCGGAATTCCTGCGTGCAAACCGATGTTATGAGGAAGTCAATCATTCGAAACCATCAGGGCCGTTGGTCGGAACAAACAAAGGCGACGATTGGATAATACTTCCCCAATGAGGATCAGTTGAGGATCCAAAGGGAACGTGTCGAGATGGGCTTGACTCGTGTCGGCTTTGGATCTCCCGCCAATTTCTAGTGCTACGATTACACTCGTGTGCTCTCCAATTTTTCCTCGCGCATTTAAACGTACTTCAAAGAGTGGTACTGTTTCTCGCCAATCCTCCAAATTCATACGAGGCATTGCCTGAGGTTGGGCCTCGGTTGAATACTCCCCCCCTCCCCAACACCTCTCGCCAATTTCATTCGGCACGCCGAATCTCCTCCAGTTGCGATGCCGGGGGACGTCATCTCGTCTTAATCTTGGCTTCATTAAGCGCCCTCGCCTTCCTCCCTCGCCGGTTCGAGCAGCCCGATTGCCCCTGCCCCCCTCCTCCCTCCCTCCCGCAACCTGCGTCCTCCGGTCCCCGGTCGCCCTCCACCCTGCCGTCAAACTTCGAATTGCCCGCGACCCCCGGAATGGGGGGGAATGGAGGTGACCTCGGAGCTGCTGTGCTGCCAACTAATTAGCTACGGCATCACTCTATCCAAACGCTAGGTTTCGCTCGGGACAAGTGCCGCCGTGTAAAATGTATTGAGCTCATTCTGAGTCTTATTTTTTTCTTCGAAGGCGGCCATTCGTTTTCTCGCCCCGTCGAAGGCGGGTCACTCAGAGCGTGTCCCTATCCGATGGGCATGACGCCACCGAGATATTTTTTCTATGCATGGTTCACTCGCAGTTACGCCTTCGTGGGCACGTTTGATCGAGGTACACGTAACAGAAAGTGAATGTGATAATTACTGCTACCATTAAAACGTCATTCGAAAAACAACCTAATGAAAGCAACGCGAGCAGAGAATCCAACTACTTCTGGTCGTCCAATGAGATTAACCTACCAAAGAGTACTTGAAATTCCTCGTAAAAGTATCAGTTTTATAAATAATATTTCAGATATTAAAAATATTTTATTAATATATAGCTTTGGAAATCCATTTAAGTTCATAAGGATGTACGTTTGTCATTGACGGTTCTCCAACCAAGACCCAGACGGCCCGGGTTCGAATCCCTGCGGCGACAGATATTTTTCAGTGGTGTCCCGATCCCTACTTGAGGTGCTTTGTGGAGAGCACTTTGAGTGAGTGAGCCGTCCGTCGGATGGGACGTTAAACTGCGGACCCCTTGGCGCCTTATGTAAAGAGCAGGCAGGCTAACGCCGACGCCGGGTTTCTCTCCACCCTTCCTCCTTTCCCATCCGTCCACTATGGCGCATATGACCTCGGCTCTTGGTCGCCTTTCCCAAATACTACTACTCCAACAGAGAGAAAAGGGCTTCCAAAGGGCCACTTACTTTTTGATGACGTTTTTATTAACAATTGCCCTTGCGATTTCTCGCAATTTGTCTTCCGTTGAAATTTGCTATGGTTCAATGTTTGTTCATCGCGAAATGGCCCAATGCTATGGCTGTAGAAATATATTCCCGTTCTCTCTAACGATCTTTTTTGTGGAAATCCTCGAAGCAGTTCATTTTTTCGTTAAAGCTAAGGTATACTTTACAAGTTGAACACATCACAATAGTCAATTGTTTACGAGTGCCGACATATAGCACTAAATACTGTCTAGGTGCGTTCGTTCAGCTTTTACTTATGCTTCTCATATTCTTTCACTCACCTGTTCTACGCTTAATGAACATCTTTCTACCTTTATGTTCTTAATTATTGCCACCCCGCTGCATGAAGGAATACTCATTTCCAACTCTTAGTTGAAAAAGCACCCGCAGCTTGGCCCTCACCGATGGCTGCCAAAAAGGGAGCTGCATCACTCCAAGCGGCAGTTCGCGCGATGTGGCCGAGCGGGCGAGAGCGGTCATGAGCGGAACCTTCTAGTATGGCATAAAGAGGAGAAGCAGGTGGTTTATCGTGAGAACGCTCCATTTATGGTATGGGATGCTTGCGGAATTTGCACGTTCCCGACCACTTGTGAAAACGGAAATCTTAAGTCCAAATGCTAGTCCCGGAGAGTACATGAACGTTCCGGGAGTCCTCTTTGCAACAGTCGCTTATTCCATCTGGCGAAGAGGAAACCCAAAGTAGGAATGAAGGCCGACCCACTCCGTCCCTGTCTTGAAAATGCGGCTGATGGGCACCGGAAGCTACTTGGAGGCAAAGTGGAGATTAGTAATGCCATCATTTCCATGAAATCCCAGAGCAATATAAAAGAGATTCTCACGGAGCCGCCTGACCTCGACGTGGTTTGCGGTCTACAGTCGCTGCCGTTGGAGAGGAACTGTTGGAGGGACTAAGTATTTAATAGGCTTATGAAGTTAGAACCCAAGATTACGCTCGCCCAAATGCAACGCGTATTCCGAGTGTGATGAGGAGATAACAAGCAATATGGATGGAATCGATACGATGGATGAAAATTAGGCGCTCGCTATCACACGCTCGCATTAAGTACCAAAATATGAGGTTTTCACAGTGAGAAATACAAGCAGAAACTGATATATGGGGTAGTCCGTGGAATATAGTTCCAACTTCTTTTCTCGGCTTTCGCGTCTCAGCATGTTGCAAAATCTACCTTCTCCTTGGCCAATGGCAAGCCATCTAACGAATTTCAAAGTGAAGAAGACATTCGCTAAAATTTTGCAACAGATGGCAGAATAGAGTGGGAAGGAGCCATTGCATGCGCCCCGAAAGACTGATGAGAAGAGAGTTTCTTCTGGCAAAGAAAATTTTTCGTTTCCAGGAAAGGAAGCCGTAAATAACTTTCATTGGTTAAAATTCCCTTCCATTAATGAAAGTTTCGTCCAAATCTGCGAGCCCATTCCAAATGGAAAATAAAGATCACCTTTATTCACGGATGTTTGCTCTGTTCTCATAACGCAAAAGGAGGATTTGTTCCATCGGAATAATCACCGACGAACTTCAACGCTCAACTCAATGAAAAAGCTCCATGTTGAACAATCTCCCCCTCACCAACCGGAGTGAAAGAGAAGAGGCATTGGAGTGCAGGGGCTGAAAGCGAAGCTCAGCAGCCGTTTAACGTAAGAATGGTCTATTCACAAAGCTATGTACATGTCAAGAGGCTTTTCCATTTAGGCGTAACTTATTTATGCACTGTGTTATATACCAAAAGAAATTCGAAGCACCAGGTAATAATGGGGTTCTCATCGCCGTGCTAATGTTGGTGAAAAGCCAATCCGGGCATTGTGTTCACCATTGAATGCCTCCGACACCGGAGCACGAACTTCGTACTTTTATCTGGCAAGCGGAGTTTCAACAGAGCTGGTATCTCATCGTCATGGCGTTTATCAGGCCGATACGTGAAGCCTTGAGTTATTTCACATTTCTCACCATCGCTCAAGTTAACACAGGAAGGAATATATGGGCGTTGGATCATCTCACCAGCAATAAAACACCACCGATTCCTTTCAAACGGACAATCCGAAACCTAATGCATTTGTTGCAAAGGAACTCCGCGTTCCATTGGATACCATACGGAAATAGGGATACAGGGCATAGAAATAGAGTTCAAATGTCAAAAATTGTACGACCATTACCGCGGAGAAAGTAGGTTTTTGGGGGCAACAACGAAGACTTCCATAACCTTTAAGACGGCGTACGAATGGTTAAGAACCACACGTTCCACAATGTCGTATGCGGGAGTTGGGAGCCCCGGAGTCTCCTTAGCAAAGTTCCCAGCCGACTCGGCGTGGAAATTTCGCTTCGAGCCGATGACTATGCGAAATGTCCCCGAGGCTAGTTTACGCCAATCAAAACCAACCTTCGCCTTGTAACTGCAGATGGCCTCCAAATCAAGGAAAGTGGCTTTCCCACACGCGACTCTATACCTTTAACAATTGCATAACGATATCGACCTACGGCCATCTTGATAATCGCCGCGGCGCGCCTTTGACAGTGGAAATGTTATTAATTAATGACTAACACCTGGTATAATTAGTTAATTCCGAGCAAATCACAGCTCAGTGCTTGATATTATATCATATCGTATCGATATCATATGATCCAATGCGTTTTCAGCTCCTGGGGAAATAGCGTTTGTTCCTGATGACATTTACAGGCGCAGGATGCTTAAGAAACAAAGCCAATACTTGAGAAGGCTCATTTCAGGGGTGCTCGACGGGTTGAGTGGCTCAGTAATCTCACTTTCAAGACATTACGTGCCTCCCGAAAAGCGGGGTTTAAGGGCTTGCGCCGCTGCTAAGGGCATTGAGGGTTTTTAACGGCTTCAATCCAATGAATAAGTTTAGATTTTTTATTGTAAACAATATTGACTTAAGAACGGCTGTATGAGCGACTTCAATCTTCCGTATCTAAGTAGGGTTGCAACAAGTTCCACAAAACCGGGAATGAGCCCATTTTAAGGACTAATACCAACACAATAAAACTGCGAGAAGTCGCCCACCGGCAAATTAACCCGACAAGTATAATGACGAGCGAGTAATTTTTGTAAACTTTGTCTCACGAAGAGGCCCGAGGATTTTGAAGAAAGGGCATTGAATTTATCTTTAGCGGGGGAGAGTAAGCGTTTGAGCCTGGTCTTCACCCTTGGACGGCCAACTCCTTGAACGGGGTGTTAATTGCCATTTAAAATTACTTTACGCTTAATTTTTTGAAAAAAACAAATACTCAGATTTTTGTAATTGGACTGAGCAGCAACGGGAATGATACACATAAAAAAGGACTGCGAATTTACCACGGTCATACATTTTGGTCCGCACGGATTATAACGGTAAATCCATTAGATAAAAATTTAAGAATGAAATTTTGTTTCAAAATCACTCATTTCATTACAAACAAAATAAATCTAATCATAATTCCAATCATACTGTGACATCATTGAACAGAGTCGCTAACTTCCCCGCAAATGTACGGATTTTCCTTGGGTTAACAGTTTTAATGCTGCGTTAAAAAATTGAGTTAATCCCCGCCTGCTCCGCAGTGAAATTCCCGATATAATGGCTGTTGCTTCAAAAGACGAACTCTGAGTTATAATTCATCTGCTCTTCACAACGTGCTCATGACTGAGCCTTTAACGGTGGAAAAAAATACCCTCTCTCCATTCTGGGAAATGAATTAATCGATTCTCGACTTCAAACTATCCACGGTACCGTCTCTCAATGGCAGAAACCACTCCACTACCTCGTGTACATGCAAAACGTTCGGTAACCTAGTTAGCGGAGTGCAGTTCGGTATCTCTAAGCTCAATCTTGGCTGCCAGCCGCATCTCATTGGCTCGAGTTTATGATCATTCCACTTCAGATGCTACCAACGTGATAATTTTGTTCATTCGGGTAAATTTACGGGAGTCGAAACTTACTTTTGCTTGTTTAGGCAAGTTGAATATCCCACCCAACGGTCTCGGGATTCATTCTACTTAGCAGAAGCGAGAAGCAGTCTTGCGACTACAATTGCTCACAAATTTGCCAATCAAAATGCTTACTCGCACTGTGTCCAATGCACTGCCTCAAAGTTGGAAATTCGGGGAGGCATATGTGCACAAAATCCTCTCCGTATTCCGTTACCACCCGCTCATTTAAAAAAACTGCATGAATATTTGCAAATAAGCAGCATTTCGTTCAATTTCCATTTAAAAACAACAAAAGATTTCTATTTTATGTTACCAAAAATTTTTTTCTTTACTACCCATTGGTAGGTTGTCGTGGCCTCTTTTCCGCAGCCACGTTGGCGGCGCTTGCGGCCCCAAAATACACAGGACACGCACCATGAGCGACGGGGAGGGGTGGAGAAATGAGAAGGAGATTTATACTTCCGCTCGTAAAAGAGCGACAACTCCGAATCCCATTCAACGCGTCTCACATTGAAAAAAGCACATCGGATACCAGGAGACCGCCACGGAGACTGCCGTCATGTGCACGCCATTTTCTTCCCAGATGCCAATTTACACCGTTGATACGATTAAAAACCTGGACCTGTCCGATCTCTTGGAAAATGTGAGAAATTTCAATTGTTCCCCTTACACATTCCTTAAGTTTTGCCACTAAAACTATAACAAAAATATATCTTATTGGACACTGAATGTTTTAGTCCTCCAACAAAATCAATTGAAACCCCATTCTCTCGACTGCCACCCCTCCCGCTAGACGATGTCGCCCAACCGCTGGAAATTCAAGCTCCCAAATATTCTTCCAGGTAATCCGTTGCTATCATTCAAATAAAACTCTACTCTTCTCGTCGATTTGTTGACCAATCTACCGTCTAACCGTTCCGTTCTTCATTCCGATCGCATTCCATCGCACTCCCCTCATAGGAATTAATATCTCAGACGGAGTCCATCACCCAGTCATAAACGTTAGCCATTCACAACCAGATGAGTGCCGTCAAAGTCTTCCCCGAATAACATTTCATTTTACCGGATAACAACGAATTAACAGTGTTGCGACTGCATGCCGAGGGCATAACATTAGGGCATCCCTTCAAAAGGACACCGCTTTCAGATAGGTTCACTTGGTGAATTCACCACAGAGTGAGGACCTGCGCAAAAAACAGCAACACCAAATTCCATTGCTCCGGCAAGAGTCCAGGTAGGCTTGGCGCCCGCGGGGGCCGAAGTTTGAGTTTCGAGTAGGGGAGCAGTGAATGGGGGACTCGCTCCCTTTGCATGCGGTAGGGCGGCACCCATATCCCCGCTGCAGGGGGCGACCGCGGGGGGGGGCGGAGGGCCGGGTCGCAGTCCGTCGGCGGGAGCCGGGTCTGCGGAGATCCCCATTCCGGAGCCCACGCGCCCTGCCGGCGGCGGTCGGGTGGCCGCGGCGCCGCGCCGTCTGCTCCACCCGAAAGCGGCGGCGTCAGGCCGCCCGTACCCTTCGCCGCCCTCTGCGCGCTGACCCACTGCTCCGGCGCCAAAAACGAAGGACCCCCGGGGGGGCGACGGGGCGCCGTTCCTGGGAGGAGTCCAAACTGGCAGTGTTCGATTCGATTCTGGGGCGCGAGCAGAGCAGTATGCGTGAGTCCATTTGATGGGGACCTCTCGAATTCCCCCCCCGCACCTTTCATGGCCGATGGGATTTTATTTCCCATTCCTCCACGCAGGTATCAGTGAGCCGAGTCCCTGCGACGGCGTCTTTTATATTCCATGAGACGCCTTCCCTCTGACCTCCCGCTCGGATTCCGTTCCCAAACTATCCCATATCACACGTCCATTCCTTAGCTTGAGCCTCTCCTTAGGAGGGCTCTTCTAACTTAGCGCCAGTCACGCCAGAGTTCCTACATAAATTGCGTCCCTGACTTGTTAAGAGAGACTGCTGCCCACATATTTCTTTCGCGGCTATAGCAGACTACGTACAATTGCGCGCTGGTGTCCCACGGAGGTTCCGCTCCCTTAGCGCCAAAGAAATTCCATCCCTCCGCTTTTCGCCATCCCTTCTCTTCCCGCATTTGGCGACTCGACACCTACGCCACTCTCGATGACTCCCACAATCTTTTCAAGGTTATCGAATGGCAGAATTTTTTCCAGTGGCTACGAGTACCATGAAGTAAAAAACAAAACAAAGCAATCGTTTGTGTAATTCTTTGAAAGATTTCTGTGGGCTTGAAAATCCGATCTAAATCTTCGGGAATATTGAGAATGAATTCGGGTTGGCCTCGTAGAGTAAGTGGATGGGGTACTTTTTCCAAGCAGTGCTTACACATTAGGATATTTGGATGACCCGGGGGAGAGCATCGGAATTCCGACCCGATGGCCCGGGTTCAATTACCGGCGGGGATCCTCATCTCTACCCAAGTGGGTGATTTTTTGGGTACCAGAACTTCATGGGAAACCTTCGAAGCTCGTTGGTGAATTTCACACGCCGTTAGGCCTACTGCTCAGTGAACTCCACCCTCACGTGTCAAACTGCAACTATGTTTATGGTTTTTTTAATGGTTTATACATTATACGTATATTTAAGACCTTACATGCTTCCGAAATTGAAGGGGCTTCTAATTTAATGGATTGTTGAAGAAATACGATATCTATTCTCAAGTCCCAAGATCACTAAAAATTCTATACTCACTCCTACTGACATGCATTAGAGGTGATAAAAATTTTATTTGAGAGCAAACTACTTTTGGCAATGATTTAAAACGTGACGGTATCATACATGCATACTATATCAGAAGTCGAATACATGAGGGCCTCCGACATTTGAGTCTAATATCTGAAATAAGGTGATCTAACTTAAGTTTCAGCACTTCCTTGCATTTGACTTTTCGTTGCTTCCATTTAAGAAGACGAAACAAATTTCCGTCCCGTCTTTAATAAAATATGAAAGAAGAATTCAATTTATATGCGTATGTGATTCCTGTTACCTTTCCATGAAGAACAAAATTGGTTAAAATTTGGGAAAAAAATTCCGAATAAATATAAAATTACAATAGAGAAGCGAATACTTTAGTTAAGAGGTACAGTTTTCCGATTTAAAATTTTGCATTGACTTTTATTGGACATCGAGCCAAAATGTTAATCGTGTTGCAGATAGCAAGAGTTGGCGGTGAGATATTTTAATAGAATGAAATAGATGACACTTTGTGACAAAATTCCGTCGATTACAACGGCGTGATTACGCGAAAATTTATTTCATGAAAAGACAGTGCGCATGATGCGCGGGAATTGAATTCAGAGAAAACAAACGTGTGCTCTTCATCAATAGCTGGCCGGCCACGAGCCGAGAGAATAGCACCGACTTTTCTTTTATTTCACTGCTCTGATGCGCTCTCCCGTCAACCACCAGAGATACCCAGTCTTTGATATTGCTTGCGATTAACGTAATGTTAATATTTTAAAATTTACAGCAAGCTTCAACGCAACATTTTATGCTTCTGTAGGCTATTTTATGGATATCTCTCATTTTATAAAAAAAACTTCTCTTGATGTGAGAGAAATAAATGAACACCTCCGGCGAAGGCGAATATTCTCGTTGTAAGATTAATTTAGCAACACTGACATGAAGAATTTTCTAAAAGACCGGAGGATAAGATTTCCTCCCATTCGAAAAATATTATTATTTTGGCGTAAAGAATTTATGAAACCTCCTGGTGTACTGGTAAATTAAGTGTGGCGATTTCGTCACTTGAATACATTCGCCCATTGTGCGTTACACCCGCGCATGGCCCACTCATCCCTTTGAAAAGAAGACCGTCCAGGTATTTGAAAAGTTGGAATATTAATTTTGCACTTAAGATTTTACTTGTTTAAAAAGAAATTTCGTTTTTGGTGGGGAAATATTTTTTTCAATGGTGTTTCTCATTGCCTCAACGAAGAGCAGAGCGGAGGTTCGCCGGCATTTTTAAAATCTTTTTGTTGAGATTTAAGCTCTTACATTCGAGCCAACTAAATTATGCCACTTGCCAAATAGCAGTGTTTTCGGTCTTTAGAGACTTTTAATCTGCCAAAGGACAAATAAAGTATGGTTAAATTAAGCAAATGTATAATATTTTTGTGGCGTCTTTATGTGAAAGAACATTTCCAATGAGGCAAGTCAGGCGAATAATTTCTTCTAAATACATTACGTATCAAATGACTCACAATGTTCATCCTAAATGAGAACATATAGAACATCAATGTTGTTTTTATGAACGCCAAAAAAGATAAAAATGAAAATCAATTGAAAAGTGTTTACAGGAAACATTGCGAATCGCTTTACCCAAGTGCTGGAAGTTTTTCCTAGTTCCTTTTTCACGAATGACAATTATGTAAATGTGGTACCATTACGGTGTACTTATAGCATAATTTTCATTCCGCCTCCTAATTCAAGCGATGTTTCTGACTACAATAGTTAACTTGATGATCTAATCAGCACATTTAGTAACTCATGATATTTCGAAAATGAGATAACCACAATTGTGGAAACATTACCTGTCCAGATCAGTTTCTTTTCGTAATGGGTAAAATTTTCCACGCTATTTTTTGCGAAAAAATGCTCTCGCCGAATTAATTTGAGTTTTGACCTAAAGGCAACTTTGGTTGTCCAATTCTATATTTACGATGTGTAAAATTGAATTTGACATATAATAAGTAAAAAAAAGTCTTGTAACTAAAATGAGTTTTAATGTGGTAAGTTAGTTAAAAGTAAACTTTGCTGTCTCATTGCTACCTGTCTTTCTTTATGATACATTTTCTCAGATATGATGACATAAGACCATATTACAAAATATTTTTCCATAAAATTTAATCAAGAGGTAGCAAGTTTAATGTCTCATGCTTACAGAAAAAAGGAGCAGTTCTTACTAGAAAATATTCGACGAATAGAAAAAAGTTTTCTCCATTTAACCATAAGATTTACATTCCATAGTGTTTAAAATGGTGTGACGAGTTTGACCCTATTGGTTGGTGCATGCTGTAAAAACATTAATCAATAATTATTCAACTTTTCGATATACTTCAATACGTCACCGTTAATATCCAGTGCGTTACTGCCTTTGTAAATTTGGTTGTGAAAGGTATTTTTTTTAACCATGATTGAAAACGTTTGTTTTGCATAGTTGTAAATTTGAGGAAGTCAGTTCCGAAACCATTTTAAAGACTCTCCTTCATAAAGTTGTTAGAACTCCAATTTTAGCAAAAGCATCTTTCATCTACTGACATGCATTTGTAGCCATGCTTGCCCTGTATTTCAGAAGACTCTCGAACACCTTCAGATTTGCTTGTATATTCAGCTTCCCGCTTCCACGCGACCGTGCAGTTTGGCCGCAGTACCGTCACTCCAGAAATACGGATCATGTTCCAAGCTGTCTTTACGCTTAGATTAATTTCTACTAATATTATTGGTCAATAGCTGTACTATACACAAATTCAGAAAATGTGAGAAAAATACTCCCAGAGTGTGACGGGAAAACATGCAAACTAAATGTTTAAAATAGCATTTCTGCGGAACTCGAACTAAAAAGAAATAAAATCCACGGTGTTCATAATGCGTGCACTGGGGAGAATGTTCTTCCCCATTGCATTCGAGATATATACTCGTCGGTGAATTTCAGCACTGCTTCAGCGGGAATGGCTTCAGGAAATACCTCCAAAGTAATAATCTATGACACTCTTAAGGGTTAAACCTTCCCGGTAGTAAAGTTTAGGGCTAAACAAAGGTCAAATGTTATAGCTCAAGATTTTTTGGATGGGCAGAAGAAGTAAACACGGAAGACATGTGGATTCCAGCCATTATAGAGGAACCAGAGAATGTAGCGCAGAACAAGTAACTAAATACATTACCCATACTTTAATTGAGGGGAAAATATTATTATTAAATTATTTCCGTTACTTCTACAAATATGTCAAAATTTGCGATGTAAATTCCAACAAAATATTTCTTATGCTATGTTAATTTAGCATTATACAAGCTTATTTGGATTCTAAATCAGGACATATTTTAGGTACTCCTTTAAAAATATTTGATTAAGTGGCATTCCTCAACGGTAAATTAGGGTGAAAAATTCGACGAAACTGCGGGAAATGCCGCGACAATAAATTTTAACGGAGTATCCCAATAAATGTGCATTATAATGCAGCAATTTGAGAGTGTAGAAATGGCTCGCCTCGACCGAATCCCTCGATGTCCGGCCGAGTGCTTTAGCCAGTTCAACCGAGGCATTCTCCTCCGCTACGAAATTTTGGGATCTTCAAAGAAACAAGATGTCACGACGAAATACCGCACATTCATTCATTCATCACAAGCATTCATTGTCGTGCACGAAACGTCACAGGCCACGATGTTCAAGCCAACTTTAAACACTTATGGTTTTTAAACTCTGAAATTGTTCCTTTATGAGTGCACAATACATTTTCAAAAGAAAAGTGAAGAGCTTCTCAGTCTCCGTACTTTTATTCCAGAACCCATTAAAAGGCGCCATACATGGAAAGTGAGTATTTAGACTGCAGTGGGAAAAAATGACAAAAATTGTAAAAGGATGCTCCCATAAAAATTTTTACTTCAGCACTTTTTGCTTTGATGTAAATTCAAAACTGTTCTTTTGATTTAGCACGCTAAGATTCAGGAAATAGAGATCAAAGTAAAAACTAAAAAAATCCAACCAAAACCCGAAGAGTCTGAGTCGAATCCCAAATTTTGTCCCATCACCAATTAGTATCCCTTCACTGACAAAATTAATATTGACGACCTCCAGTACGAGGAATTTATTCTGATGCGATGTATCTCGTAGACCCTGAGTGGCATGACGTTTTCCTACAGCGTCCACCGAATAAGATCCGTTATCCTTCGAGGATTTCCGAGTTTATTCCGAAGTCTCCAGTGACACTGCAATCCCGCCGCATGATCAATGCGTACCTCCCCCTCACCAAAACATCCTCCGCAGACTCCCTTGCCGCTCGACTCGTAGCTCACCTGGCGGCATTGTGGAGAGGGGGGGGGTCCACCGGGTGAATGCCTCTTATTTCTGCCGACGTTTTCATATCCGATTCGCACATCTCCATCAGCCCCTGACGGCGATAGATGAGTCGAACGTCGCCAGAAATGGAGTCCCACCCACTGGAATTCCAGATGATTTCATCAATCCCCTTTCGTAATATCCATTCCGTTCTGGAATCGAATTCAGCGCGAGGCCCGGAGACTTTTCCGATCGCAGCCCTTCATGCATCCCTTAGAAACTTCCCCCCATCCCTCCAAGTGCCGCGTTCTCTTGAGTCGATCACTTATCCGTTTTCGCAGGTTTTACATATCCAAGCATATTATTTATTCCATTTATCAAATCCGCCACTTGCGTGACTGCCGCGGCTTCCGGGCCGCCAAAGTCCAGTCGTTATTTTAGAGGAAAATTCGGTGTACTCTTGCATCTATGATTCCCTAAATGCGATTGCGGAGGCTAGTGTTCTGACTTCCCAATCCCATGGCTCGGGTTCGAATCTCGGCGATGGAAGGATTTTTCAGCGACCCCCTCTCCACTCCCCCATCCCGACTCGGGTTGCCACCTGAAAAGAAGCTCAAATGGATTACGCCGTCCGTCGGAAGGGACGTTCAACCGTTTTACCCCGCGGCGTCTCTCAGTATGTCTGGGTTGATGCCGACGCCGAGTTCTGCCCTCACTTCGGTCCGCCGTCCTTGAAAATCCAAACCGAACCTACTCCACCATCCGTCGGCTACGGACACTTGAGTTCACTTGGGTCAACTAGGGCCCTCATGGTCCGAGTGACTTCAGCCGTGGGTCACCTTCCCTAATGATTGCAACCACCCGCGGGAGCCGCTAGAGGCTATCGGGAGTTATCTGGGTTTTCGTCTACGCGAGAAACTTGCGCTCGGACCCCCAAAAATTTCCCCCTTCTAGGATTAAACCATCCCTTGTCGCGTCCTCACCACGGGAATGTAATATTCTCAGCGACGTCCGCTGCTTGCCTCGCTTCAACTCCGTCCGGAATCGCCGCGTTTCCTGCACTCCGTGGCGGAATTTCCCGCTCGGCCACTTCGTGGCAGCCGGCGTGGGGAAGATCTTCCGGTCCGATGATGACGCCCGCGACCTGATTCTTGAGCCGATAGCGTCCGCCCGCTTCGCTTGCGCCGCTCCCTCTCCAGTGCTCGGGTGCCGCGCCGGAGGAAAACGGCCCTCCGCTCCAGCCGTTCTTGAACACGCCCTAAGCTCTCTCGTCTTTCTGCCTCCAACCGCCGCAAATTCCCTTCTCGTGAGAATGGGCGTTAGCTCTCATCAATCTTTCCAAGAATTCCGAGCTCCCATCGTAATTTGGCGAGTTTGGAGTATAATTGGCACGTATTGTTTTCCTCGAAATCTGTCCATCGGACTGCCGACGCCTCTCCAGCGCAAGGTGGCACGTCAATTCACTCACCTGTTCTAACAAGGCAAAATATTGTGTCGTCTAAGTTCCATGGGAAGTTGGCAGCACTTAATATCGGAGTGATGCTCATTTCCACTTTCATTTTTCGTGCTCATGAATACTGTTACCTAATCTATCCCTGGGACTACCTTAAACAATATCAATCGGTACTATGGACTGAAACCTTTATTTTTTGTCATTTGATATTTCACCCTAAACCCAGGTAACCTGGGTTTTATTTTTTTCTAAATTTCAAAGCGTTATCTTATTTATGCTACCGTGGCACTATACGTTAAGTATGTACATTCATCCAAAAATTGTCATGTAAAAACAACATGCCTATTGCAGATGAATGTTAACAGTCGTAAGTAATAAAATGACGTTTAATTAAAAATCGTTTTCTGACCTACACCGAGAAAAAAATTAATATTTTATGCTTTTCTTTATTAAAGTATTTAACATTTAATTTTATGTTATGAAAATTTTGCTATAACTGAGTTCCTTACGGTTTTGAAATTACCTTAATTTGAAATTTCCTTACGGTCCATACATTTAGAAACTGCATTTATGTAAATTAATATTTTTTTATTATTGATAACTTCAGAATGTTCCGTTTAAACAGAATGGAGGACGATAATGAAAGAACTTTCTTTATACCTCCCAGGTCATCGAAATTTGGAAAAATCATTTCTGGTGTCTACCACTCATTTCAGGAACTCCATTCCTTAGACATAAAACATTATTTCTCGCGGGAAAGTTTCAAGACTACGTTGGACACTATGCTATTGAAAAAATAAATTGTGTGGCTCTCCTCGCTCAAGGATTTTTTTCTTCCCACACGAAGTTTTGCGATATGCGATGCGACCCAAATTATTCCATGCGTCAAACGTTTTCCTCTTCTATTCTTTGTTGCATATTTTATTCGGTCAAAGGCAGATGTAATGTATCGTATCATAACACGTGTATTTACGAAGGCAGCATTTTATTTGCTAATAATTTTGATTTTCATCCAGATGTATTCAATGTCCCACAAACCGCCGCGAGGGCGTGTGGCGGGGGGTGTTAGAACATCATCCGTAAAACAGAATAAAACCACATGCAAAACAAAGAAAAGGATGTCAATTCACACCCACAGATGTTTATATTCATGCAAAACCCACTTTAACTGACGCACATGCAAGTACATAAACTAGCAACTAACCTTTGCCGGCACCAACGAATATGCTTTATATCTACACAGCGTTCAATATTGTCCTTGCCTGCAATTCGAATATCTTTGCTATTGCTAATATGACTTTGATTTCTTACAATTATGATTCCTGATTGTCCGAGAAAATAATAAATATGTGCATCTACGATATGTGCACTGGAGTCTATCTCCTTAATCTTATCTTTGTTGTCTAACCTACCCAAATAGTGTGGGGCCATAACAATTCCCTTGGTGTCATAGTCGGAACTGTGTATTCTGAACCGTTCTAAAAGTCAAAATCTCGCATATCCCCTTCGCATCTCAAGCGGCTCGCTGGATAAGTCCTCTAAAAGGCCCGTCAATCTCGTCTTCTTTTCGTAAGAATTTTTATGACTCTAGCTGATTTTCTTCATACTTCACCTAATTCTTTTATCAACGCATTCTCCCAAGGATGCCATATACTTGCGGCGTTTTCCAAATGTAGCCTAACAAAAGCGAAATGACATCTCTTTTTAAGTATCGCATTAGTTCCCTCACCACCCGTTTAATGAAGCCGAGTTTCCTCCAGGCGGATCCGCATATGTGCTGATATGTGCTTCCCATGAAAGCCCTGGATTTAGCACTACCCCCGAATATTTAATTTGATTACCATCAAGCCCTGTATTTCTAATTGTATCCTCCGCCTATCAATTCCTTTGCCCCAACATTTCAAAACTACGCATTTGCTAAGGTTATGTACTAATCCTCAGTACTTGCACCCATCCGATATTGTGTATATTTTATCTCTAGAGAGTAGCCCGCAATCTGCTGGGGCCTCATCTCCCCATATAACACCGTGTCGCCTGCAAATAACTTAAGGTTGCTACTTACGCGCGATGTTTTCTTCTCGTTTGATTTTTGCTTTTTCTCTAATATATTTTTCTAACAGAGTGTTGCCTTAGAACAATATCTCATGTTCAAATAATAATTCTAATTGGTTTTCCTCGCAGAGCCGTCAACCCGTCAACAGCTTCACATGACCCTCAATGTACCCTCATTCCCTAAAACCTTAATATTGCAAATCCATTCCTAATTATTGTTGAGCGCAAATCATACTATATACTACAGTAGTCTGGAGTGGGCTCAACATGCATTGTGGTTTCATAAGTGAGGATGGCCCTCACTGAATATTAATACGAGTCGACGGCGTATGAAACTCAAGCCTCAGATTTTGAAATTTTCCACCAGTGGTTTCCCTGAAAAAATCAGGTGTTAGAAAAATCGCATGGTTAAGGTGCTCAGAGGCGTCTCCTGGAATCGATGCCCGGTCCTCTGACCAGCATCCCAGCGATCTAATCCACTCGCCATGAGGCCTTCTTCCTTCGGGAGATACGCAGCTCAGATTTGGCCGCGAATGATTCCAACGACTGCTTCCCGTTTCCTCACGCGCGCGGCTTTTCTTCCGCATCTTCCAACCCTTGTCTTTCCTCTATCCATTGCATCCGAGCCTCACGCCCAGCAGCCCAGGGTTCGAATTATTTCTTCCCCCATCCATGATGCCCCCACCTCCAAGCACCAATCGCTCGATCGGCAGATTTCAGTTCGATCACCAATGGACGAGGCCGGTGGTTTTATTGTGTTCCTCGCAGCGAAGGCAGGTAATCATTGGCTAGGCTCGGAAGTATGTTTATTCCACGCCGCGCCCGTCTCCCGTCAGTCCTCCCAAGTTCCCTCCTTGCTCCATGCCGCCTTATTTCCCTAATTACCATTTCCTATTACTCGTGTCTCATTCATCGTCAATTATTGCATCAATAAAATCTTACTATCCCTAACTTTTGTAGTATTCTATCATAGTATAGTATGGAATGGAATGGAATGATAAGGCATGATAGAATAAAATGAAAATTAGAGACAGGAACGTACTATGATTCAATTGGTGTACTTCTAAATGAACGAATTTTACATAGGTTATAGAAAATTGATGGTTGAAAAATAAGGCATGGTGTGCTAGGAAATCAATATGAGCTACTTATAAATTGTATCGCTTTAATTAAAAGAGAGATTAAAATGAATATGGAAGGAAGATTTAAATATGTATATCAGCGAGGAACCTGCAGAATAGGGATGAAATTTGCTTGGAAATCCTGTAAAATTTTGGAATTTCCGTTCAGGATTAAATTCTTTTTAAAGATGCTTTAACCTTCGGATCCATTCTAATTGGTAATGAAACTGGGTTGGTTCTGGATAAGAATGTACTTCCTTTATAATACAGTGAAATATCAAATTAATTATTTAAACAGAAGATGAACTTTGGTAATATTTTACTGGCGCATGAATTGCAAAGGCGTTTGCTAATATTTGACGGAATATTTGGCCATATAATAGAATTTGTCAATAAATCTGTAGAGTAGTAAAATATTCGTGTGATCAATAATGAAAAAGGTGCAAATACACCAAACGTTGATTAAAACTTTAATTGTAATTTACACCATGTGTCTGCCGACAATTTTCAATAATTGCATTGAAATTGGTAAAAAGATACAAAATAAATTGTTACATTTGAAATTCGATCCTTTCATGAACGTGAATTTAAGAGAAAAAATATAAGAATTTGTAATTTAGGATCGCATTCACAACGTTTTGAAAGATATGAATTTGGTAATATAAAGAGAAGTCTATGCATTTTTATACTTAATGACCTTCAATTCCAATTATAAATAATTGCCAAAAACAAGAGCAGGCAGATTTTAAGATAACATAATCATTTGGTCTGATCAAAATTAAATAACCTTTTTTTTGAATAAAATTCAGATTAATACTATATACTAAACTCGGTAAAATATTTAGAGTCAGTAAAATTATAGAAAATAATAAAAGTTCCTGGAAGAAGTGATCTCGTTGATTATTTCGGTTGCTATTATACATGTACATTACCTAATTAAAATTAGTGAGAAAATACTTTTCATTTGAAGGAATTTGATCGAACTAATTTGGAAGAGTAAAATTTTTATCAGTTCTGTAAATAAAACCGTGTAAATGAAGTTTAAAAAACTAAATTATTTAATATTTACGGAGTATAAATAAATTGAATATAAAAATTTTCATACAGTTAAACATCAGCGAACACGTAGTGCGACTAGCCCGAACTATTCAGTTGCATAATAATGTTCCATCTACGTGGCCGTGATTTTGCCGAAAGAGGGTCATAATGAAACGCTAAATCCGTAAAATGGTCGAAATCCCGGAAAACCATGGACACACATAGAATTATAAGTTCAAGGTGTAGAAATGTGGGAATTAAGTTGGTAACTATACGAGTTCATTAATGTTGGCATATGTTATTCTAGTAATTAAAGCCGGTGAAATACATTACAGTAGAAAATGGCTAGGTGTTATTTTAATCAATAAAGTAATTAGATAGCCACTATGCAACGCTGTAACATTCAAATTTCACTCCCACTAACGAAGAACCATCGTCAATCGTCATCGGCTATCAATCCGAGGGCCGTTTCTTAGTCCCTCTCGGACCGATCACACTCCCTGCCAGTCTCCGTCGTTCGCCGTCGACCCGTGACTCTCCCCTTCCCTGCATCCTTCAATTACGGTAAGCCATCCTGCTTCATCATGTGCCCAGATAGATTTCCTTTTCTTGTGAGCGTCCTGCATAGATAGGCTTCTCCTTTCACTAACTCTTTTTTCAAACTACGTCTCCCTATGCTATTGCTTCATCCATTTTATTTCCATCGTCCCTCTCTTGACGCACATTTCCATCGTCACATTTCTGCATGAATCTCCTACCGTCAAAATCTAAAATCCGCTCTAAAGTAAACTCCGCGTGCGAGTCGCGACGAAGTACGCGCATGGCTATCCCGAGGCGTTTCGGGGAGCAACATCGAACTAGCCCGATTTCTGCGACCGAAAGCTAACCGCCCCGCCCTCGCGTCTCTCGACCCCTGCTCGGAGCTCATTTCTTTCGCAAGAAAGAGGCTTCGTTAAGGAAGGGGCGGAGAGGCAAAGCCTTCCCTTCCAATCCGGACTCCACCAGTCCGCTTGGGGCCGTGGCTTCCCCGTCTCCGGAGCACATCAGCCTCTTGCGGGCCCACCCGCGCAATCACGGCTGGGGATTAGGAGCATCCGTCACGGCGGAGCCAGGCGAAGGGGCAATGGGGTCGGTCGGATTGCGAAGAGGGGATGTGCCGGCGGAGAGGATGGGATGACGCAGGATGTTCACGTGCCTCGGGGTACGAGACAAAAGGGCCGCATTTGCCCGCGATGTGTAGAAGAATCTGCACTTAAAATCCCACGCCTCAGCGTTAGACTTACGGCTGCTGACAAAAGTGCCTCTCCTTTTTATTTTTTGCGCGAGAGAGTGCTCCACCCGTTTCTCGCAACTATCTAATCCATAGGTTCGCCCGCCATGCCTCGACCGCCTGCTCCATTGGATTTTCTCGAAATGTGTCACGAGGAACCAGGGAACCGCGACGATTGAAGAGGATTCGCATGATTGCCAAAGTCCATCATAATCATGGCTTGATTTATAAATATCACGCAGTGTTCAAGTTAAATTTTTGTGAGAATACCATTTCAATCGGTAGTAAGTATTGTCATTAATGATGTAATATTAATTGTATGATGTATTAATTGGCAACTAGCAGTGAGCAACCTTTGATTTTTATGTTGCATGACCATTACGGAGTCATCCCCTGCCATACACCCTAGCCATTCAGAGACAGCTCATAGGGTATTATGTACGAGTACGAGGAATGTTCCATATTGTGAGAAAAATTGTTCTATTCGCATAACTTACCATGCAAAATTTTTATTTAAATAAATACTGTTAGCATATCTTAATGTATGACGTACTGGTATGAGTTGCAAGTTTCAATGAATAGGCTCAAGTTTAGACTTGAGTGCAGTCATTGGACGTTGAAACAGGTTCATTTGGCCCGCAGCAACGATGTAGGTAACATGCGACGTTTCATTGGAATTTCGTATCCCCCCGAACAAATGGTCAGCCGACGAATAAGTAATGCTACGCGAGGCCTATGGAGAGTCTCCTCCTTCCGGAAATACAGCCAGAAGACGCTTTTGAATGTTACAAGCACGGAGGAAATTAATTTCGAATGATGGTGTATCAGAGCTTCAGTCACTACTATTAAGGAGTTTAGCATTAACACCGTAGCTATTATTGTGCGAGAAGATCAACTAATTACTTTAAAAGCAACATTAAAATTCCTTTGAATATAACTTGGTACCGCCCACATGTTGATGGCATAAAAATTGCAAAAATGTGTTGGTGAACGGTTGGTTCCGCGAAATCTCATTTATCTATCAAAAATCAATATATAGTATTTCCCTCGTTCTCCCAAGAGCCCTGGTGTAGCTAGTGTAGGCGAACCCAGCATACTAAATCAAATTGAAACGACTGCCGATAACGTTATACAGAAGTCAACTAATGAAACGTGTAGCCCATATACAATACATATCTAACAGGATAACATAAAATTTAGTTTTTGCGCCATAAATTTTGCTAATAAAACGTTTATTATGGCTCTTTATTGAGTAGGCCTCACAGATGTGGGCTGCTTGTTATTTCTAGATTGATGCAGAGACAGATATGGAAATCCATTTTACAGGGCTACCAAACCCCTTGTTATAGTTTGTTCTGCGATAACTAGTAAGTTTTGACGATATTATGCCGTTAATTGTCTTACACCGCAATAATGTGTGTTTTATGCTTGATTGTTCCAAATAAAGCTGCTCAAGTCGACTCATTAGGCTGAGGAAAAGTCAAGTACGTTGCGCAAATTCATATTGTTGGCATCTTTAGAATTTCACCCATCATATATTTGTTTTTACGCATCTTTAGCTCATAAAGTATGGGGCATTTTACTTAGAATCTGAATAATAAAAGTATACTTTACATCAATCTGTTTTATACAACTAAGCTTTATCACTTTACGTGAGAAGGTATGACTGACTGATACCCCAAATTATATAACCCGGTACAAAACAGAAACCATTTAGTATTGCAGCATTTGAATTTTATTGGAATATACAGCAGATAGCTATGAATCGAAACTCCAGAGATGAGATTTTGTATTGTTATGCTTGTTATTTCTAAATTGATTCAGACATATGCGGAAATTCGTTAATGGAGAGAGAATAATGAAATCAAAAAAAGTATTAAAGTATGATCTACTACGAAATGAACTTAAAATATTAAATACCTTTAAATGCCTTCAATTTACATTGATAGAAAATATTACGGATTTTTATCGTTCCACGTAATAAAATCCCCACTAAATCTTAGTTTGAAATGAGGGAGCATCATTATGCATCTAATAATGTAATATTTTCACTACGGTACATTTACGTTAGTTTTATAGGTTAAGAAAAAATGAGAAGTGGTAGTCGTGAAATCGAGTGCATTTTGCAGTGAATATACGGATCCGCATACATTAATCAACGTAATGTTTATGTCTCCTCATAATGGTACCAGTTTCAGTGCCCCTCTCACAAATTAAATTAGCAAGCCAAATACCATTCATGAGAGGTTCAAGTAGACAAATAAAACATGTTACTATATCTCATGCACGTTCATTTTGGAACAATTATTTACATCTTTTGGATTATGTTAAAGTGCATAAATTATGATTGAAGTAACGACCGTAAATTACTTCAAGATTTAAATGTCATCATTCACCACGGCAGCTTTCGTTAAAGACAATGAACGAGAATGCATCCAAAGAAAGCAAATCATTGGACTCTCCAATGTCACATTTATTTATGAAAATACTTGGATCCTTGGAAGTGTGGAATTAGCGAGCAAGTAATAGCCTTTAAAGGAAGTCATTCCCGCAATAGAAGTAATTCCAATAAAAAGATTTCATGTGAAACGTGTTTCTTTCTCTTTTTTTGACATGATTGTTGATTGTACCTCAATAATATCCGCTCAGTCAATAGTCATGAAAATGAAAGAGAGGTAATATGTAAAATATTTAGTCCAAAGTTAATCTGAATTGGAGCCTTGAATTGGGTTTCGCGATTTGCACCGATGCACCCTTTTCGCTATCAACGTGAAGTTCATCAATGAGGCCTGCACGACGTCGAATAATTTCATCTAGCCAATGTTCAATGATGGCTCTGATTGTCTCAATTGGTCTCGCAAAGAGAGTCATTAGTTCAACACTGCTACATGAGGCAGATGCCACAAAAATGCTCATGTTGATGTAACATTTACTCCTCGACGACATTTTACGGTGACCGTTTATGATGTGATAGGATAGGAGGGGACGACGCTAAGAATGGCCGTTTATTCTGCGCATAGAAGAGTGGTCATTGGCCAGCCATCGAGTGGAAGGGTATCACAGCACTCATGTTCGCTCCTCCAAGAGCAATTGGTTCCGAAGAAAAGAATTTGGAAAGCAATCAATAATTGTACAGTTCAGCTGTTTGCTTGGGGCCTTTAGGGGGTTGCTACGTAAGTCACTGATTCCATCGATGTTTCCAGCCAGGCCCAACATCCCGTAGCAATCGGCTCTTCTGAGCTCTTGATTCTTATGCCGTTTACTCATCTTGATGGAAAATATCCCACTGTCAAGTTCCTCAGCGAAATTATGATGCAATTCTTGAAATTAAGCACTTAAACTAACACTCGTTACACATATAAAGTAATTAACCTAGTCTTGTGACTAGGTTAATTACTTTATATCATCACCGTAGCTAAGTCCATAAGTGTTGCACATATGCAAAGAGTATCGTGTGTTGCCTATGTGACATACGATACTCGAAACGAATCATTCCAACACGACTCCGATTAGAAAAGAGCAGCATCTTCAAGGGTGAGGTGATTCCGCCGTCTGGTCAACGTCCGAGCTCGAGGTGAGTAACCCTTGACCTTTATGGTGCTCGCCAGTGCATTCTCTCGACTCAGTATTCATTGACGAAGGATGAAGAGTTAATATCTTATGCAAAATGAGATTGGCGTGCATATTGTTTACAAAAGAAGTGGAATTAATAACGTGCATTATGAAGAGCCGCATTGCATGCGAATCATCCCGGCATCTTTTAACAAAGCAGGGCAGTACTGCGCAGGTTCAACTGGAAATCGAGTGCTTGGTTCAATCCTTGTACTCTGTATGGCGTATTTGTCATTCGCACCGATTTCATTTATAAACTCCTTTCGTCACACATCGCACTCTGTCGTAACAGTCATTTTTATCTCACTGAAAATCATTTACTAAATTGTCAGGTGGGGTGTCGCCTTGAAATTGGGTTTCTTCGGGCAGAAAAATACGAATATTCAGGAAACCTCTTTTTATTATAATATGCACTGGTTTCAGATAAATCATAACTAACTTTAAGTAATTTTACAACCTGATAGGCATTACCAAATTAAATGTGTTTCTTCTTGCTTCTGTATATTTTAAATTCATTTTCACCGCAAATACTGTGAGAAACAAGATTCAAATATCTCCGTCGGAAAACCTTTCTGAATAGCCTTTGCTTTCAGGGTATTTTCTGACGTATTTTTCCCTGGAATGCGAACGTAATTGGGCGCCGTCAGTACTGATGCAACAAGAGGTGATCTTAGTCCCTCGTATTGCTCTCCTCTTTAAATACATTGAATTCCGACGTGCCGTGGTCCCAGTGCATTTGATTTCTGCGTCGTGTATGCAGGCTATATGCTTTAGCTTAGATTGGAGGCATGGGTTAAGGGACCAAAACCATTTGACCTCATGATCAAAAAATTACAAGATACGAGAGTATAGACTGCAGTAAAAAATGCTTATTTCATGCTCGGCGGTTTCATTCCATTCCGAAATTTTATAGGAGACCTTCAGAGGAGCCCTCGTCTTTCCTCTTCCAACTGTCATTTAAGGGCTGACTGCTAGCTCTGTCAAGGAGACGCCTAGAGAAGCAGCAGTCTTCCCACGCTCAGAAAGCCATTGAGAAACCGTTAACTCCGGAGCGTCGCCCTACCCGCTAAACCTATTACTCCGCCCCGCTACTTCGCATGAAGATTCGAATGGAAAAATGGAGCAGCCATGTACTGAAATATATATCTTTTCAAAGATGATTCCGTGGAAGAAGTTCAAATAAAAATAATTTCTCTCCATAATAAAGAATTGTAGGTTGCATATCGGTGAAGGAACAAGGTCCTTTACAATGAAGATTGAGATCAGAAAGGGAAGTCATTAATTATTTTCACGGAAGAGAAGTAAGGCATTCATTCTATTACAGGTCTCAGAAGTGTACTTGAAAAACGCTTTTCATGGAGTAGTCGCTTAGTTATGCACTATGTGTAAGCCGAAGAGAAAATGTATATGAAAACATGTAGCACGGCATTTCATCAAAATATAATCAAGCCAATTAAAGGTCATCGCAAGACTTGAAATACCATTTAAGTTTCTCTAATTTAGATACAATTTCAAAACAGAATATAACGATAATAGATTATAATTATTATTGATGCCTGTGTATGCATATCATACGTATATGTACTCAAAAAACCCTTATGCATAATGCTGGGCACCTAAAATACAGGGTTCCCGTAAGTCTGTGTGATTCAATTCCCCCTGACTTATACAATATATATATATATATATATATATATATATATATATATATATATATATATATATATACAACCATAAACACAGTAATCAACCCGAAGGCCGGTTATGGTCGAGTTCACCCAGTACTAAGCGCGACGGCGTGTGAAATTCACACATCAGGGTAGGGGGGCCAGTTCCTTTCCCTGTGCCGGTTATGGTTTCCCAAGAAGATCTGGTACCCGAAAAATTAATGCTAATTTATGTACGTGTATGTCTATTTTTTTCTCATTGTGACGACCAATTCCTCGAAATTATTCTGGACATCAATTAAGAGGCCTTATTACGAGCAAGCGGAATCATCATTGCCTATTTAACTGTCAAGTTTCTTAAATAGTTCAAATTGACACAAAGTATGAAAATGCGAACCGACAACCACTCACACAGCGGAAAGTTCAGTCTCTCTGTAAGAACAACATCACTTGTGTCAGCGTCTTTTTCATCCGCAACAATATTGACAATGAGATAGCGTCACTGTCTTTGGTGTCAGTATTCAATCGGTGGGCACATAGTCCATGCTGTCATTAGCACCAGCCGTTGCAGTTTCAAATTGAGAGCGTATTTTTTTCACCCCGAGCGTCGGTTCCAATTAACAAAATCTCGCGTTTAAAAATCAATGAAACTGTAATTGGGTCTGAAGTTAGATAAATTTACTGCAGAATAGCAATCAGCCACGTGGCATGATAATTGCCCTATACTTCGTGTCTAAAATCCCACTAATTGAACAATAAAAAATCCATTTCCTAGTTTTATTCGTTCTTTTGAAATGGTCCGCCTGCCCCGCGCTCATTTCCGCCGGCGCCGCTCGCCCTCGGAGCTCTGGAACGCCCTCCCATGCGGTAGTGCCGCCCACATTGTCGGAGATACGCCCGAATCTTTAAAATCGTTGATCCCAAGGGTCATAAACTCGACCGATATACCATGTTTGAGGTATTTTAAAGCGAAAAGTGCAGTTTTCTATCATGATAAATGGCAATTAAAAGAATGAGAGACCTATAAATATTGTCCTCATCAGCAAGCTTCGAACAGAAGAGTATTCCGAGCTTGCAAGCGTATATTTGAATGCGTTAGTCATGTTACTTTACGCAGTTCAAATTCAAGGAACACCATGATATCCTTAAATGAGCCGACGGTTCAGTGGCGGCGGCTGAGACAGCAACAGATCCAAGGGGGACCCATGGTGAGTTTTAAGTATTGAGATTATAGAGAGGGAGAGAATGAGTTTAGGGGTTTTCCATTCATCAAAATGAAATTAGTCGCGTTTGATAAGAATGAGAGACATCATTTTAAAGGATTTCTATTCCACGCTATGGTTTATAGCAGCTCACTGAACTGTCCTGTTCCTTGATGATCTCTCCGTTTCCTCATAGAAACGTTTCTATCATATGCTTCTCGTAGTCCATCTTAGACAATCCTTTGCCATTCTTCACCGCTGTTTACTTAATTATAGTCTTCGGTAGGCGCATAGCCTCCAATAAATCCAATTATTTTGCCTCTTTTCCTCCATTCCTACAAGTTTTTCCTCTCTAGAAAAGTATATATATGTATATATATATATATATATATATATATATATATATATATATATACATACCATAAAACCATAAACACAGTAATCAACCCGAAGGTCGGTTTAGTAGGTGATGGTAGAGATCACCCAGTACTAAGCCCTATACGGCGTGTGAAAATTCACACATCAGGGTAGGGGGGGCAGTTCCTTTCCCTGTGCCGGTTATGGTTTCCCAGGAAGACCTGGTACCCGAAAAATCACTTTAGCTTGGTTGGAGCTGCAGGTACCCAGAGTGCTTTGCCCGGGAATCGAACCCGGGACCCTCTGGTCAGCAGTCCAACACTACCCACTGGACTACCGCGACCCAAAAACTCATACATATATATATATATACATATATATATATACATACATATAGATATATATATATAAACATACATACATATATATATATATATATATATATATATATATATATATATATATATTAGCAAATTCCATCCTCAAGTCTATGCCCCCGAACAATTTGCTGTGAGGGGTTATCACTTAAGATAGGGTGTCTTCTTCGCCATTCTCTTTCATCTCGTACATCTACGTAATAACCCGCAAGCTGCCGCAAGGGCGTGTGGCGAGGGGTGTTGGGTCACCATCAGTAAAAGAGAACAAAACCACATGCAAAATGAACACATCCATACAAACCTACACCCTTAGTGACGCCTACATTCATGCAAAAACTCTTTCAACTTATACGCATGCAAATAAATGTACTATCAACTAACGAACATTTACACCTGGATGCAGAAAAATTTATCCAAAAACTTGCAAGCTAGAATTTGACAAGTAAGAAGCGGAATCTCACTACCAGATGGACATGCAACGGTCTCCTCCCCAAGGACACAGGTGGGGTTTTTGGCCGAACGCTGCAGGTAGCGGGAGGGTCCCCCCCACGGAGAGAGACGGGGGATGGAAGGGGAAGCTTAAAAAAAGACAATTGAGGCCAAGCAATACTTTAAAGAGCACTATA
This sequence comes from Hetaerina americana, assembly GCF_022747635.1. Classification (NCBI taxonomy): domain Eukaryota; kingdom Metazoa; phylum Arthropoda; class Insecta; order Odonata; family Calopterygidae; genus Hetaerina; species Hetaerina americana. The sequence goes on along the minus strand of NW_027286719.1, from coordinate 6,773,373 downwards.
TCGTTTAATGGCATTCTAAAACGGTCATGCCAGAAGTGTTTTGAAAACAATTCACACGAGGTTAGTGAAAAATGATGCAGTGGAGTAGACCTAATTATTCCCTAGACGCTGAGCGTGGCAAGAGGAATGTTTGTTAACTCTACACTTGCTATCCCGTATTGTCCGTGGGAAGAAAGAGTATTTTAGTCTGCTAGTTCTGGCATCTATTTCCCGAATTTTATATGCATGATCCAAGCGACCAATGTATGCGGGAGTGCGAACAATTGGCGAGACCTCGGCGCTGAAACATGCGGATCTGAATTTATTTATTAATTTCAACCGAACATTGAATCGTCTCTCTTCTAATGATCCCCGGCCCAACTCCAGTAGCATTTAGGTGACGCTTTTCGTTTTATCTTAAGAATGTTTAACAAAACGGGCTGCCCGGCGTTGAACCTTCTCAATATCCCGAATGAGGCCTTTTTCACTCGGATCCCATACACTAGATGCGTATTCTAAATGAGGCCGAACAAGAGCAAGGTGACAACTTTCCTCGACCGTGGAGTCCTCATTTCCTGCTCACTCTTTTTTCTCCTGCTTCTTCCTCCATCACTAGCGGTTCTGCTGCATAAATATTGCCGAATGATGAGTTCAAAATCGGAAGTAATTGATTCGGTGGACGATATTTTATAATATGGCTAAATGTTTACGAAAGGTGGTAGAAAAGATGGATATGATGAAGGTCACAAACACTTTGTCTCAAATCTGTTCTTCTCGTATATGTGTGTATGTGCATTGTAAGAGTGACCGTTGACCAGACTTGACCGTTGCCACCAGGACGATTGCCTCATTGAACGAGATTTATAAAATAATAGCAATAAAAAAGGACTGCGAATGCCAGAAGAAAGATTTTTGATATGGAGCACATAAAAGAATGAAAGCTGTCAAAGGCGGAGTATATAAATCATTGCGTGAATGTGGAACTTGGCTGTTCCAAGATAATCTTGGATGTCCGCTGGATGGATTCAGGAGCAGCAGAGAAGCGTGGGATGCTTGAGAATTGTTATTGCGATAAAATTAGGAAGCATACTGGTTTTTAGGGAAGAGTGGATATTGACAGGCAGTGGCAGTGGGTGATAGGCACGACTCTGCCGTGTCGAGAGAATGAATGAACTCGGCAAACAGGAGATGAGCGAATGGTTTGAGGGGAAGCGGAAGGGTGTGGGAGCCACGGCCGTGCGTGGCTGAGGAGATTCTCAAGATGGAGACATTGAGGAGGGAATCGGTGCGGTGGCTGGTGTACTGGTACTATACCCCAAGAGATCGGATTCAAATCCCGGCGTTGGCAGTATTTTCCAAGGCTATTCCACCCCCTACTTGGGAGGCGATTGTAGAGCAACTCGTCGCCCGTCGGATTAGACATATAATTGCGTGACTGTGTGGCGCATTTCGTTCGGAGTCGGCTAAGGGTCGCCGGGTTTCTCTTCAACGTTCCCTCCATCCCTGAACAGCACATGTACCCCTGCCAAATCAACCGCTCCTATCCCTAATCGATCAAATGACCTCAGTTGTCGATCGTCACCCCTAATAACAAGAGAAAGACATTTGAAGAACCTTCGGAACAGAATTTTATAGAAGCATAGAGGGGCATGCGTGAAACAATGCATAAATATGAAAGGGGCGAAAGGAGTATATGACCACATTGCAGCACGAAAAAAGTCAGTAAAAAGGAGTACGTGTATACTAAATATAAGGCTCGTTTGCCTTGGACTAACTCAAGAGAGGACCGTTTGAAGGTCATACCCTTATGCTACTTATCTACATCTACAAAATACCCCGCGAGCCGCCGCAAGGGCGTGTGGCGGGGGGGGGGTGTTAGATCACCACTCGTAACAAGGAGCAATACCACATGCAAAATCAACACTAACATGCAAAATTACACCCACAGCGGCGTGCACAGTCATACGAAAATCCCTTCATCCAACACTTATCCCAACACATATACCATAAACCAACAAGCAATTGCACCCCAGGATGCAGCATGAAATCCATCCAGCAACGCGCATGCCAGAATATGAATAGTAAGAGGGCGATATTCCACTACTACATGAGCATACAACATAAAGCACTATCCTCCCCAATTATAAAAGTAGTGAATGTGACCCAAACGCTGCAGGTAGGTTATGAACTGACAATGCGTACTTACTCGCAAGCAGTAAATCCGTAATGGTATTTTTGGCTTTTCTCCCAACTCTTTGCGCCGCATTGGCATTTTACTAGGTCACGTGCAAACGTAAAGATGATGGACCAGAATTTGGAGGGAAGATAGCCAACGGAAGAAGGCCGAGAGTGCTTGAAGGGTGAAAGAATGATGCGTTGGATTGCGAAATCAAATGGGATGACATCAGATAAGATTCGTTGGCGGTGGAAAATTCGGGAAGCTCGGCCCAAGTAATTGGAAACAAAACTATAAAGCAGGAGAGGAAATAACAGATATAAACCCAAGAAGACGATCGCAGCCATGACTATACTAGGTGAATTCCGAAAGTAATGCAATTATTTAAAAAATTAATTTATTGAAAATATTTGTACAGACACGTAAAATTCTTCAAAGTAGTGCCCTTGGGCCTCTACGCATTTTTTCCAGCGACTTTGCCACGACCGGTACGCGCCCTGGAAGGCGTCTTCGGGGACCGCCCGCGACCTTCGTCACGGCTGGTTGGATCTCTTCTACGGACGAAAAGCAGGTTCCTTTCAGGGCTGCCTTAATGCGAGGGAACGAAGTCTACTGGGGCGACGTCAGGACTATAGGGGGGTGGGACAGCGCTGATACCTAAAGTTTGGCCACGAACTCGCGGACACGTAGCGCGTTGTGGTAAGGCGCGTGGTCGCGATGGAGTGGCCAGGTAGCGGAGATGTCTTTTCTCATCCTCGTGACCTTTTTCGGAGTCTTTCCAGCATATCCACGTAGTAGGCCGCGTTAACTGTCTATCATTGAGGAATAAACTCCTTATGGACCTTTACCGTTGAAAGTGACGATGAGCATTGCTTTCCCTTATGATATGCTCATTCTCGCCTTTTTGGGCTTGGGGGACTGGTCGGAGTGCCACTCAGAGCTTCAGCGTTTTGTTCCTGGGTTGTATTAAAAAACCAAGGTCTCATCATCAGTGATAACGTTCTCCAAATAATCAGGTTCATTTTCAATACGTTACAGAAGTTCACTTGAAACTTCCGCTCGGTTGGTCTTTTGGTCGTCTGACAACACCTTGGGCACGAGCTTGGCGCTCACTTTCCTCATCGCTAAATCTTCAGTAACAATGCAAAACACAAGGGTAGACGACAAGTTCAGTTCATTGGCAACCATCTTGATGCTCAATCGACGGTCAAGTCCAACAACGAGCCACGTTGCTGTCGGTTCTGCTGGTTGACGGCCGCCCAGAGCGTTGTTCGTCGTGAACCTCTTCCCGGCCCTCCTTTAAGGCCTTAAACCACCTCGAAACTTGTGAGGAGGGCAGGGCAGAGTCCTTGTAAGCCTCACGAATAAATTTGTTAGTCTCCTCTTGAGATTTTTTCAGCTAAGCGTAAAATTTAGTAATCGCATAACGTTGCTCGATCTTGGATTCCATTATTTTCGTGACAAAGTCGGCGCGCAGAGGCTTAGAATAACTGATGTCCTGCCGCTTCCACAGCTTGGAGACCGCTGAGACCGGTTTCGCGGCAAAGCTTGGCGTCCCCCCCCTCTACTCCAAGTGGTTTTATCCCGCTCCAACCAATAAAAGCGGCGTGGGAAATTCGATTGTATTATTTTCGGAACGCCCCCTTTATAACATGCAATACTGCAATAATTATGGTGAAGAAACAAAAAATAGAGATATCGTTGTAATAATCATGTAATTAGACTGTAAATAAGACTTTCAGTAGTTCATAAAACAAACGTTTAGAGATCGTATTCATTGAGGGCTTGAAAATTCGCAGAGGACTATTTTAGAAACCATATTTTCGTAACAATTTGAATTTACTATTTAATTGGTATTCTTCTATAATTATCTGAGCCTCCTTGTACAACTTGATGAGTAGCGATCCGGATATTTAATTTCCCAGTATAATATAAAATTGATATTACATAATTTACATTTATATATAAATATATATATAAATATATAAATATTTAAATATATATATATACATATATAAATATGTGTGTGGGTTGCGGCAGTCCAGTGGGAAGAGCGTTGGACTGCTGACGGGAGGGTCCCGGGTTCGATTCCCGAGCAAGGCACTCTGGGCACCTGCAGCTCCATCCAAGCTAAAGTGATTCTTCGGGTACCAGGTCCACTTGGGAAACCATAACCGGCACAGGGAAAGGAACTGGCCCCCCTACCCTTATGTGTGAATTTTCAAACGCCTTATAGGGCTTAGTACTGGGTGATCTCTACCATCACCTACTAAACCGACCTTCGGGTTGATCACTGTGTTTACGGTTTATATATATATATATATATATATATATATATATATATATATATATATATATATATATATACATATACACATATATATATACAATATATATATATACATATATATACATATATATATACAATATATATATATTATATATATATACAATATATATATATATTATATATATATACACATATATACATATATGTGTATATATATATACACATTTATATGTTATAATTTATAACATTTAAAAAATATTATTTCGAATAGATTAACTAGTTTAATTATATTTACAGCTAATTGGCAAAACTTCAATTTCACTAATTATCCTCTCTCGTCATTTGAGTCAATTTAAAATGATAATACCATATAAAACGTTTTTATACATTACATGATGCATAAATTCTGTACATTATAATTATATTTTACAGTTTACTTTACAATACCATTTAATAAAATCTATCTGTACTTCATTTTGATTCTTTTTATTTGAAAACGTCGACTTTTACTATTTCGGAGCATAAATCTTTCTCACATTACTACGAATGTGTGAAAGACAGCCCGGGACGATTTCTTAGTGGTTAAAATATATGTTAATATCGATGAATGCCTATAAAAAAATGTTTTGGTGAAATGAAGTATTAATTCACATTTACATGTTTTAAATTATGCACATATGGTAATTTACATCAGTTAAATATAGTTAAAACTTGATAACAGCATTAAATTGGATTTCATTTAATTTACACTTTTCGGTGTCATTAATAGTTTCATGACAATCATTAAATATTGCATATTTTTCGTTTTATTGAAGTGTTAAGGTAAAATTGCCAGATATTGGTGGGTTTTTAGTTTAGATAAGGCCGTAGAGCTTATATATTTCCTTTGGATTAAGCTTCATGTATCTTTGTATATATTTATTTTGTTTAGGGAATAAGACAGTCACTCTCCATTTCATTGTTTTCATTGTCTCCTCCGAAAATGATTGCACACAATTCTTCTGAATTTTCTTCGTAGATATATATTTGATTTCGAGAATGACAAATATCACTGCCTCATCAAGTCGCAAGGACGGTCTGCTCCATATCGGCTTTAGTATTATTAGCATTCCATGTTTTCTGACGAATATGCACAATGTCATATGGAAAGTATGCAGAGGAAGGGTGAAATCGGTGCGATGTAAAGCAAAGTTAAATCGTTATCGGGAAGTAAGAAAGGAAGATCTATACTAACATTTAGAGATAAGGCGGGTAAGGTAATAGTTGACGCAGGAAAGATCCAAGAGAGATGGAAGGAATATATAGAAGTACTGTATAGTAAAGAGCTAAAACCAACAAAGTTAGACATTGAAAAATAATATGACGTAGAGGAAGATAGCTTAGGTCCAGGCATACTAGACGATGAGATAGAAAGGGCATTAAGGGAGATGAAACTAAATAAGGCCGTGGGGGTGGATAACATTCCCGCGGAACTATTGAAATGCTTAGGAAAATGTGGGGGGAAGAGGCTATATGGGCTGATCCGTAGTATTTATGAGGAAGGAATCTGGCCGGAAGACTTTGTAAGATCAGTTTTAGTTCCTATTCCAAAAAAGGTAAAGGCTACATTATGTGAGGACTACAGGGCAATAAGTTTGATATCCCACGCAGCTAAATTTCATCTCAAGATTATAAACATTAGGATAGAGAGTAGGGCAAATGATTACTTAGGGGATGATCAGTTTGGGTTTAGGAAGGGGAGAGGTACGCGTGATGCCATTGCAGTAATGAGATTATTAATCGAGAGGAATATAGAACATAAGCAGGAGGTATTCGCCTGTTTCGTAGATTTCGAGAAAGCGTTCGATAGAGTGAATTGGGAAAAACTAATGAGTATTCTGCAGAAAATAGGAATAGATTGGAGGGAAATGAGGCTAATCCAAAACCTGTACATGTCTCAGACTGCTCAGGTGCGGGTGGGGAACGGGGAGTCCGGTTGGGCATGGGAGGAGGGAGTTGATGACGGGGACGTTGAGTAAGGATGTTAAGAAAAGACTCGTAAAAACTTTGATATGGAGCGTAGCTATGTACGGCGCGGAAACGTGGTCATTGAAGCAGGAGGATAGACGTAGACTGGAGGCTTTTGAAATATGGGTGCGGAGAAGAATGGAGAAGGTGAAATGGACAGAGAAGGAAACAAATGAGGAAGTACTTGGTATGGTGGGCGGAGAGAGGGTTTAGGAAGGGGAGAGGTACGCGTGATGCCATTGCAGTAATGAGATTATTAATCGAGAGGTATATAGAATACAACCAGTAACCAAACGAGGAAGCACTTGGTATGGTGGGCGCAGAGAGGGGTTTGTTGGGAGAAATCCTATGGAGGCAGGAAAAGTGGCAGAAGGGGGTATTGACCGGCAGCGGGATGTTGAAGACTGTAATAGAGGGGAGAATGTTAGGCAAACGAGGAAAGGGAAGGAACAGGATAGGGATGTTGGATGGGGTGAATGGAGGAAGAAATTACTCAGAGCTGAAGAGGGACCTGATGTATAGTAGGATGTAGTGTTTTGCTAGGGGTCACAAATTTTTTAATTAGTAATTATGTCCATCCAAAAATCTACCTTAACCGGTAGATTACCTAATAATAATAATAAATGCACAATGTGCTGAACCCGTGAAACGGTATGGTCGCTGACTCGGTAGCCGATTCGCCAATGCCGCGCGTTATTTGGGACGAAGTCTCCGCTGCGGTCACGCTGCAAAATGCCCAGAGGTCTTCATTTGCTAACACTTGGTGAGAAAGCAAAGTAATTTCGGGATGAGTTAGCGAGGTGATTGACTAAAGCGTGCCGGCTTCTGGAAAACCCAAGCAAAGAATGCATACGCTCACAACTTTAGTGAAGCACGATCGAACGAACGAGGATATTTTAGTGATACAGAGTACACTGAATGTTTTTTCCTAGGTCCTTAACACTGCATGACTACGAAAATATGGATTCCAGTTCGTGTGTAAAAACTGATTTAGCACTTAGCATCTTTTTTCACGAATAAATGAGAATTAATTTTTTTTATGGTGGTATTTTTCAAATAAAAATTTCAATGGGACAGGAATGAAAACCACATCTGGTATCTTGACCCTTCTTTCGATGGGTCACCTGTAAACAGCCGGTATCCATCCTGAACAGAAGTGTCGAACGGTCGTTCTACCTTCGGGCGAATACAGCATTTTCAAACGGGAGGAATACTTCCTTTCTAAATAAAAAAAACAACAATTCTAAATAGGAGGGGTCCAGTCTCGTTTACCCTTCAAAGCCATCTGGTGTAGCTACTCCTGTGAACTGATGCTCCCGACTGAGGAGAAATTTCCCTCACGATCGTGAGTCTTTTCATCCATGGTGAGTTTAGAATTCCCTTCGCGCGATTTCATTCCCGACTTCTCCCACGCCTCCAATGCCTTTTCCGATACTCCCTGCCTATACAATCCGCGTGGATGACTTTGGGACTGCCAATGTGTCCAGTCCATCGATCTGGAGAATTCAGGGTTACGTGGCCTTAGCATCCTGTGTCCGAGGTCACCCAAACGAGCTCATCCCCGGAAACGGTGGGAAAAAGGCACGCTAGGAATTGTCAACTTTGCATTAGGAATCCATGCGCGAAGGAAATAAGTTATAATTTTTTTACTTCCATTGATATTAATTGTCCGTTTTCAATGGAATTATTAAACTGATTCTATTTATCCAACATTATTTTAAAGCATTGTTTGAAGCGTCATGCAATTTCTGTGTACGTCAGTTTTTAGAGTTGAGCTGTTCAAAGCAACGCAAGAATGATCTTTTTTGAAACTAATATTGAATTTACAATGAACTTTCTTAACAAAATCATTTTTTAAATTGCTTTTAATCTCAAAACAAATTTATTAAATTCTAACTTAACATATAAATTTTTAGGACTGACATTTTGGGATTTTGACTCCCATGGTTATTATGCTACGGTAATTTCGCTTTGCATTTTTGAATCTTGCTTTGTTGTAATTAAGTAGACCTACTTAAACATTGGGATCGTTGAATTATTTTCTGTCAAACAGCGAACCTTTTGAATGACATTGTCTCTATATTCTTTCGATTTAGTTTTATTTGATCTCTTGTTGGTAACACTTTATGTTTTAATTATGGTTTTAATTTATGTTATGTTCCTTACTTTTTCAAGAGACTGAAAGGTCCCGGGGAATTACCTTACTCTTTTCTAGCATACACGATAGTACATGCACAGAAAACAATTTGAAGCACCATTACATTGTGTTTCGTAAGTTTCATTATCCTTGGAAAAATATAACTAGCTTCGTAGTTTATGTATGACGTTCTAAGTTTTTATTGCATTGCATCGGAAGCATGAAACGGCAAATTTTAATATACCAGGACTGCCCCAAAAACAGTAGGACTGAGGCGAATAAAAAAATGTATTCCTATCATTGATATATTCACTAAAAAGGCTTCGAAGTAGCACCGTAGTGCGCTGCCACCGGGTTTTCCACGACTCGTGCGCCCTCTGGAAGGCGGCGCCCGCAATGCTGCTAAGCTCCCTCGTCACGGTCTGCTTTAACGCTTCCACCGAGCCGTAGTGACGTCCTTTCAGCACGGATTTGAGGCTGGGGAAGAGGAAGTAGTCTGGTTGGGTATTGTGCGAAACATTTATATATCCACACATATGGTCGAGAAGCTCTGGCAGAACGGCTTGCGAGTTTCCTTTTGTTCGTCTGCGAGCACTCGCGGCAACAAATTCGCACACACCTTCCTCATGCCCATATTTTCGTTCACAAGTCGATGCACATCACTGTTAGATTCCAAGTTCATCAGAAACCATGCAAACACTTTATCTGCGATCCCTGTATAACAAAGACTCAAGATCTGACAGATTTTCGTTACTTTTTGAGGTTGAAGGGCGTCTTGAATGTGCGTCGTCATCAACATCTTCTCTACTCCCCGGAAGCAGCTTGTGCCGCTCAAACACACTCGATCTACCCATGGCGCTATCACTATGAGCTGCCTTGATCATGTCATGAGTCTCTTTCACCGTTTTTCCCAGTTTCACGCAAAATTTGATGGCGTTGCGCTGGGATCATGACGGAGCGTAACGAGGTCACGTCATCGAGGTTTCGCTAACGAACGATTCACACTCCGTAAAGGCTGTGAGCCAATTGCCTCCAGCCTTTTCTGAGACTCCCCTCCATCGGACCCAGCCAGAGGAACCACCGCCCGTCCGTCCACCTGGGAATAAATTAGTCAAAAAACTTTGTGGACAAACCGTGTAATTTGGCCCTAAATGTTTATTAGTCATATTAATTCCCGGAAATGGAACAAATGTAAGGCTGAGAAACTTCATCAATGTGATGATAATAATCTAAATTTTAATTATTCAAAGATTGCAACTTTGGCGTAATTATTCCCTGTAATTGTAAAAATTATGTTCCTAAGCCTTTATTGCCAAAAATTTAGTTTGAAAATTATAATTACCAGCTCATGCGCTGCCGAAGGTAAACAATAGTCCAGCAAATGTGACTCCTGGCAATGTCGAGGACGGCAATAAAGAAATCGCACGTACTTGCCACTCCATTCTATAGGGTGCGGCAACATGACTTCCTTTTTTCCAATGCAAATTGAATTGAAAGAAGGCACCATGTACTTATAATGGACGTTTTGACTAATATAAATAATGCCAATAGCATGGGGATCGGCCCATATACGGTATTTGTAGTTTTCGGCGAGAGAGGAGGAAAGATCTCGCGCGTTGTCCCTTCGAGCATTTTAGTGCTCCCGCTTTCGACGATCCTTCGAGGCTTAGAAACGAAACAATTCGAGCATTGGCGAGTTAAAATCGGATGAGGGCCAGGTTTCCCCTGCAACAATGAAGGCATCATCAGAAAACCAAAGCTCCTTTCGTTCCGTCCTCATAGTCACAGTATTAAATCCCTCCACATCCTAGTTCACAGAATCAGAAAGGAAGACAAGGGAAATCACCATGTTCTAGAATAGGAATGAATTACAGTGACGTTGAGGGCAGAAAAGTTAGAAAAGATCAAGCCTGAGCGGAAGAAAGTAAATATGGACGTGTTTAGATAATTTGCAAGAGGGCTTTGAGGTAGCGCGAAACACTGAGCCGAGATCTCTAGAGAAATCGAAAGCGTGGTGGCAATTTCGATGCCAGGAGGAATAAGCGTGCCTTCAAAGAAAGTGAGACTATTTACTGGAATTAAAAAGGAAAAAGACAACTCCAAGAAATAGGTCTGTATACGTACTGATCGAGCAGAAACTGGGAAAGAATTCGTGGTATAATTTATGATGACGTTACGAGGACCCAGCGGTTGGCGCAGTATCGAGGATAGCTTTAGTCTAGTAACGGTAGCGATATTTGTGAAGTACGAAATAAAAAGCGATCACGGAAGTTGGAAAATGGCACCCCCGCAGATTTACTGTTGGGTAAGATAGGAGCTGTCTTTGTCGCGCTTCTCCGCTTAAGTTTAGGGGAAGGAATTTGCCGCGAAGACTTTCTGCATGATCAAATCAATTCTTACGCCAAAAACGAGAAAAGCAGAAGCATGTGATAAGGCATGAGTTTAATTTTTCAAGCGAGACAGAAGACTTTGCAGGAAGTATCATCAAAAGTTACATGATGAGTCATAATAGGATAGAGGTACGAATGAGAGCATATTAATTGCAAAGGAATAGAGACTGTAGCTAAAACACATATGCAAGATTAATCATTAACATTTTTTTCATAAAAAAGCTGTTTTTAAAATTAGTTCAGATGATAAATATACGTACTAACCACCCACATTATTCAAACCCAAGGTTATAGCTCCATTATCCACTGTAAAAAACTATGGATAACAAGATATTTTTATTCTTCCTTGCAATATGTACTGCTTGATTTCAATTTAAACAGTTTAATAGGGATCTTTCAGTGGTATAGTTCAACAATTTATTTAATTTGAAATACCATTACTTTCCTCCATGTATATTATTTCTAATTTTGCGTACCATAGTTTCAAAATATTTTCATGGATCTTATTAGAAATTTTAGTTTAATGCCATATTGTTACGTGTTTGATGACGTGAATAATTTCTCGTTACTCGCTCTAGAGAAAGTTAATATTTTATATTTGCAGGTGAGAATGAAGAACTTACGAACGCAGAGGATATGTATGGATTCGACACACGGATAGTGTCAAGAATTCACTGTTTTTTCGTTGGAAACAGAAAATTATTAATCCACGTTAATGAAGTCCAATGAGTCCTAATATTTATATTCCAGCAGCGAAATCCTCATACAATCGACTCCCATACGATGAGAGCAGTTGTACGTAAAAGAACCATGCCAAAGCAGATTATAATATTATTAAATTTTCATTCAAATAAAAAAAAAGATGTGTAATTAATTTTTTTTGGTCACATTAGAAGTTTTCAGTGAAACCCTCTCAAATTTACACTTCACGACACTGAAATTGCCTCCGCCCTAAAGCTGTACTCTCATGCCTTTGACAAGCCTCTCCCAATCCAGCGACTGCATTGCGAAAGCCCTGCCCAGCAGCGTACGTCAATACGTACACCTCGAGAACTTTTTGTATTTGATAGTTTTCTTCCTTAACTTTGTAGTTTTTTCACGTCGCAAGCCAAAATTCTCCAGTGATTATTTCATATTTTAAATATAGCTCTTAATAATATATTGTATTTCATAGGAAAATTATTTTGGCGCTATGCAAGTCCACATTGATCAGAGCTTGTTAGAATGAAATCAATTCTCCGTTGCACCATAGAAAATGTTTATTAATTTTTCCTTCGTCACTTTATTAAATGAATTTTCGATTATTCCTTAGTGGTCTGTAGTTTGATGTGTACCTATAATTTTTCGGAATTCAACAAGTCATTTATGGTTAAATAGAATTGATTCAACAGCATAACTTTGAAATATATAACCTAGATTATGAATTTGGCTTCCATGAACGTTTTTTTCCGAATGAAATTCTAGGTATCGAGAATTATTATCAAAATTTGCACCACCTGAATTTTCTAAGGAGAACGGAATTAGCTCTCACTTACAAACTGTACTCTTTATTTCATGCTGCACTGTTAAACTAAGCTTAATCGTATGTATTAATTTTATGGCACAAGAATGGCCATTTTCCAGGTTTTTCATTATCAGGTGTTTGGGAAATTCTAAACATATTCCAACGTTGAGCTTTCCAATATACTTAAAACTACAGTATATTTGAGATATGTATCGATGAATTTGCTGAGCCTTACGTTTTTGTTTTACAATTTCACATTTGTGTTCATTGTGTGAATAAATACTCCTCCGGGAAAAGCGGATTTGTTTCCTTGCAGTCGCCATAAATAAATAAATATAAAAATACAAATCAAAATACAAAAACTTAAATCGCCAAAAATTGATGGTTGTTAACTAGTGCTTTGCCTTGAAATTAAATACTCATCAATGAATGGTGGCCGTATTGGTTTTATTCCCTTAAGAGATTAGACGCATGGCAGATCAAGGAGAAGAGGATTTTTAATCAGAACAGGAAAGATTGAAGAGTAGCCGTAGTCAGCCAGCCTTCGGACAAAAACAGAGGCGATGGAATACATTTAAGAGTATACGCTTTCCATGGTTACCGGCGACTCTCTTTTCCTCGGTACGAACGTATCATGTAGCCTCCGACTCTCGTTCCGTTCATTTAAATAATCTTTCATTAGCCGCTTGAATGAAGCTGTGCTCATGGACTGAATTCGCGCCCTCGCTGGAACACACCCTGAAGGAGAGGGGGAGGGTGATTCGCCCCTTGCGAGCAGAGCCGTCAATGATCAACCGGCAAGCACCGGGAGGTCAAACTTCGTCCGCGGCAATAACCACCACCAAGCAATCGCGCTCCTGGCAGATTATTTTCCAACCACGCACGCCATTACATCCACCCCTCTGCACACTCAGCTTTTTTCAATGGCCTACCTTCCGGCCTTGGCGTATTTCCTCATTGCTTCCCTTAATATTTCCTTCATAGCTCTGCTTTTCCATATTTCTTAATGACTTACACGGAGAACGTTGACCTGTCTCATAACGTGACACGTGAGTCCCTGGAGTTTTCGCTTCCCAGTTGAGTTCATATGTGTGGAAAAATTAAGTAATTCTTATTCATTGGTTCAATAGAGATATGAATATAGAGAAGGTAATAGAGATAGGTATGATATATTTTGAAGTGATGGAAAATGGCCGCGTTATAATAATGAGGAAGTATCTATCGTCGATGACGGAGGAGACAGCAAAGAGAACAGAAATTGTTCCGCGAATGACGAAGTAATACAATTTGAAGTCCCGAGAATAAAATAAAATGCGACGCGACATAATAAATAAAATGCGAAATTAAATGTTCTATCTTGTATTTTGACAAAATATTAAATACCTTTATAAATTGAAAAAAATTGAGAAATTAGACATGAATCATGTGGGAAAACTTAATATTAGAATACAAGTAGGGATTTCATGTTAGTTCAATATTTTCTCATTTTATAGTAAAAAATTCAATGTAATTTCATTAAAACCACTTCTAATATAACAGTGTAAAATACTTGAAAATCAAATTTTGAAAAAATTGTGTTACCGGTGGAAATGATGTAAGATATAAAATAATTTCAGTGAAAAAGTTAAACATTTATTAAGTTAAGCTTTTTTAAGGTAATCTACCGGTTAAGGTAGGTTTTTGGATGGACACAACTACCAAACAAACATTTTATTACTCCTAACAAAACACAAAATCCATCATCCTACTCTATATCAGGTCCCTCTTCATCTCTGCGTACTTTCTTTCTCCCTTCATCCCGTCCAACATCCCTATCCTGTTCCTTCCCTTTCCTCGTTTGCCTAACATTCTCCCCTTAATTACAGTCTTCAACATCCCACTGCCGGCCAATACCCCCTTCATCCACTTTTCCTGCATCCATAGGATTTCTCCCAACAAACCCCTCTCTTCGCCCACCATACCAAGTACTTCCTCATTTGTTTTCTTCTCGGTCCATTTCACCTTCTCCATTCTTCTCCACACCCACATTTCAAAAACCTCCAATCAACGTCTATCCTCCTGCTTCAATGACCACGTTTCCGCACCGTACATAGCTACGCTCCATATCAAAGTTTTTACGAGTCTTTTCTTAACATCCTTACTCAACGTCCCCGTCATCAACTCCCTCCTCCTTATGAAAGCCTCTCTGCCTAGCGCAATTCTTCTCCTCACGTCCCTACTACTTTGACCGTGTTGGTCCAAAACACTACCGAGATACGTTAACTGTTCTACCTGGTCCAGATTTTGCCCTCCTGTTTTAATATTTAGCTTAGCCTTTTTCTTACTAGAAAATCGCATAACCTTTGTTTTATTAATATTTATTCTCATCCCATACCTGTCACACTAAATTTCCAATTCACTAAGCATTGCTTGCAACCCCTTGGCTGACTGACAAACTAAAGCTTGGTCATCTGCAAACCTAACTGATTTTACGAATTCCCCGCGCACCTTCATTCCTACCTCCAGTTCTTCCCATAACTCGTTAATCATTTCCTCTGCATACAGGTTGAACAGAAACGGTGATAATGGGCAACCCTGCCTTACACCTCTTCCCAACACTGCCCATCCGGACTCCCCGTTCCCCACCCGCACCTGAGCAGTCTGAGACATGTACAGGTTTTGGATTAGCCTCATTTCCCTCCAATCTATTCCTATTTTCTGCAGAATACTCATTAGTTTTTCCCAATTCTCTCTATCAAACGCTTTCTCGAAATCTACGAAACAGGCGTATACCTCCTGCTTGTGTTCTATATTCCTCTCGATTAATAATCTCATTACTGCAATAGCATCACGCGTACCTCTCCCCTTCCTACACCCAAACTGATCATCCCCTAAGTAATCATTTGCCCTACTCTCTATCCTTTTGTTTATGATCCTGAGAACAACTTTAGCTGCGTGGGATATCAAACTTATCGTCCTGTAGTCCTCACATGATGTAGCCTTTACCTTTTTTGGAATAGGAACTAAAACTGATCTCACAAAGTCTTCCGGCCAGATTCCTTCCTCATAAATACTACGGATCAGCCCATATAGCCTCTTCCTCCCACATTTTCCTAAGCATTTCAATAGTTCCGCGGGAATGTTATCCACCCCCACGGCCTTATTTAGTTTCATCTCCCTTAATGCCCTTTCTATCTCATCGTCTAGTATGCCTGGACCTAAGCTATCTTCCTCTACGTCATATTATTTTTCAATGTCTAACTTTGTTGGTTTTAGCTCTTTACTATACAGTACTTCTATATATTCCTTCCATCTCTCTTGGATCTTTCCTGCGTCAACTATTACCTTACCCGCCTTATCTCTAACTGTTACCATAGATCTCCCTTTCTTACTTCCCGATAAAGATTTAACTTTGCTGTACAGCGCACCGATTTCACCCTTCCTCTGCAGACTCTCCATATCCTCGCACTGCGTCTTCCACCATGCTTCATTTGCTTTATTTGTTGCCCGCCTCAATTTATTGTTTGGTTCTTTGTACTTCATTTTGCCTAACTCTGTATTTACATTCTTCCATTTTCTCCGCTCATCCATCTTTGTAATCATCTCATCCGTAATCCATGGTTTCCTAGTGCTTTTAGCGTTAACGGTTCCAATACTGTCTTTTGCGGCTTTGGACAACCCTTTCTTGATACTTTTCGCCGCCCCTGCCTTATCTTTTTGAAACGTACCCTACATTTCATAACAACTAAATTGTGGTCTGAGTCCGCATCCGCTCCCGGGAATCTGTGCGAATTTATCACACTGTTCCTAAACCTGTGTCCAACCAGGATATAAACTAGCTGATGCCTTTCTGGGTCACCAGGCATTTCCCATGTATACCTGCGTCTTTTGTGGTGTCTAAACCAAGTGTTTGTGATTACTAACCCCTGTCTCCTGCAGAACTCAACTGCTTTCTCCCCGCGGTCATTCCTCGTGCCTAAACCGTAGTCCCCGTCCTCATCACCATCTCTTCCTTCGCCTACCGTCGCATTCTAATCCCCCGTCACTTTCAAATGTTTCCTTGGGGGAACACAAGCGATTATGTCCTCTAACTGGTCGTATATCCTATCGACCTCATCTTCCTTATGATTGCTCGGTGGCATGTATATCTGAATAATAGCCAAGTTCGTCGGTTCTGCTATTATCTCTATGAGTAATAATCTATCCGTTACCTGCTCTATGTGGACTACGCTTCTTCCTACCTGTTTATTTAATACTATCGCAAGCCCTCATTGACTCTCGTCCCCGCCGCTGCATATTATTATATAATTATCACTCCAGTAATCCCCGCTATCCTTCCATCTCACCTCCATATACCTAAAATATCTATTTTTCGTCTTTCCATCTCTCGCTTAACATTCTTCAATTTCCCTGTCCTCGTCATTGTCCTAACATTCCACGTTCCTATTCTAACTAATTTGGTCTTCTTCTCCTTCGTCTTCCGTCCTGCTGCTGCTGGTTTTCCCTTGCAAGGGTTTCGTAGGATGACGACTGCGGAAGCCTTGCCTCCCCCGCTGCCGGGCACGACACACGGCCGATTGGGCCGAGCCCCGTAGTTTCCAGGACTCAAAGTCTCTGTATTGTCCATCATGTAAATCTTGGGAATGATATTTGAGGTGGTTTCCCGTTGCCTTCCTCAATAGTGTTTTTGACGTGACACCATCACTTACTGGCCGCCCCACTGGGGTCAGACGCCATTGCAGCCGCTTCACTGAGGCTGGACGCTGCGTGGACCACCTTTCGTCTGGCTGCTAACCTTCGACCCATCTGGCATGGGTGACCCTACCAGGAGCAATTATTATCACTCCCGCCAGCACAGCTCTAGGGGTCATCGGAACGCACAAGCCCTTCCACCACGTCAAGGTTGTAGTCCGGGGAGGGAAGTTAAGCTTATCTAATATAATTTTATTAAAAATTGTTCATAGAAAAAAATCTAGGTCTATTTTCGAAAAATAATATGTAGAATAACGATCGCTTGCCACTGTATTTCCCTATGGTGTTTTTCTTTCGGCTGTTCAATGGAAATAAATTCATTGAATACAAATGGGTTCCAATGTTTTCGAAAACCTTAATGCTCCCACAAATAGTTTTCCAAATTTTTTTTGCATTTGCATGCGATATAGTCTATCGCGTATGCCTGCCCGTTGAGTTTTCCAAGTTTTTAATATTCCAGCTTGAACGAAAATTATAATGATGCTAGGTGTTTGGCAGTTATTTTTTGGTGGTTTCTGGATTTTTATTACTCTCTTCTTTTTCCTATCGTCAAATTTGTTATGCTAAAATGTATGAAAAAGTTCCTGGTCATAAAAAGGGATCGTTAAAGATTCAACGTGGAAGTAATGGGCGCATTATCTTTTTATACGGCACCGCAATTGAGTTCCCCTGCAGCTCGGGAAGCATAAGAAAAACAAAACGGAAGAGAGGTTTAGAGCATTTTAGAGACTATTTATTCCCCCTGCACAATCGCATTCCTCCTATATCGCCCTTATCTTCCCATAAATTATATTGAAAGTGCTCCCATGAACAAAGCGAATATCCTAGATAGTGTTGAGAATGAACTTAGTCTAATGCCCTCAGAGACGGAAGCTGTCATCATTTTATGAAGCTCGAGTTTTACATCCAGAAACGATTTTTTTGAAATCATCAATTATGTTTTTCCCTGAGGAGAGATGTTAATAGAGTTCAAATAGCGGCTTAGCGATGTATATTCTGGCATCAAAAAAAATAAGAGCCAAATATTATTACTCCGAAAAACAGGGAATGAATTATTTTATGCTTGGAGATCCGCTCGGCATTCCCAAATGAGGAGGCTTGATTAGAGAATGAAGAAATCATTATGGGATGTGATATAACCCCAAAAGAGAGATGGATGGATTCTATCACGAGGTAATTTGAACCTTGAGTTTTATGATAATCTTATTTCTTACCCAAAAGCAAGGAAGACAACTAAACAAGGGTGACTTTCGGTGCGTGCACTGAGCATAGTGGAGCTAAGCACCGGATTCTGACTACGTACGATGCCACGGGTGGGTAACATTGTTCTGCAAATGAGAAGATAAAATACTACTATTCCCTTTCCTCACAAGCGAATTGAAGCAGAAAAATTTCCGTCCCCAAGTGGTTCGTAATGGCAGAATTGGGTCACCAGCGGTATCTCCAGCGGACGAGGGGTTACGTAAAGAGTGTTTTAAAGGAATTTTTTCCGTTAGATTAAGGAGATGACTTCGGGTATAAAATGCCCTGTTTCTAAATCCACGATATTGATAGCAAAATTATGCTTTAATTGTAGAGATTATGAGGAAAAATCTCCCATGTCAAAATATTAAACTGATATATAATAGGAAATTTATTTTCGAAGGTTTTTAAGGAAAGTTTTTAGGGGCAGATATAACCGTAGAAGCATTGGATGGCTCTGACGCACCTCACCCTTTATATGTGTACTCGCAATTCCGGAGAAGGCAGAAATAGGCATTAACTAATATGCAGAAAAAATAGAAATGCACTTTTTCATTTACATCTTTAAAATACATTCATTTGATTTTGCGTCATGTATTTTTACGTACTATGCAGACGCATATTTTAAAAATATATCATGGATTTTAACTATTTAAAAAATATTTATTCATGAAATTATTAAAACATTAGTAGCAATGGGTTCCTTATTTTTTGTTAAATTTCACGATGAGCTCATAATCTCAAGACTAAAACCAGCAACAACATAATTCGTTGTCTCAGGCGTGACTTCATGGAATCGACTTAACATAATGAAAGGAGAAACTTTGTAATTCCACATAGATTTATTCGACGGACGACCTAGGTTTCGACGTGGCACGCCATCACCACCTGATGATGACGTGCCACGTCGAAACCTAGGTCGTCCGTCGAATAAATCTATGTGGAATTACAAAGTTTCTCCTTTCATTATACAGCAACAACATATTAAATATACATTGCGCTAAGCACTTTAACGTGTTGCGCTACTAGCACCCCTTAACGAAAAACACACAAAAGAGAGCTTATACTAATGAATATTCTAAGTAAGATGTATTCAATTTAGATTTTATTCATCGAAAGAATATTTTGTGTTAAGATAAGTCAAAAAATATATTTTTTCTCACAGGGTGACAATTACGCCTTATGGTGGAAGAAGGAGTGATAAATATCATCAAGTGATATTCAGAGCCGAGATATTCTTCGAACGTGTACTTATAGCCAAAGCGTTAAACCGAAAAAATGGCTAATCAAAATATTTTCAACGAAATATTGACCATAGCTTTGGCCTGAACAAAGATTTGTGACCAAAATCCTGATGTTGGCTCCCCTTCGATCGGAGGTTTTTGCCCCAATCACGACCGTAATTGTCATTCCATTAAAAATCAACGACCAAAATCATGAAAGTGCCCGTTATTCGACAACGTTGTGAGACCCGCATCAATACCTTGACCGTGTTTTCCCAATATTCAATGACTATAATTCTAAAACTGGATTCCACGACCGTTTTTCTTCTCAACCTTTGGGAAAAACCTATCCCAATTGATCTGAATTTAATGGTATCGGCTCATATGATATAGAAGTTATGTGTGCTTCTACAACGTACGCAGGAGGCCACTGAAACACTTGCATGGCGAAAATATAACATGAAAGAGACATCCCTCAGGTGGTCATCTCCAATTCATCGCGATGAGGGAAACAGCTTGCCGTTGGAAACTTCGTTAAGTAATTCGTGGGACCAAGTGAGAGAAATCCGTCATGCAAATTGTTATCCGAATGCCCGTAATGGTGTCTAAGTTGTAGGAAGGGTTTTTTCTCGTGAAGCGTGAGCTAAATTAATTGAAATGAGATGCCATTCTCGGGAACTTAGCAAAGTAAAAAGTGTTCTGGAGTAATCTTGGAAAATGAAATACCTGAAAGCAAGACGACAAGGGATTAATCCAGAAATAAAATACTTTTCAATTAAAGGCAAACGCACCATTCACTTGAGTTGAATTCATGAAATAGCATTTAACGAAACCAGCAGACGGATATGATGACAATGGTTAGTCAAAACTAACTTGCGTTGAGTCCAAAAGTGTTATACTTCAAATCTAATTAAATCTTTTAGAGGTAATCAGGATATTGTTCGCACGGTAAAATTTCATAACGTGGAATTTGTTTGATTTCTCCTGATGCAAGATCTTACTATAAAATTTTGAAAATTCAAACTTAATTCGAAAAAAAATGCATCTCGGGCTCAATGGGAGATGTATTAAAGTGGCAATTCTATAATTTAAAAAATGATCAATTATAGGTGTGTGAAAAATCATATATTAAAATTTAATACTACCAATATGATTTGCTGATTCGCTTAAGATCAATCTCTCCTTCAATTTCGATGGAGGGCAAGTTTTTCAAATGATTCAATGAAATTGCACTTGACCCAAAGAGCACGTGGCCACAAAGCTCTCAAACTGAATTATGCGTAATTTTTTACCAAATCGATCATTGTTAGCGTAGGAATACCAAAGTCTCCCAAATTTGTAAAACAGTATCCTGAGGATCGGAATTCAGCTGGCCGATCTTCGGAAGTAGAGAAATAACATAGAATTGGAGTCCAACTAAAAGTGATATTCAGCATTGAGCAATTGGATCAAACACTCATGTCTGTAGCAAATGAAGTGACTGAAAAGGAAAGGCAGGCGAATGATCGCCACGGTGCGCTGTGCGTCCGTGCTAATTCTAATGCTTTCTTCGTGATGGGCGACCTGTTTTATACTAGCCTAAACAAAACCCAGATAAGGCCAGTTATGTTTCATCCTCCTCTTTTCTGTACAAAGGCAATCAATGTGAGAGCGAATGAGGTCATCAACGGACAGTCTCTATCTGGCGACGAGTCCTAACCGAGAATTCCCGCGCTCCTAAATAATGAAGGTCAACCAAAGGTCATGTCGGAAGGGCAATCGGATCTCTCTACTAGCGGAGAAACGACAGCTTGTTTTCACGGGATTACTACCTGCAGATCCGTACTAAGGACTGCAGGGAGGAGCAGCGGATTCCAGTTAGTTCTCTCACGGCCCTTGTGTTTTCGTTCTATTTTTTCAAGCACCCACATGCAGACTCACATGTATTCGTCCCAGGTTGTTAGCGATTGCTCATAGTGGTTGCCACGGACTCGCTCAGTTAAACTATCGCCTTCCCGATAGTTATGGTAGTAGTCATTTGGGGAGGCGACCAACAGCTGAAGTCACTTGGGCCATTAGCGCTTTAAAATGACCCAAAGGAGCTGGGCTGTCGGTAGCTGATAGCTGCGGGTAACTCGGTTAGGGTAGAATTTTTAAGATTAGCCGACCGAGGTGAGGCAATAAGCCCGGCGACGGCATTAGCTATTCCTCGCGGGAGGCTCAATGACTATATTATTGGGGCGGCTTTTAAAGATTTTGCGCTGAGATCTAGATTATTCATATGCATCCTTAGCTGCATCATATAGCCAATTAAATCATAATCTGGAAATTGTGAGAGCGCGTAAAATCTGGGAGGGTTACGGCCCCAGCCTTTTGTCCCCATCGCCAGTAATA
The DNA here is from genome assembly GCF_022747635.1 of Hetaerina americana. NCBI lineage: Eukaryota > Metazoa > Arthropoda > Insecta > Odonata > Calopterygidae > Hetaerina > Hetaerina americana. The sequence continues at coordinate 6,751,321 of NW_027286719.1, read as the reverse complement.
ATTGAATAGGAATAAATGGTTGTATGTTGCAAATACAACTTTTTCAGCTACGTTATAAGCTAAATATCAATGCCGACAAATTGAATATCAATTAAAAAGGTGGAAGAAGAAAATTCATTTTACCTTAAAGAGTTTATCACCAGAAAGTAATTAAAAGACAGGTTTTCAACGGGTGAAAATCGAAGTGATAACATTTTCGCATCAGATTTTGAAAAGAAATGAGACAAGACAGAATGGTAGTAAGTGGAAGTTCTTAATAATTAAAAGTTAAAAGTGGAAGTTCTTAATAATTAAAAGTTAAAAGTTACGCAATTCCATGAAAAATGGCGAGTTCTCTTTGACAAATTTAAAAACAGTCTGCAGCATCAATATATTATAATTAATAGAATGTCAACGAATTTTCGAAACAATGACCCAATATGACTTTAACCGAAGGAATGAAAAGCAGTGCACACATTCCTTAACGTAATATTCAAAATCTGATTTTTGGCCCAATCCCCCCCGAGTGAGATCCAAACAAACTTTGTTCCCCTGAACTAGCAATATCGCCACGGAGTCGTTGTGCTGTGCATAATGGAGTGTTGCTCTCCATGCGTGGATAGCTTATTGTGCATTTTGGGCGGGTCGCTAAATGATCGCCACGGGGGCCGTGCGGGTCTCTCTGTGTGATAAGCAAAAAAGCAAGTAAGCGAAGCAATAAATAACTATGGGGAAGCTTTGGTTCTTTAGGGAAAGGAGAGGAGGCAGAGTCGGTCTGCTAAAAATGTTCCATGTAGACCCGACCCATCTCACTCAATTAATGGCCCGTGACTTTATGATGCAACTCGAAATGCTTCGCAGAGGTCGGTTGGATGGCAAGCAAATCGCTTTTGGGCTAACTTTTATGTTTAATATGTGCCCACGCACATGCATGCTTAGGAAATGAGGAAAGCTATGAAGCCATAAAGAAACCGGATGAGTTGGTCGTGCTTGAAATATATCTACCAAGGTAAGAACACGTCGGCCCTTCAAAAGAATACATTCCAGACTCCGCTGTCGCTTATAACAGTTTTGAGTAGTTTTCTGCAGTTGACGATGAGCACATGAATTCGGGAGAAAAGCTTTGCGAGCAAAGAATGAAGAAGCATGGTTTATTAGAGATGTAATCGATAGACTCAACTAAAATTAAAAAGAAATAGCTTGACATTCATGTGAAACACCTCCGAGGGGAACCAAAAATGTTTAGAAAATATGCAAGGTTTCAAACCGAGGGAGGAGGGAATGCCTTCATAAATCGTAATTACAAGTGACTCCCACGAGGTCTAAATATTTTTTCGAAAGTTACTTGTCATGCAAGACCTAGTTTCACAGCATGCCCACAAAATTAATCACTTGACGACGTACCCAACAGCATTATGGCCAATAGTTTTGAATGAAATTTTGTGGAAACATAACGAAAGATATCGCGCATGGGGCGACTCAGCATCGCACCTTCATATCGAACATTACTTCGCTATTATAAATGGGTAACGATTCAAGTCGGGTGAAGTTACAATAAAACATCACAATTACTTAAATTAATGACATTAATTTCCATTCACTCTGTTACATTTTGTTTAAATTTCTTTCCCATACTAAAAAATGTTAATAGGTCTGAATTAAATATCATTCCAAATGTGTTCACAAAATTTTATTGACGCGGTAAACTTGGATCTTGCTACGTCAGTTTAATGGGATTCTTGGAACGCGGACGGGAAGCTAATGAAGGGACGATAAAGCGTTTTCAGACCAGCATTTGAGGATAACATAACAAAAACATTTGATTAACCAGCCAACTATCGTATCGCGATATCCCCTTTAGAGGAGCAGGCAAGGATTCCTCCATCGCCACTGAACGAAATTTTATCACAGCCTTGTCAAAAGCATGATGATGGCAGGGAAGCTGGAAAAGGTGGAGATGGAATTAGGTACATCTTTGTTTGGCCAGCATGAAATGAGATTGAAAAATATCAGGGGTCCAGAGAGCGACAAAAATTTACATTAACATGAGCTCTTTGATGTAGTCACAGTTGTGAAGGGAAATTTGCATGGAAGGGTAGTGTATATGAGCGCCACATCCAGCATATTAAGATATTTAGTTTTACGGACAAGTCAGTGAATAGCCCAAGGTAAAAAAGAGGTGGAGACGGTCGGCAAAATTCACGGTTTATTCTAGTTTGTATCGTCAGGTACTAAAACTTCCATAAGCGACACCATTCAAGAAAATAATGCTTCCATATTTCCTGTGCTCGGTACATGCTTATAGACATGAATCACTTCATTTCCTGAAAACACTTCAACATTTTATCAATGCCTCCGTGACGAGTTTTCGATATGCAAGCCTGTAGAATTAACTTTGGAAATCCCCCAACGTCATTGAAGTTTCTTTCGCCGGATAATTGTATCTCCCGTTTTGTTGTTTGAGTTGTATGCCTTGAAACCCCTAAGCTTTGCGAAAATGGCTTCCCGCTGCCATTCTCTGATATCAAAGATGGAAATATTTAGGGGAGGTGATTTTTTCGGAGGTCTAGACTTGTATCTACTTGCTGCGATTTTCGCTGGTTAGTTATGCAAATTTAGGGATTGAGTTTTATCCTCACGCAACTCCCGATCGGATGGTGGAAAAATAATACACTGGTATCAACACAAAAGTCATTCCACTGAATTCATGGAATACGGAAGTCGCCTTCAATAGTACTTCACTTGGGGTATTTCCACAACATTAATTTTTTTATACATCCCCACGATTCGCGTAGTCTCCTTGCTTTAGTTGGTTGGTCTAATGCCACCGCTCATATTTTGACATGCTGTTTTACTTCAAACATTATGTATCTTGTCACAGTGAAATGCGTTTGTGACTTTTACAGTGTGCTTTGAGGGAAATGAAAATTACATCTCAAAACCTATTACCCATGCCCCACCGCCCTTTATTGTAGCCTAACTGGATGACATGGCCGTTGGTTTCCTTGTCTCAGCATGGAGACATTATATGGCCTTTGATCTTTGTAGATTTTTTAATATAATCTCATTTGCCGGGGTTGATAACCATTTGTCACGGGGTTGAACCCCGCGACAATGATGTGTCACTGAAAAGGTTGAATTAACCTCCGCTTTCTCTGATTTTGATTAAAGTTATTCACGATCTTGTTATTCCATGGTGTTACCGCCATCTACGCTATCATTCTTCAGATGCATTTCCTTTAAGCATACGGTCCATTGCGGTCGCGAATAAATTATAATACTTTGATGGGACAGGGAATAGGAACATTTTGATTAGTATTTTATATTTACCTATTACCAAGCCTGAGGGAAACACGTAGACGATTTGCTTCCGGACAGGATGGACATATTTGGGATGGCCAAAGCGGAGGGATGCCGATGAAGTGTGAGGCGTGGTAAGGCAAGGGTTATTCCGAAAGGGAGATAAATTTGGTTGGAGGACGAGGCCTCGTGCACGAGGAAGAGCGTTAATCGTCCTTAATTAAACAGGCGGATTGCGACAGACGGTTCTGGATCGAGCGGTCGGTTGTTTAATCGGAATTACTGGCCTTTATCCTCCGAGCAGAATTTCCGATTCCATGCATCGGCAATTCTGATGGTAAAATTATTGTATTCTGGACCTTACGTGAGCAGCAGGCGGTGAGCACTAGGTGCGCTTCTCACATAGTGCTCTCCGCTTCCTCAGGGGACTCTTTTCTCCCTCATAGTCTAGTTGCTAACTTCTCTGGGAGACAAATCAGATTAGAATACCCATGCCTCTCACCTTAATACTGCTATTTCAGCCGAAAATCCTTTGAAAACCCAGGGATTTGAAAACAAGCATGCGTCGGACGTGAACAAGTGAATGTGAGATTCGGTGCGCATCGAAAATATTCTGACTAAAACAGTTTTGTTCGATCTTTTTTCTGGACATTTTTGTCATGACCAAGACTAGAAGAGGTAGGTTCAGAATTATTTTAACGAAATGGTAAGGAAATAATTATTATTCTTCGTAGAAAATTCGGCACGATGTCATGCATAATATATCAGAATTTTAAATAATCTGTAGGTTAACGAAATGTTTCAATCAAAAAATTGATCGACTCCAGGCACCCGTCGTACCTTATTTAATTTTTATTCCCTTAAGCCTTGATGACTCCGCCGTATCAATTATGTATTACTACTCATCACTCTAAGCATTAGCACTCACATGTGTGTAACTCATTATATTCCCGTGTTTCTCCTTTGGTTTTCTTGGTGAAACCTTTCCATTTGCGTTTTCCCCGAATTGCGCCAAACAAATGAATTGCATATCAAAGGTTGTCAATGTCATCCCATTCCTTTCCTAATGGAGACCCACGTATTCTTCACTTCTTCTGCATCTCGTTTCCTGCTTTTTCCATCCGTTTGATCTTCAGAATACATCCTCTGCACTGAATTTTGAGGACTTCTAATGTGTTCACGATTTGCATGTCCAAAAGTCTTTGTCTATATTCAGTTTAGGGGCCAACTCTGAATGTTTTCAAAAACATTTCCCTTGTTTGTAACTGCATATTCCTTGAGAGCAGATTTTGCAATATCATCACTAACACCTTATTAACCCGAGCGATTGATTCCCTTGGATCTTCCTGCATTCCACGCTAAGCTGCGCGCGAGGTAAGTGAAAAGGATTCCTCTTATTCCATTTCTCTCCCCGTGACGCAAACTTTGCCTTTAGCTCATCACTCCCACCGAGTAGGATTTTAGTTTACATTTTTATTGATTTCCAGGTTATATAGCCTTGGATTACTCGACCCCTTGCGTTCAAAGATGCCCGCAGGGCCTACATCGAGTTCCTATCATATCTGTAATATCCTCGAGGAAAAGGAGGAATCTCCATTTCTCCCCTGTTAGCCCTAAATCTCTTGATTTCCATGCTGCCTTGTGTTTATTACATTGCCTGTAAACATAAAAGTTTTATTCGTTCATTGATAACACTATCATAGGCATATATTTTTAGCTTAAATCTGTTCCCTCTTTGGATGGATTTCATTTTGTTCCTTTGGTGTTGATGGATTATTCTCTCGCAGTTGTGGTCCATTTCAAGTTCTCCCAGAAGATAGAGCATCTTCTTCCACCCATTCGTTACAACTCTCCCGCAATTTTACTCATTCGAAAGGTGTTTTAAAGTCGATATTATTACATTTGTTTCTTGTGGAATGCTTACTGAGAGCAGTGTAACGTGTTTCAAATACGTTGCATTGAAATGTTACTTCCTCAAAAAAAATTCAATGCCTTGGAGTTATAATATGACATAATATGATAACATAGTATAATAATTATTTAACGCAGCGAGGGAGATAATTTACGGGAATGATTCATGTAAACAATGGAATAAATCTTTGAGTTAACCCGCAAACGTGTAAAATCTGCATCAATTTAGCAAAAATATATCAATGGAATAGATTTCCTTCCGCAAAAAAATGATGAAAGTAAAAAAAATTAAGGCTCACAAAAAAGTAGAAAAAGCATGCCAAAACGTTTAAGATTTAAACAATCGTTTAACAAGGAAACTGGAAAAAAAATTTCACGCTGTCAAAATAAACATCAGAGCGGATCCAGTTATTTACAAAAATTATAATAAAAATGCTATAATACACTTAGGCCTGATGCATTGTGGCCCTAAACGCAGAATTTAATAGTTTGCCTTTATGTGACGCATTCCTCGAGTTCGAGGACCAAAACGGAGGCGCGGGCAGAGGCGTCGGATCGCATCGGAGTCGGGTCCTTCGCGTAGTGAGGAACTGGGGAGTATCGGCGAGCATCTGAAGGAAAGGAAAAGACGGAGAGGAAATCCAGGGGCTCACGGACGGAGGCAAGGGGCACACGCCCCCATCTCCCGCCAAACGGACACTGCACTGAACTTGTTCAAACACAGTGGCACGTAAGCAGAGACTCTCTCCCTTCGAGTCGACGAAGCACCACAGTATGAGATCGAGTGAAGCACCGCCCACGTATCGTCAGGCATGACTCACCGCGTGGAGAGCGACGGAAGATGTCAGTGGCGACGAATACGTCCACAACTGAAACGCGAGCACGTTGCAGGGTTGAATACAGTCCCCGCAAGCAATGTGAAATTTCATGTGCCGTCATGCTCAGATTCGAGCGCCGATATCGGCAGAGGGACAACATTTTTAATCACTAAATTGTTTCTTTCAACGTGTTCCCTTTGCCGAATCAAATGTGCGCTCTGTTTAGAATGATTACAGGCGAAAATAATTCTCCCAAGTAATTAAAAACACTGCAGGAAAGAGTTTCACGGCATTTCTCTGCAAAAGTGAGGGCCAACAAAATTACTCAAATTTAGCAAATGTTTCCCTCAACTTCCATATTTTAAATCGTTTTGGTGTCAAATGTAATTGATACATATGATATATATGATTTGCTGATCGGGAAAATATTTCTCCAACTAGAATTATGATGCGGCAAGGGTCCGGGGATGGGGGGGCGGAGAGGAGGGAGGAAAAGCCCCTTACTCCTCCAGTGCGGTGGTCCACTCGCCCGAGCTCGGACGTGGGCGCTCCATGATGGCCCGGCAGGGCTGGGGAAGGACGCAGCAGGGGGCGGGAAGGGCGGGCGTGGGGCGGAGGAGGGAAAGCGAAGGACGCGGGGGTGGAGTGGGGAGTGTGAAGCGGAGGGGTTCGGGAGGGAGGGGGCGGAACCGCGAGGGACGGTGGGGGCGGAAGAGGGGAAGAGGGTGCACAGCACTGGCAACCGTGGATTTCCCTCGAATACGTCCACTCGCCAAATTATCGAACCGCCTTCCACGCCCCTCCCTCCCCCCGCCCCCGCACACTCTCCGCTTCCCCGCCCCCCAGCGAACGCCTCTCCCACCCCACATCGCCCCTCCGCCGACGAGGCTCTCGGCCGCGAGCTCGCACATTGTCAATGCACAAACGGAATCCCCGCGTCCGCCTTTTCGGAGGAGGCTCACACTCCCCTCTTATTTCATCTCGGGCGCAAGGGGAGAGCCTTCATTCCCACCCCCGCGCTCTCCACCCACACACCACCCACCACTCCAGCGCCTCCCTTAAACGATTCCCAATAGCCAAGCTTCCTCCTAATATCCCCCTTTCACTCCCGCTCTTTCTATCCTATACGCAAGCGTGCATATATATATATATATATATATATATATATATATATATATATATATATATATATATATATATATAGTATATATATAATGTATAACACTTAGCACTAGTGGACACAGAAAAAACACACAGACACAAAAAAGAGACTCACTATTTTTCGGTGGTCGTGGCCACCTTTATCAAGGAAGAGAGCTGTCCCTCCCTATGTGTGTGTGTATATATATATATATATATATATATATATATATTATTATTATTAGGTAATCTACCGGTTAAGGTAGATTTTTGAATGGACACAGCTCCTAAATAAATATATTGTGACTCCTAGCAAAACACAAAATCCAGGCAGCATCCTACTCTACATCAGGTCCCTCTTCATCTCTGAGTACCTTCTTCCTCCCTTCATCCCGTCCAACATCCCTATCCTGTTCCTTCCCTATCCTCGTTTGCCCAACATTCTCCCCTCTATCACAGTTTTCAATATATATATATATATATATATATATATATATATATATATATATATACATTATTTCGTGTTTAAATGTATATATATGTATGTATATATATATATGTGTATATATATATATATATATATATATATATATATATATATATATATAACACTTTTTGAAAGTCTCACGGACGTGAATAATAATGAAATATATATATATGAACTGTGTGATATATATGAAAACGTGAAATATATATATATATATATATACACACATATATATATATATATATATATATATATATATATATATATATATATATATATACAAGGTCTGTTCGAAATGTATCACCACTTTTGGGTTTTTTCAAAAATTATTTATATATTCATGTATATCTATTTTTTGGCCTTCAAAGTAATTCCCATTAGATATGATACACTTTTGGCAACGTTTTTTAAAATCCTCGAAGCACTTCAAAAAATCTTCGATGCAGTCTCCATCTCGTCAATCGTAACGTAGTGTCTCCCTTTCGTGGGCCTCTTCAGTTTCGGGAACAAGGCAAAGTCACTGGGGCCAGATCTGGGGAATACGGTGGCTGCGGCATTATCAGTGTGTCTTTTTTGGCCAAAAATTCACGAACAAGTAACGACGTGTGAGCAGGGGCGTTTTCATGATGCAAAAGCCAATTTTTGTTTTTCCACAAATGCGGGCGTTTATGGCGGATTGCTTCTCACAAATCGCGCATCACTTACAGGCAATATTCCTTATTTTACCGTTCTACCCTGTGGCAAGAACTCATAATGCACCACGCCCCTGTGATCGAAGAAAACTGTAAGGAAAAGTTTCACATTCAACCGAACTTGGCGGCCTTTTTTCAGTCTTGGCTCCTGCTGCAGCTTCCATGATGATTGAGCTTTGGTTTCCACGTCATAACCATAGACCCATTATTTGTCACCAGATATGACCCTCTGAAGCAAATTTGGGTTGGTGCGGACAGAGTCATTAGCAATGTTAATTCGTTGCTGTTTTCGGTCGAAATTGATAAATGTTGGTACGAATTTCGCGGCGACCCGCGTCAAGCCCAAATCATTGGTAAAAATCAAATGGCACGAGCCAATCGATATGTTTAGGTCCTCAGACTCTTCTCTTACAATGACTCGACGATTGACCAACACTATTTTCTTCTCTTCATCAATATTTCCGTCTGTCGTTGACGTGCTCGGGAGTCCGGCATGCTATTCGTCGTTCACATCCTCTCGGCCCTCTGAGAACATTTTGTGCCACCGATAAACGTTGCTTCGGTCCAAGGTAGCTTCCCCATATGCCACAGTCAACATTCGGAATGCGTCCGCGCACTTGATTTATGTTTGTCACACAAAATTTGATACAGATTCTTTAATCCATTTTTTGGAACAGGCAAAAATCTAAGACAAGCTAAACCACGTCCAAGCTAAACAGCTGTGAGCAATCAACTGAGCATTGGAAAGGCTGAACTTTTCGGCGTAAGTGAGAGATATAACTACCAACATAAACCCACAAAAAAATCGAAAATCAATCATACGTAACCCGCCAAAATACAAAATATGCGATACTTTTTAACTCACCGTGTATGCATGTACCTGTATCTTAAGCTAATATTCCTCAAAATAGGACCCTTGTGAGTCGATACACTTGTTCCAGCGGCGTTCCCATTCCTGGAACGCTCCCGCGAAGGCATCATCGGGAACCTCTCGAAGACACGTCGTCACGGCCTCTTTGACGGCGTCCAAAGTCCCGTATTCGCGTTCCTTTCAAACTCCTCTTTATCTTCGGGAACAGAAAGAAGTCCGGTGGTGCCAAGTCCGGGCTGTAGGGCGGGTGCGGCAGCGTTGCCACGCCGTGCTTGGCCAAGAAGTCCGACACGACAAGCGCGGTGTGAGACGGCGCATTGTCGTGATGCAGCCGCCAGATGTTTTTGATCGCTGGCCGGACGCGGGCGACTCGTGCACTATTGTTTTTGGCACATTACACTGCTCTGCTATCATCCGAACACTAAGACGACGATCAGAGTTCAGTACATCGGGAACTTTTCGCACATTTTCGTCGGTGAATGTCGTTGATGGGCGTCCAGGCCGTGGTTCGTCATCGACCTCTTCTCTGCCCTCCACGAACATCTTGTGCCACCGAAAGATCATGTTTCTGGACATGGCTGACTCCCCGTAAGCCTGGTTAATCATACCGACAGTTTCGGTAGACGATTTCCCAAGCTTTACCGCAAATTTGATGGAATAACGCTGCTCCAAAAACTTCGGCATCGCGTTCCGTGACGTGGGTCGGGCGTGGAGGTTCGCGTTAACAGAGCTCCTCACTACACCACAGTTCAGGGCCGACTGCCTATTTCAGCGTCGCTTGCCAACATACCCCCCTCCAATCGCAGCCCGTCAGAGCGGTGCTGGGCGCGCCTGGAGCGGCGGGAAAAAATCAGTACACTTATTTTCCGGACGAACCCTGTATGTAAAAGTGTAATAATTTTTTTTTCCTGAGCTCAGTACACTTATTTTCCGGAAGAACCCTGTATATATATATATATATATATATATATATATATATATATATATATATATATATATATATATATATATATATATAACGTAAACAAAATAATATATATGTGTGTGTATACACACTTTGGCCAGAAACAAATCAAGCCTACGCAAGGTGCGGATATGGAAAATTTACAGAGAAAAGATGAATTTGGTGTGCTTTACAGGATGTTTGAAACCTCATCCAAAGTAAAAAGGGAAAATCGCTGTAAGCAATCAAAGATGAGTCAGGAGAAATTTGTATCGAATCAGAAAACATCGAAGAGAGGTAGAAGGATTATATAGAGAAACTGTATGATGACGAAATTAGACCAGCAAAAATGGACAGAGAGAGAGAGAGAATATGACGTAGATGAGTATAGCTTAGGTCCAGGCTTACTTCATGGTGAGATAGAAAGGGCATCAAGGGAAATGGAATAAAATAACGCTTTTGGAGTAGGCCATTTTTCCGCGGAGCTACTTAAAGGTTTGGGCAAACGTGAGAGGAAGATTCTTATGGACGAATTCAAAGCATATAGGAGGGAGGAATTTGGCCGATATACTCGTATATGACTGTTTCGTAGATTTCGAAGAGGCCTTGAATAGAGTAAATTGGGTACAACAAGCCAATGTATCGCAGAAAACCGGAGTAGAATGGAGGACTTATCCGCAAGCTAAGCATGTCTCAGGCAGCATAGGCACGAGTGGCGGATGGAGAGTCCAGATAGTCAAGGTTAGGAAGAGGAGTAAGGCAGCGCTGTCACACAGGTCACCGACATTACCACTCGACTTGTTCAACGTATGTGTGGAGGGAATGGTTACGGAGGCATCGGAAGAAGTGAGGGTGGGAGTGAAAGTCGGTAGGGGATTGACAAGATCAGGTTTGCGGATGATCAGGCTGTCGCGCGGGCTCAAGCGGGCTGGAGTGCGGCAAGAGGGGATCGTCTAGCGAACGATCCTTGCGCAATGGCACGGTGGGTGCATCAGGGATTGCAACTCCCTCTGCGTAAGAAGTAAATAGTTTATCAGGCGGACCTCCGTCTTTGGCGTCTACCAGTCACCGACTGCCGGACCATCTCCCCTGTTGACCCGGGAACGTTACCCGAGTCCACCGTCTTTTGAATATCGCTCCCGATCATTATCATGGACTCTCCCAAACGGGATGACCACCCAGCCCTTGCGTCATCGCTCTGGTGATCCTTGCAGCGACGCCCTGCATCAGTGTTCACTGACCGCTCCCAGTGAGTCCAACCCCTGCGCCCGACGCCTCTCCCCTACAGGAAGAGGAAGATACTGTAAAGCAGTTGCGTCCTCTGATTCGATAATGAATCAATTCAGCGTTTTCTGGGGGATCGTATCCGAAAGTCTCTCGGCGCTGTTTTGGTTTGGTGCGACATTCAACGTTTCGGCAGGCCCCAATGCAATTGGGTGCATGCTTCTTAAAATGTTTACGACAATAGCAATAAAGGTATGTTCCAATAGTTAAAGAGCAACATAAGAAAGAAAATATAAATGAGTAACCGAGTAATGTCATTCCGTCGGGAGGGGGAGCCACATGTAACCACTCGTTCTTTTCCAGCTGGAACCAAATTGTTTGATTCCCTTCAGCACTCCTCCACGAGCAATCGCAGGTGATACTGGCTACAGTTTGAAGCATCCTTGATTCGCAGTCTTCACTGAAATGAGTTAGTTGCACCGAATACCTGTGCTTACATGTTAATCAATATTCACTTACATATTTACGTTTGTTGATGTTATATTGCGAGATTTTAGTGTAGTACTCCTTTGTCACATCTAGAAGTGTATGAAAATAAATGCGTTGCTTAATTCACTGGAGAATTTGATCACATGATAAACATAGTACTTCACATGATCCGCTTAAGGGAGTCGAATCATATAGAATAACCTTGGACGTAATGAATCCGTCGATGCCCATTGTATTCAGCGAGGCACTCCCGTGCGTCACACTCAAAGGGAAAGGTAAGGATAATTCCTTTTGAATCTGGGTGCGGGTGACTCTCGTTATCTCAAATATTTTAGCGGGATTTATTACCTGAGGTTGTAGAATGTCCTTATGCGAATGTATTACAGTGCTTTAGAGAAGGCCATATTCACTTCGTAAGCCCTCGAGGGCCATATGTAGTTGAACCGCTTACTTGTTTACCACAATTTCGCTCATTTTTCCCAATTCCCTCTGAAATTCTACGCCTTCCTCATGCATACCCATGCAGCTAGTCCCTGTAGACTTTCCCATAATTTGCCATCGTTCTGCTGAATTTCATTTACTGTTGCGTTTACCTTTCGCAGGGTCTATTTAACAACAGTAATTTGTTATTTAGCAAGCAACAGTATGTTCCCTTGCTCTCCTTCCGATTATTCTATTTTCTAAGAGTAGTAATTCGCATCGTCAAAGTCCAGGGTGTCGAAAAGGATCGAACTGACTTCCGCGACAAAGTCAAATACTCCTCTCCTTGACCGTAAGGGCCTTTCGTCTTTCCGGACTAATTCGTGTCAAACCAATCTCGATCTATCAGGTTCGTTTGTTTTTAGCGGGGCATTAGCAAGCAAAGAGGCGAACTCCGTGGCACTGGCCCAAGATGTGTGACCTAGTGTCACGCAGATGGCCTCGGTTACTTCCACATACCTCAGCGTTTGATCGCATTTGTCGTGTAAATGTTCTAAATTTACGTCTGGGACTAACTCCCACTTGGATAAATACCGTACAATTGCGCTCGGCCTTTGAAGTCGTAGTGTAGTTGCGGGGCATTCGTGAGAGAAGTGAGGTGGAAATCTTAACTAACTTAAGTTCTTAAATGATTCCATCTGGAGGATTAGGAGTAAGACGAGGAGCAGCATCCTATGCCCGTTCTTCATACTTTGAATAAGACAAAGGAACAGTTTGAGCCTATTCGCATGTAATTTTTAATCAGGCGTTTTCTTTTTAAATCTCTCCACCTCAAGGACTAAGAATGGCCCTCTCCGTTGTGAGAAGAATTTGCTTGATTTTCCGCGCCTGACGCTCTCATCAAATAGGAGAACCTTGTCTCCTTCTTTAAATAATTCAACGTTAACTCCCTTATCCGAGTCCAATTTGCTCATCTGCTTCCCTTGGAGAAGCTTCCCTCGCTCTCTGATGGCACGCCTGCAATCGCATTTTCAGCTCAGACGAGTAATCGTCATTTGCGTGCCTCTTCTGCGAGCGGCCTGGAAGGTAAGGTGTCCTACCGATCATCATTTCATGTGGTGTGAATTGGGTCCCCGTTGCGTCGTGCACGGAAATAGCGGAGGATATTCAATCGTCCCGGGTGGTTTGGTCCTCAGCTATAAAACGGCGGAGATGTCCTGTCCGGGTTCTGTGACATCTCTCTAAGGCCCCGTTACTCCAAGGCTCTGGATTTCCTTGTTTCGTTGCAGTCCTTCTGTCTCCTTAGAAAGGTCGCCGAAGAAGAAGCCTTGCCCGGCGAGAAGGACTTGCGGAATGCCGAACTGGAAGACGACCTTCTCCGCAAATTCCTTGGGAATCGTGGCGGCGTCTTGCCTCTCGATGGGGATCGCTAAAGTGAACTTGGGTAGGTTATCTTGAGAGGTTAGTACGTATTTCCTCGGTGAGTCACGGGAAGCGGTCCCACGACGTCCACCGCGCGTTTTTCAAACACTGCCCTTAGAGTGTCAGTCATTTCCATCGGCAACTTCATCTTTCTTTTGTTAAATTTTTTTTCTGGCAGTTTTCGCATCTCCTAATACAGGGTTTGATAGGTTTATTATCCCTTTATATTCCTCTTCATCCTTCTTCGTACCTTTCCAAAAGATTTACATTTGGATTTTCTTGCGAGTCCGCTCATCCCTTGATGACCTCGAAGAGGCGAGTTCTGGAACTATCCAAGGATATCCCTCTTTCTGTCTTCACTAGTTATGTTCTCTGCTACTTCTTTCGTTCCTCAGTCCGCGATCTCTTCGCCGTCCAGTCGTTCGTCCAGCTCGGCTTCGCCGTCAGTGGAGAGTGCATCGGCGCTGCAGTTCACGGCACCCTTTTCATATCCTCGCGGTACTCGTATTCTTCCAACTTGATTCTCCATTTCGATTCTGGAATTGGGATCCTTTAAATTGATTTTCCATGTCAGCGGCGTGGGGTCGGTTACAATGCAGAAAGGTCTTCTTCATAGAGGTTGGGGCGGAAATATTTTTTCCCTAATACAACACAAATAATGGCTAAAAACTCTTTCACAGTGGTTGAATAATTGTTCCCTGCGCTGTTCAGCGTTCTGCTGGCATGAGCAATCGGGCGGTCCTCTCCAATGGGAATCCGGGAGAGCAAGCAGTCTAGATCAAAGTTGCCTGCGTCAGTCGTTAAAATAAACTCTCGGGTGAACTCCGGAAACTGCAACCCGAGCTTATTTATCGGGATTTGCCTCTCGAACGCCTCCTGCTGTTCCATTACCCACACATTGCGCACATTTTCTCCAATAGCTCGTGGATAGGATCAGCTATCGTACTGGACGCAAGTGTGAAGTAGTAGCCTTTGAGTCCCAGTAAAGCCTTCAATTGTCTCGTGGTCGTCGGCGAAGGGAACTAATCTACTCTTTTTACCTTTTCCGGGTCGGGTTTCGCACCTTCTTCGGTTATCGCGTGCCCCGAGTAGTTGGCTTCACGCCTCAGGAACTCATATTCCTCCGGGTCTAGTTTGAGTTAGCTTTTTATCAAACGCTCCATAACCTCCTTCGACTTTGAATTGTGGTTGACCAACGAATCTGAATTCATCACGATGTTATCCAAGTGATACACGTAGTATTTCATTTCTTACATTCCAGCTAACGCAGTGTCCATCAGGCGCTGAACGGTGGCTGGTACTCCTTTCAATCCAAAAGGCATTCTGGTGAACTCGTGGTGCCCTTGTGCCGTGCTAAAGGCGGATTTAATTAGATCCTCCTTCCTCAAGAGAATCTTGTTATACTCACCGCAGGCGAAATCCAAGGTGGAGAAATCCCGGGGCTTCCCTAGTTGATCTAGAATCTCTGCCATGTTGGGTAAGGGAAAGGTACCAGGCGAAACTTATCGCCTGGTACCTTTCCCTTATCGGGTACTTTCGCCCGCAATTTTCTCTTCCCAGACGCATCCGTTTTCTATTTAAAAATTACCAATAGTGGCGAATTCCAGGGGCTCTTGCCCGGCGAGATTGTACTTTCGGCAAGCATTCTGTTTGTCTGCGCGACTTCTTTCTTCGAGCTTCTGGCAGCCTGTACGGTTTCATATTCATCGGAACGGTTGGGCCCAATGTAGGCGCGGCCATCGCATACTCGCCGGCATCAGAGGAAGAGAAAATCCCCAGGGACATGAAAAGCATCATTGAACTTGGATATAACCTCTTACGAACTACTTTTCTCTTCTCTATTTGAATGTTCCATCGTTAGTTTTGAGAAAAGTATCTCCTACCTTTTTGATTCATCCTCAAACTCTCTCGCTCTGATCCCTCTACGAAGGCAGTTTACTTCATCAATTACTATTATTGACCCTAGTTTGTCGCCATAAATAATCTTTGGTCTTGTGGTACCCCTTTCACAATCATTTCCTGCGAAAGATTCGGCTGAATAAAATCCGGTACTTGTTTTCAAACTATTTACCGTTACAGTGTGCATTTTCATATGTTACTCCTCCATCTTTTGCATTAATGATACTCGTGAGGCATTTTCCACAGTCATTTACGGTGAGTAATTCTGCTCATTACACTCCGGGGCACGTTTCCTCCTATCCTGCTTTTCTTTCCTCATCACCTTCTGCAGGGTATCTCGCAATTGGTTCACTCCTCGTGGGGTGCGTCACCGTGTACTCCATTCCTTAAGTGCCATTATCGTTAGCTCCCATATTTTCCATTTTGTGGCGGAATACTACCGTCATCGTTTGAAGCCATCATTTTCGAAAATTTCACCCCCGCACTTGAGACAACGAAATCCGGACAGGAGTTTCTTTTGAGGAAAGAGTAAACTTGGCTCGTCGCCCCGGTGACCCTTGCACCGGCGCCCCGGGTCAGTGATTCAGTCTTCGCGGAGTTCCCTCGGGGCGTCATACCCGCCCGTACGACAAGGCTTTCATTTATCAGTCGTCCCAGGGGATATAAAATCTAATGAGTAAATAGGAAGGACAGTGCAATAGGTATGCCATGAGAATAGATGTGAATAAAACAAAGGTTATGAGGTTTTCTAGGAAGAGGAAAGCAAGCCTAAATGTTAAAATGGGAAGGCAAAAATGGAGCAGGTGGAAAAATTTACCTATCTAGGATATTTTTAAACAAAAATGGTCATAGTAATAGAGACAACATGAGAAAAATTGCGTTGGTCAAAGAAACTTTCAATAAGAGGAGAGAGTTAATGACAGGGACGTTGAGTTAGGATGTTATGAAAAGGCTCGTCAAAATCTCTTTATGGCGTCATTTGCACGGCGCAGAGGCATGGTCATTGATACAGGACAAATGGCGTAGATTGAAGGCTTTGAATAAGGAGGTGTGGAGAAGGATGGCGACGGTGAAGTGGACGGAAAGGAAAATAAACTAGGAAGTACTAGAAGGGGGGAAGGGGAAGAGAATTATTTGGAGAAATCGAAAGAGTCAGGAAAGTTGGATGCGGAGTGTTTTGATTGGCAATGGGACGTTGAAGACTGAGATAGAGAGGAGAATGTTAGGCAAACGAGAAACGGGTAGGAATAGAATAGGGACGTTGGGCGGAGTGAATGGGAAGGAGGAGGCATATACCAGTAGGCATTAAGAGGGACTTATTGTAAAGATGGATGTTGGGTTATATTTTTTGAAGAAAGACAAGGGAATATTCAGCGTACCTATTGTTAGCTTGTTCCCATGAAGAAACCTATCTTAAACGGCAGATTATCGATAGTAGCTATTATTATTATATATAATTATTATTATTATTACTATCGGCAATCAGCCGTTTATATATGATATTCATACACACGCACCACACTTCGGGAGATACGTTCCTTTCTCTCTCTTGAGGCGTTTGTGGTGTCCCGAAAAATGACAGCATGGATGAAGGTCGGAGGTATATTTAAGGTTCCCCAACATAGAAGTAATATGTAAACGAGCTCTAATACAAGGTATGGCAACATATCGACACATAAATTCAAAGGTTCGTGGTCCAGGTTCAGTTTAAGGAAATGCTTTTCTGCTCTTAACCCACACCTTCATTTTAGTCCTTGTTGTTCGTTTCCATTGCTTTCCCTTGCATCCATATCCTCGCGCGCGAGAACTTGGGGTGTGAATCCCAGTGGCAGTCGGATTTCTCAGTGGTATCTCGATCCCTCCTTCAGGTTCTATGTGAAGAGGACTTTAAGTGAGTGCGCCATCTGTCGGATGGGACTTTAAGCTGTGGACCCCTTACCCCCTTTCGTTACGAGTACGTAGGCCAAATCCGACGACGCCGGGTTTCTCTCCACCCTTCCTTAAACGTCCTACCACAACAAAGTACCCGCCTATCCCTTCCAAAAGAAAAAATGACCTCTGCTCTCGGTCACCTCCTCCAATAGCGACAATAACGCATGAATATTTTATCGCTATGTACTTACATACCTTTATATGGGCGATGTACCTGTATGTATCAAAAATCATTACGCTTGACTTCTAAGTTTTGATTAATCTTTTTTTTCACATTTTTAGGCAGGGATCCCGTCATCAGTCCTTTTTCTCTCGCCATTGACTCTTTTGATTACTCAATTCTCCCCTTATTATATCCAATCTTACCAATGCCCATATCCCTTTAAAACACCGCGTAAGTACCTCAACTACTTAACCCGCTCTTGTTTAGCCCTTTATACTTCAATGTTTGACTTTAATTTCCTACTACTGGGGCATATGAATTCTCTTGTCTCCCATCTCGTCATCCAATGTATCTGCCATTCTTCCTGTAAGCAATCAACGGGAATTGCATTCCCTTGGCTCCATAACCACTATTGTTTGATCTGCAAACATAACTCACTTAATCACCTACCCGGCTGTAACGGGCAACCCTGCCTCACCCCCTACCATATCCATGTGCAAATTCTAAAAAAGTCGCCAATCCCTTTTATATTCTTCCCGGCCTGATACCTTCACCATAAAACTTTACTCCGCATCCTTTCTACCATTCCTAAATCCCTTCTCGCTCTATTTATAACTTTCCTGTGATATCATAGTATGTATAGTTTTCG
Organism: Hetaerina americana; assembly: GCF_022747635.1. NCBI lineage: Eukaryota > Metazoa > Arthropoda > Insecta > Odonata > Calopterygidae > Hetaerina > Hetaerina americana. The sequence goes on along the minus strand of NW_027286719.1, from coordinate 6,732,982 downwards.
CGTATGTATAAATAAATTAAAAACTATATATATATGTATATATATGTATATATATGTATATATATATATGTATATATATATATATGTGTATATACTACCTTGATCAAAAGGATCCCGGAATAACCACCGTGTGGCGCTCCCATCGTTCCGATTTGAGTTCTGTTTTTTTTGTTAAATTGGTACATCTGTTGTTGATATTCCCTTTAAATCTTAGTGTCATAACTTGACATTTGCAAAAGTTACGTAGCCAAGAGTACATCTATCTCTGTGTGTGTTGGCGATTTTTTACAATTTCAGAAATGGATTTAAATTTGCAACAACGAACTTGTATTAAATTTTGCGTAAAAAACGGATTTAGTGGCGCACGGACGTTGGAAATGTTGGAAAAGTGTTTCGGCAACGATTCTCTAAAAAAAACGGTCGTTTACCAGTGGCACGAGCGGTTCAGAAGTGGTCGTGAGTCAATCGAAGATGATGAACGCAGTGGCAGACCATCGACATCGAAAGTCGGTGAAAAAATTGATAAAGTAAAAGAAATGTTGGTCAATAACCGCAAATTAACCATCAGAGAAATAGCGGAGGACTTGAACATTGCCTATGGATCCGCCCAAGACATTGTGGTTAATGATTTGGGTTTCCGTCGTGTAGCAGCAAAGTTGGTGCCAAAAGACCTCAATTTCATGCAAAAAAGAGACCGTGTTGACGTCGCAAAAGACATGATTTGCGAGGCTGAATCCGATCCCACATTCATCAAAAGGATCATTACTGGAGACGAGACGTGGGTTTATGAGTACGACACGCAATCCAGACATCAGGCAAGTGAATGGCGTTCACCAAATGAGCCGAGACCAAAAAAACCACGTCGTTTTCAGTCAAAAAAGAAGGCAATGCTGACGGTTTTCATGGATTACAACGGTGTAGTGCATCATGAATTTTTGCCAGAAGGCCAGACAGTAAACAAAGAGTATTATTTGGGCGTTATGAGACGTTTGCGTGAAGCAATTCGCCGAAAGAGACCAGAAATGTGGGCAGAAAACTCGTGGATTTTGCACCATGATAACGCACCGTCGCACAGTGCTATCATTATTCGTAATTTTTTGACGAAAAATGCAACAAATGCCATCCAACAGCCACCGAATTCACCTGATTTGGCTCCCTGTGACTTCTTTCTGTTCAATCGAGTTAAAAAACCATTACGGGGAACGCGTTTTAGCAGCCCAGAGGAAGTAATGGAAAAATCGCAGGAAGCACTGATGGACATACCGAAAACCGAATATAAAAAATGTTTCGAGGATTGGATCAAGCGCTGGCATAAGTGTGTTGCAGTCGATGGGGATTACTTTGAAGGGGACAATATAGATTTAGATGAATAAACTTGTATTTTTAATTTTCTGAATAAATTCCGGGAAATTTTTGATCAAGGTAGTATATGTGTATATATATATATATATATATATATATATATATATATATATATATATATATATATATATATATGGGTCGCGGTAGTCCAGGGGGTAGAGCGTTGGACTACCAACTACTGGCAGAGGGTCCCGGGTTCGATTCCCGGGCAAGGCACTCTGGGCACCTGCAGCTCCACCCAAGCTATGTGATTTTTCGGGTACCAGAGGTCTTCCTGGGAAACCATAACCATGCAGGGAAAGGACCTGGCCCCCTCTAACCTGATGTGTGAATTTCACACGCCGTATAGGGCTTAGTACTGGGTGAACTCTACAGTCACCGACCAAACCGACCTTCGGGTTGATTACTGTGTTTATGGCTCATGGTTATATATATATATATATATATATATATATATATATTTATATATATATATATATATATATATATATATATATATATATATATTTATATATATTTATTTATTTATTTATTTATTTATTCATTAGGTAATCTACCGGTTAAGGTAGGTTTTTGGATGGGCCTAATTACTAATTAAGTAATATGTGACCCCTAGAAAAACACAACATCCTACTCTACATCAAGTCCCTCTTCAGCTCTGAGTACCTTCTTCCTCCCTTCGTCCCATCCAACATCCCTATCCTGTTCCTTCCCTTTCCTCGTTTGCCTAACATTCTCCCCTCAATTACAGTCTTCAACATCCCGCTGCCGGTCAATACCCCCTTCATCCACTTTTCCTGCCTCCATAGGATTTCTCCCAACAAACCCCTCTCTGCGCCCACCATACCAAGTGCTTCCTCTTTTGGTTACTGGTTGTATTCTATATACCTCTCGATTAATAATCTCATTACTGCAATGGCATCACGCGTACCTCTCCCCTTCCTAAACCCTAACTGATCATCCCCTAAGTAATCATTTGCCATACTCTCTATCCTTTTGTTTATGATCCTGAGGACAACTTTAGCTGCGTGGGATATCAAACTTATTGTCCTATAGTCCTCACATGATGTAGGCTTCACCTTTTTCGGAGTAGGAGCTAAAACTCATCTCACAAAGTCTTCCGGCCAGATTCCTTCCTCATAAATACTGCGAATGAGCGCATATAGCCTCTTCCTCCCACATTTTCCTAAACATTTCAATAGTTCCGCGGGAATGATTTCCACCCCGGCGGCCTTATTTAATTTCATCTCCCTTAATGCCCTTTCTGTCTCATCGTCGAGTATGCCGGGAATATATATATATATATATATATATATATATATATATATATATATATATATATATATAATATATATATATAAAACACTTTTTGAAAGTCTCACGGACGTGAATAATTATGTATAACACTTAGCACTAGTGGACACGGAGAAAAACACACAGATACACACAAAAGAGAGACTTGATAAAAGTGGCCACGACCACCGAAAATTTGAAAAATAGCGAGTCTCTTTTTTGGGTGTTTCTGGTTGTTTTTGTCTGTGTCCGCTATTGCTATTTGTTATATATATATATATATATATATATATATATATATATATATATATAACATATAGACCCTATACGGCGTGTGAAAATTCACACATCAGGGTAGGGGGGCAAATTCCTTTCCCTGTGCCGGTTATGGTTTCCCAGGAAGACCTGGTACCCGAAAAATCAATTTAGCTCGGGTGGAGCTGCAGGTGCCCAGAGTGCCCGGGAATCGAACCCGGGACCCTCTGGTCCCATATATATATATATATATATATATATATATATATATATATATATATATATATATATATATATTATAATACAAGGTCTGATCAAAAAAAAAGACGAGACTGATTTTTTCTTTCGCAAATCGTGCGACAATGCGCCATCTACGAGAACTGTTGCATTTTTTTACTTCGAGTAGTTAAGCAGCAGCAGTGGTACATATCTTAACCTGCTCGTCGCCGCGTGCAAAGGCAGCAATGAAGGAGCTAGAGGCACAGTGATTGCGCGTGAAATTTTGTTTCAAACTTGGCAAAAGTGCTACGGAGACATATGGAATGATTCAACCCTTTGTTGATGAAGCTATGTGTCGAAGCCAGTGTTTTGAGTGGTACAGTCGTTTTAAATTGGGAAGGACCTCGACAGATAAGATTTGCGAACCTTTGGGCGAATTTGGGCCTTCCACTTCGACAGACCCCAACCATGTCAAACTGGTGAAAGATTTGGTGCGGGCAAATCGCCGTTTGACTGTTAGGGAGATAGCCGAGGAAGTGAACATTACTTTTGGGTCCTGTCGGAGAATTTTGATAGACATTTTGGGTAAGACGCGCGTCGCATCAAAATTCGTCCCACAGGTGCTGACTGATGGACCGAGACAAAAACATGTGGTCATTTGTCAGGAACTTCTGGGTCGAGCAAATGCCGACCCAGAGTTTCTAAAAACCATCGTAACCGGCGACGAAAACTGGGTTCATGGTTATGATGTTTAGACATAGGCCCAGTCTTCTCGGTGGAAAGGTCCTCATTCTCCGCGACCAAAGAAAGTTCGCGTGTCCCGGTCCAATGTGAAGGTCATGCTGGTTTATTTCTTCCATTGGAGAAACAATGCATGTCGTTTCCACCACGATAACGAACCGGCTCACACGCCGCTGATCGTGACAGAGTTATTCGCCAGAACCGGAACTTCCGTAATCCCGCAGCCACCCTTCTCTCCAGACGTGGCTCCATCAGACGTTTTTGTCTCCAAAGTTAAAATCAACCTTGAAAGTGTGCCAATTTGACTCTATTGCTGACATTTAAACTAATTGTACGGCGGGCCTAAAGAGGATCCCTAAGGCGGCTTACCATGCAGGGTTCGAGAGGGTCCACTACCATCCCCCAGAGGCAAAAGAGCAGTTCAGGCAGTGGAAATAAGTTGATTCACCACCACCAAAGAGTTGTGTAGCAAATATCCAGGCCCCTTAACTACGCCCTGTATCAATGCAAGCCATTTTCTGGTCAATAACCCAGTCCCCTCCCCTCAAATCATCCAATTGACATTTTTATAAACCTTCTCCTGCCCAGGATGTCCAAGCCGCCTTTCCCCAAACCGTCCCTAAATCCTCAACCCAATCTGTCTCCCACCGAATCCTCAGAATTAAGTAGTTCAATTAAGAATCCGAATATTATCATTACTTCCGCGGACAAAGGTCCAGCGGCTGTAGTCTTAGATAGATCAGATTACATGAAGGAGATTAACACACCACTTTGATACCCTTGCCTACCGGAAAATCCCCGAGGACCCAAATCCCGCACTTCAGCGGGAGCCCATTGAATTTCTCGATTCCAACGGGCCCAATGAATGACTATCTCCTTCCGACACGACCCTCCTCTCCCCTCCCCACCAACGCACCCCTCATTTCTATAGCCTTCCGAAGATTCGTAAGCCTGGGAATCCCGTTCGGCCGATTATATCCTCCCGTAACTCCCCAACGGAAAGAATCTCTGCATTTGCAGACGACTACCTGCAGCCAGTAGTCCACTCCCTACCGTCATTCCCCAAAGATTCATACCATTTCTTGGAAAGGCAAAAAGCAACCTCCCTCCCTGCAGATACCGAGATTACCATGGCCGCCATGGATGCCACATCCCTTTATACATCCATTCCCCACACGGAAGGTCTCCCCGCTCTCCAGTACTTCCTCTCCAAACGCCCTAAGCCACACATACCCAGCACTGATTATCTACTTAACCATCATAGTTTAAACGCGACATTGATTTCCGGTTCCTTAAAAATTTAATTTGGAAAAACTATCTTGCCTTATTTTGAAAAATGAAAATGCGTATTATTCTACAAGCATCTACCCACATTCTTGAACATCTACATAGTACCCCGCTAGCCGCTGCAAGGGCGTGTGGCGGGGGGTGTTAGGTCACCACCCGTAAAAGGGAACAAAACCACATTCAAAATCAGCATAAAAAGCGCGTAGAATGTCATCATTATAAAATTACCTGAATATTCTTATTCGTGTTATCTTATTATTTATATGAATTATTCTTAATTTACCGGTATGAGATTAAAATACGAATTTTCCGGTTCCTGCATTAAGGAAACGTGGTTTATTAAATACCATGGCTCCAGGTCTTGGCGCCACCATGTCATAAACTTAACGCTATCAACCGATCGTTGCCTACTCCTCACCTAACAACTATATTCAGTGCTTATCCTCGCTGGCTTAATAAATCAGTCTACTTTTATTATTTACAGCCGTATATGATTTGATTTCAATGTATCCACAGCGCAAACAATTCTACATTTCTAAGCACTACTCACAACGGCATTAATGCCTTAAAAACCCTTCATTACGATAAACCCTTTTTCAGTTCCACTCCCTTCTTTCCGTCCAAACACCCCAATACTTGCCTGCCTAACAACCTCGCTTACCCGACATGCTCTTCTATGTCATTGTTTTCATCGTTCCCACTCCACTCAATATCCCCTGCATTTACGTGTGTTCTTCCCGCCCTGTTTGCAATTCTGGAATGTCGCCGCCGTCTCCCCTACCATTCTTATAAATCCATTGTACGATACATTTTCACTCCCTTCATATAACTTTTGTTATCCCGGTCCGAATCCACATTTCAAAATTCTGCCGCCTAAGATTATCCTCTTAACTTTAAAACCAAGTTTAAGAGTCATACTCGCTCCATATTACAGTTTTTACCCGTCTTTTCTTTACAACCATGCCTACGGTTCGTGTGATAAAGCAGATAATATCAGGAGATAATTTTCTCCAATTCCCGATCAACGATTGTCACAAGCGAATCACGTGTTAAAATAATTATATAATTCTAATTTATGGCTTTGCGCTCGATTCGTTTGCTGGATGATTATCAAAGGGCGCCCCGAGAAATGTGAGCCAAAGTGTTATCAGTTATCCCTCGGGTCTCGGGCCGCCGTCAGTTGCCATCGATTTGGTGTTCGTTTCCAGGTCGCGTAATTTTCACCGCGATGGCGGCGTAGTTTAATTGCCTCTGAAAAGCAGCGCTTGCGAAAGGTGCCAAGGGTCGGCGCGCGGCCGGAGTTTTTTCGGGAATTCCGGGCAGTCGTCGAGAGGAGCTCGCCGTGCCTTGACCGCAAATTGGTGGTGAAAGGGGGGAAATGACATTATTCCATTCGCGTAGACGGATCAGAACAAGCACCAGACGCAGAAAGTGGGAGAGAGCAAAAAATATATATTCCTTTAGTGCAGACTGGTACTAATCCTTTGTCCATGCTCTGAAAACTCGTCGACTAATCGATAACCGATAATGGAATTGGAATTGTGCTGCCATCCCTCCGCTTATTACGCCTCCTTGCAACAAACAAAAATTGATGTCCACTTAGCGCGAGCCGGGGTCCTAAAAATACCTACTTGCCAATAACTCAACAATGAAAATTCACGGTTGAAGTGAGATGTTTGGAAACAAATTGTTTCCAAGTTATCCCTTTTCACATGAATGTGGAGCCAATGCTGATCGTGAATTGGCGAGCCGTGCCCTCCATAAAAGCCCAAAGCGTTGATTTTCATTCGATAGTGATTTGGTAATTAACGTAACGATTGCTTCTACATTATTGATAATTTCGTTCCGACGTTTGATTTAAGGCGTAAGTCTTTGCAATTTAAAAACTAACCATTGCAGAAATAGATCAGGGAATTTATCTGACAAGAGAATGTCTATGTTTTAGATATTATTTTTCTCCAATAGGGAATGATTAATCGGATTTGGTGCAAATTCTTAAGTTCACAATGCGTAAACGAAGGTTTTAAGAGTCGCCCACAAACTGAGATTTTAATATAATTTTAAAAGCTGTATGAGAATACAAGATGAGGTTAAATACTAATTTCTACCTTCACATTTAATTGATACTCATCTCCTCACTTGCAGAGCGGATACTCCCATCTGGTGCATTGCCTTTGTGCTGATCCAACCTCAATTTGAGAGTGGGACATGAAAGGAAACTACGTGTAACACATTCATGTTGGCATAGACCTCAAGGTAGCCGCCCACATATTTATGTAATAGTTTGTGAATTCCAGTTTCATTTCATTCTCTTGCAATATTTCCATTTGCGAATTCATAATTCAAGGACGATTAAGCGTATGGTGCACGTCTCGAAGATTGTATTCTAGCTCTCTTGTTTTGACGCTCCGCATTGGGAGAAGCATCACTCAACTCTAGAAATAACGCAATTTGCCTGATTAAAATATTTCATATTTTATTCCATCACCATAATAAGTTCTACTATTCCCAGGTTTTCTTCCTCACCCAACCTCGACTTCTCTGCCGCCTTCAGAAATCCCCACTCTGCTTGTGTGTTCCCATGTCTCTCTTCAGGAATCTTTCCCTGAATATATTCTCTGAGACTATATTCACCTTCTTCAGGGTAATTATGGATTAATCTTAATAACCCGCATGACGCGTGTACTATTCTATTGGCAAAATCAAAAACGCAAACTTCCAATGGTGCATGTTAGCTCATGCGTCAATTTGTCACGATTTTTCTCCTATACAAGACGCATTCATTGCCGCAGTATATTAGTTCAGCATTAGATGTATATTATTGTCATATTGTAGCATTAATATAGTCATAGACTTCCATGGAAATTGTACAGGGGGAAGCAAAATGGACTCCCTGATTTGACGGGTAAATTGTTAAAAACAAACCAAAATAATAAAAAAATCTTTTTGATTTTGAAAACTACATCCAATGCCATTTTATTTTCATTAGGTTTTGAAAATTTTTTCATCCAGGTGACGGTCTTGGTGAGCGATGCAATTGTTGAGTCGTTCAAAAAGGTTTTCGAAAACTCTTCTCTGCATCTCTTGCATTAGTTCAGCGATGACATCTGTAATTGCCTCCTTAAGAGCTTCCAAAGTCCTTGGTCGAACTTTGTAAACCTCAGCTATGAGATATCCCCAAAGAAAAAAAACCACATGGCTCAAATCCGGGGAGCGAAGGGGCCATGGAACACCCCCTCGTGAGTAGATCAGGCGGCCGGGAAATTGTTCTCGTCGTATTTGGCGTGAACGACGGGCGTTGGGAGCCGTGGCACCATCAACCATCCTGTCGAAACCAAAAGACGCCTGTCTCACATTTCTCGCCCTACTCTCACATTTTGGGGTGCAAAACATTTTCCAGCCTCTCACAAAGCGCTGAGATCACCGTAACAGTTGAACGTCGAGATTGAAAAAAGTAAGGCCCAATAATGCTTACGGAGGACACAGCGCCCCAAAGTGTCACCTTGAGGTTATGAACAGGTCTTGAGTGAAGTTAGCGAGGGTTTTTAATCACCCAGTGACGAAAATTTAGCTGCTTTACTGATCCGGAAAGGTGGAAATGCGTTTTGTCGCGAAATGCGCAGAATATTGTCGGGTTGCACAGAGGTTAAGTTTGTCTTGCGAGCATCTGTACGGTTCACTTAGTTTTCTGAACTCAATTCTTAAACAACCATCGTCTTGTAGGGGTGTAAGTGAAGATCGGAGTGTAAAATTCGCCTTGCCGTCCTGGGCGGTATTCCATGAGCAGCAGCATGTTTCCGCGCAGAGCGCCTTGGAGACGGTTCGATGGGTGTTCTCACTGCCACGATTTTTTCAGATGTCCGCATACTCTTAGATCGCCCAGCTGGTTTTGTAGGAAGTGCAGATCCTGTCGCCCGTACACTAGCAATCCATTTCCCAATGTTTTCAGCATTAGGAATCCTGTCATGACGAGCCCAACCAAACTTCCTACGAAACGCCCTCTGCGTCGCCACCACACTAGCATTGTTTTTCAAGAAGGCCTCTACGACAAATCTTCGATGACCACCAGGCCACTGCATGGTAACTAATAAAAATGGCGTTGTTTTTCCCAGGTAGCACCACATCTTCCACTCCATTAATTTCCCTCAGCGCTCTTCAGTGATTAGGGAGTCCATTCTGCCTTATCCGGTACATGTTACCTTTTTGCGTGAAGGTGTCTCAATCTTTTCCTTGACAAGTCGTATTTATTGTCGCATTATATTAGTATAGTATTAGACGTATAGTACTGTCGTTTAGTAGTCATATGAGTATAGTGTTAGATGCATAGATTTGTCGCAGAAATTATTTTGCACAAGTTCCCGAAAAACATTTAACTACTGATAAACTGGACTAATATTGTCACTCAACAATTGAGGGAACTGCACTTGAGGTGACTTCCACTTACACTTTGCGTGATGACAGTCACCAGACTTCAGTCGTAACATAAATTTAAGCTGACTGATAATGGCTTCGCGCATAATATTGAAGTCTCAAATCCACATTTCATATTTTCGCATCATCATGTCTATGGTTTACTTATTAAACGCTTCCTTTACTGTAAAAACGTTTTAACCACTAAAGTGAGCATTTATGGAGTTTAATGAATGTTCTAAGCAATAGAGTCACATCGGAAAGTAGTGTAACATTTGCTATAGACTTCGTTCGTGCCATATAACTGATTACTTTTTCTGGGTCACTTACCGACCATTCTGCGACTATCAGATTAAGATCAGATCATATTGGAGAAATAATGGGGCACAGGTAAAGTGTCGCTACTTTAAAGTAGTTCCTTAAATAAAATACAATGATAATTTAGATGAGGTGGAAATTTTGGGTGGCTATAATCAAGTTCACAAGAAAATGAAAAATTCTGAACACTTTGAGAATAAATGCAGCAATTTCAAAATGTAAAAGTCGTTCGCCTCGACAAGGATCCTTAAGCGGATCCCTCGATGCCCGGGCGAGTGCTTTAGTCGGTTAAGCTACCGAAATTTTGTGGGTTTTATAGGGAGAAGATATTGTGGCGAAATGCCATACATACAATTTCACAGGTATTCGTAATCGTGCGCATAGTGCCACAGTCCACGAGGTTGAAGCAATTTTTTTAAACACATAGGTAAAGAACTGCAGGAGATTCCACGACAGTAACTTTCAAGGGTTACTGGCGTGGAGTTTCCGGTATTTATTTGACTTTGAAAAGAGTTTTGTCCTGAGAAATGTGGAGACGCTAAGAAGTAGAAGCCTGTCCAAGCAAATTAAGACGCTTGAGTTTAGTTATTTTGAAGCGTAATAAAATACAGTGAAATTTAAATTAACGTTTGTATGAAGGCATAACACTAGAAAATATCAGCCTAATGGTGAAAAGGTTTTCCATACTGTTTGCATTGAAATATAGAAAGCCTTCTTACGTCTAATTGATGCTCTAATTGAAATAAATGACGGATTATTTATTAACACATTTTAGATGAATAAAAATTTAAATTACTATCAAATTCCTATGCTTGCTGAGAAAATAGGATTTCGTAAATTTAGGAGCGATACGGCTTCCTCTTCGCGATGAGTAGTGCTATTATACAGTAAATCGCACGGTGCGCTCCAGGTTGGAGTCTAGTTTACTTAACTTTGCCAGTATCATAATGGAAACAGCGAAATCATAATATGAAATATTGCGAAGTCTTCATTTGCATTACATGAGTTCTCGTGCAATATTGCATATCATATTAGGAAGTTTTTCATGTGACCAAAATATCGTACATTCGTGTTAAGTAGACGTGGAGAGTGCATGTTTTAATCCGACCTCCAGCGAGCTGGTAATTACTGGGAATACATTTTTCCCACCCAAGACTATCCATTAATTAGTATAAATAGTACATTAGCCATAATTTGCATGATTTATTCCAATAAATGCGTACATTCCAGTTGTGCACACTACCGCAATGAGACGGACCGGGGCTCGCAGGCACCCTGCCGGATTTTAACTGAGCGTCACGCCGGAAAATCTTTTCGATCACTAAATATTCCAGATTCATTATTTTTGATTGCCACTGAAGGAGCATAATTGGCTTTCATGAAATTAATGAAATATAATCAAACGATATTGCCAAGATTCACACAAAGCAATCTATTTAAAGGCAACGCTCATTCAAGTCTCATCGACCGGAAATTCAGTTCACTGGTTTCATTTACTGCGGAATGAATCATGTAAATTTTCATTCAGAATTGGTTTCAGTTATTCATGTAAACTGAACCCATGCATGTTTAATAAAAGAGAGCATTAAAAGAGGCGGCCGAAGGTTCTTGCAACTCGAATTTTCTCCGTCCCGTTTCCTCCCCTTGGAGCGCAGTGGCGGACCCCTCCCGCTTCCCGAGCCCCAAGATTCCGGGTCGCGTCGTCTGGTCAACCACTACTGGCCGGGACTGCCTTCCCGGAACTCATGAGTGCGGCTGGAGTTAGGACATGGCGCGGCGCCTCCTCTGCTCAGGCCACTTCGCAGCATAAGAGAGCCTTCGAATCAATTAAATTAGCATCTTCCACCCATAGCATCCACACCTGAAACTACCGTTAAAGGAATGCTTCCCTTCAAAATACCACTCCGTCCTCTGGAGTTTCAAGGGCGATGCTTCGTCAAAGGTTAAATTAAATTAAAGTTTATGACTGTGCGAAGTGCAGGCTGGGCATTCTCTTTTCTCTGGAATTTATTGCTAAGGAAACTACTATATGTGTTCCTGGTCATGTCATTTACGGAACGCTTTCCCATGAGCACGGCATTACGAAAGTGAACCGAGTCGATTCTTCATACGATCAGTTAACACTGGCCGACAGGATTTTCTGTAAAGGAAGTGAGACGCAATCAATATATCCTTCACGACTCCGTATATGTGTTCCGCTCGCCTTAGTTGAAATTTGAAATTAGATATTTATTCGTTTATTTATTTATTTATTTATTCAGTATTAGTCCGAAAACAGCACATGTTGGCCTTTAAATCGAACTATTTACAACGATAACAATAGTCACATTCACAAACACCCAAGCTGTAGGTGGAGGAAAACTCACCCAGGCGGGAATCGAACCCGCGACCCTTGGAATGGCAGACGAGGACGTTACCCCGCCGCCACCGGGGTCGGGATTTCTCAGAGGAATAGCTTTCTATGCTCAGAGAAATTTTTTTAATCAATCAGAATTTTTTTAAATATTTTTTAGATGGTTAAACTTTGATGGATTTCAATGGATTGAAATTCGGAGGATTTGAAACTTCCATGGCTAGAGCCACTGGGGTTCTCGCTCTCGGAAATTCTGCGGCACGATTTCTTTTTGGGAGCATTTACAAAGAACGATGAGGGAATTTGTTCCATTTCGTTTTCCGTTACTATCTGATTTTTATTTTTTGTGAGCTTATGCTCCCTTTTACACATAATATTGCACTATTGATCAGTTATGGGATGATATCTCCTGCAGACGCTGTTACAAGCTCAAAAAACAATATCCAAATTCTGATTGAATAATTTAAACTTGATCATCTGCAAATCTGAATTAATGATCTCACCGCCTAAATTATCAATGCATCAAATCCTTCTCATGCCCCTCTTTCCAATTCCTCGGCTTACGTACTCGTATGCGTTGAAAACGGGAAAATCTATGAGACAGGGTTTGAGTTTAATGCGGGTTTGAAATGAGTCGCCTATTCCTCAAATCCGCCTCTTGCTTTTTTATTCGTGCATACATTTTTGGAAAATTCTAATCTGACGAACGCCACTAAATAATCGAGCTAAATCAAAATATCCTTATTGCTCCCTCCCACTAATGATCTCACTACTGGGTTCCGCCATGCGCGAGAGCCTTCCCTCTTCCGAACTGCTCTTCGCTTTTGTGCTCTCTCATCCTCTCATCCATTATTTTGAGCACTATGAATCCCATTCGCAAAATTATCCTTATAGTTCCGGAGTCCTCATATTGATACCTTTCTCTCGTTTTGGATGAAAATGTATACTGTTTAACAAAACCTTACCCCTTCTAAACGAGTATATAAGAATTCCTCAGGCCAATAATTCCTTGAGTTACATCTCAAGGCACTCCCTTTTTGTCCCCAATGCCTAGCTTTGTTTTATTCACCTTGGCGTATTTTCTATTTGACTCTCTTGTGCACCAGGACAAAAGTGTCCTCATCAGCGTCACATTTCCCTGCTGTGCCTAAACGAGCTGCTCTCACACCAGTTCATCGGGTGCACAATGATTGAAGTTTCCCAAGGTCATTCAAAATATTACTGTCAATATTTTTATCGCCAAGTACCTTTCTGTAGTTCCCCTTCTTTCTTTCAATCATCTGATTTAATAAATATCATTAATCCCTTTTATTTCCAACGGCATGAAGTGCTTGGTGAGCCATATTTACTATGAGAAAAACGTTTCGATTATCTTCTAGACTCGGCCGTGGAAGTATTTTATTTGATAATGACTGCGGTGCCCTTGTTTTACACTGCCGGGTGAGATATCCACTCTGTCGGCCCGCATCCGTCAGGGTAACTTAATACTTGAACTGATATTTCCTTCTTTCCCGTTCCTCAATATTGTTCCCGACCGTCCGTTGGGTGGCCGTCTCTTTGGGGTCTTCGCAGCCGCCACAATAAGGAGCGGGCGCCGTGCGGACCGCCAGCCCACCCTTCGACGAAACTGGCAGGGGCGACCACGCAAGGAGTAATTACCCACACCAGGTCATGTGAACGAGCAAGCACCATGACTCAAGGCTGTGAAGCTGCGGAGGAAATATTCCCCACATTCTTTTCTATGATGAATCCTCAAGTTTCTATGCCATTCAGGAGAGATTAATAAAGGGTATAGACCGGGAAAGAATTTTTCACGGGAAAAAAATAACGGAAGGACCTCGGCATACAATACGTACCAGATAGGCATATTTTCAATAAAAAACACATATTTTAAGATGAATATTTGAGGGTTTTATCAAATTGGAAAGTCAGGCGACAATCAAAATCAAACCAAATCGGCAATCTTCCTAGAAATGATGCCCGAGATGGTTAAATGACGCCAATGCAACGCCGCGGAACTCACCACGTGCACTTCCGCAGTGAAACCGTTTTTGACGCACAGGCAGGACAATGTGAACACCTGCGAATGAAACAATGCAACCGTAAAAATGAATGACTGAAGATAAGTCTGTAATTTCAAGGCGGTGCTTTTCATTTCGGAACTTTTTCCTCTGGGGGATAGGGAACCAATGCCGAAAGGGTCGCGTCAAATAAACGGCCAATTGGAGTTGAGGTCCAAGTGAGTGAAATTAAAAAAACTCAAAGTCAAAACCTTTTGTATTAAGATGAAGTTTTACTCACTTTTTTGTCCATTAAGATTTGAAATGTCTCGTGGGGAAAACTCGTGGTTGTTAACGGGGAATAGTGGGTGATTTGAATTTTTGAGAGACGGCAGTGAATCGCTAAGGATATTGTATCCCCGGCATTACCCCCGACGTGCGAAACAATTACTCGCCACCGCCGTGCTCCGTCTAATGAGATATCGACGTACAATCAGATGAAGAAATATGGAGTAGCTGCCAACTGTCATCCGAGAGCGGAGAACGGGACCGTTCCTGTCAAATGCAAACAGAACCGAGGGACGCCTCGTCGCCTGGCGTATCCTCACACATGAGAGAAATGGATGGGAAATATCCCTCCTCGTATGAGCGGATCCGTTCTACCTTCCATGTGGATCATTCCCTCTACTTTTTTATTCTTTCCTTTAGTCTGTAACGCCAATAGGCGCGTTAAAAATATAACTCTGCATAACTGATCCGTGTGGTTTCCACGCCTCCAATCAAGGCGTTAAAAGCGATCATATTTGAACTATGTGTTTCTGAGTAAGGTCCAAACATCCCTCGAGCGACATTGAAACAATTCACATGATAACCTATGCCATGGGGCTTGGACTAAAAATTTTAATGACGATTTTTACCAAGCTCTTTTTTTCATTTCAGCATCCTTTTGCAGAATTTTTTCGAGCTTTTTTCTTGGCTTTTATTCTTAAGTTCTTCAGTTTAATGGAATTAAGTCTAACATTTTATTCATATCTGTCTGCACCGAGACCTCAAGGTTTCCCGATAGTAGATCTTTGAAAGGCTGAAAAGTTTCAAATTTCGAGTGTTAAGTGCTGGTTCAATTTAACGAAGATTAGTTCCAGATTTCCACGATCGGACATCTCACCAGCTGGTCGTCTTGAGGACATTTGGTCCAAGGGATCTTGCCATCAAACAAACTCACACACGTCCTCGGAGGACCAAAAATGCGTTTTACAACGGGAAAGATTCTCCGCATACTTGTTTTTGGTACTGACATCCAAATATTTTTTGAACAGTTCTGCAAAACTCCTCCATGTCCGGATAACCTTCGAAACAATGCATTAATAATATTGTACGTGCGTTAAATGACAGTAAATAATGAAAAGGTCATTTTTTTCATTCTCGTTCATTTCTCAGAAACGAAATAGCCTCCTGAGTTAGCATTGACAGTGAAATACCCTCCGGCCTGTGCAAATGTGCGATGCGATGTAAATAAAAATGTAATTCTACTCTGATTTCCTGAGTACATTCTCGTGGCCCTTTCACAATTTCACCGATTTTAAGTGTACCTAGGGTAGTCATTGGTTCTGAAAAATCCGGGCTGTTATAAGTTTCAGCGACATCAATTTTAACGACACCAATTTTTGCGTCTGGACCGATTTAAAAATATATAGTAATAATGTCCTGAATTTTAAAATTTCTTTAACTTTCTCGCCCATAAAAGCTTATATATAGTGCTATTGAGATGAGTTGCTCATATTCATCAATGAACCATGAATCTATTGCGTCATTTACCGGTAGAACGGAGAGAGAGGCGACTGATTGGGTATTATTATACGGATAATAAAGCACAAGTAAGGTAAAAGAAGCTATTGTGAGGATGGTAGTGATGTGTAAGGAGTGGGGCGATGTTTTCCGTTACTGCCAATGCTCTTTGACTGACTTTTTACTGGACCCAACGGATCTATATCGTATTGCTCTTTGAACAACCTTTATTGGCATTGGTCAGGATCATATTGGTTGGCAGGAAGTGCAAGGCATTCCGAAGAGCGGCGGCGGGTCAAGTGACTCGCTGTCTTAACCTTCCCGGGTAAATGTATCTACATCTACACAATACCGTAGGAAGTCTACCGGGGGAAGTGTCAAATGAAAACGCTGTCCATTCCAAAATTCATCGACACATGTTTGCGACTCCACTACAGTCTCCGCACAGGCGATCATATAGTATTTCTCTATGGAGAGAAAATCTTCGTTGGCCACATATTTTTAACCTGCGCAATCACCCGTTTTGTGCCTTTTCCTCTGTTTGTTTTAATTTGTGGTGTCAGAATATCTTTTCACGGTACCAAACGAAGTCTTCATTCATCCTCCTACGATCTGAACTGAGACGACCGGATGAGAGCCCTCAAAACCTGCTTCCCTTGCACTCGCATTACAAATATATTCAACGACTCTTCTGTAGTGATCTGGGATCTGTAACTCTTCGTCCGTAGAATTTAGAGCAAGTGATGATTTACAAAACCTAAATAAAAGACTGAAAATTTCCTTTTTTTTTAAATACTGGGCATTATAAAAATAATGTCACCTACTTGTCTTTTTCCCCTTGTTTCTTTATTTTTGTCTTAATACAAAAACTTCTTGGTTTTCATTTTTCCTTTAACTTGGTTGAAGGATATCATAATCTCTCATTTGGAAGTATATCACGTGAAATATACTTCCCGCTCCGACGGTTTTTTCCGACGGGAAACATGATAGTAAATATGTAATAGCCCAATGAGTAAAATCAAATGAAAAACTTCCATTTTCAAAAAAACCTAAAACTTTTTTAATTGATTCCTGTTCGTATACACGGAAATAGATTTTTTGGGCGTGGAGTGACATTAAATTTTAAAGCTAGTATAATTCTTTCAAAAATCATACAAAAGATTTTATCACGTCATTGATTATAATATTACAACAATAGATTCTGTTGTGCACCGGTAATGTTCCAGACACTCATAAAGGGAAAGGCTTTTCAAATCCCCAGTTTTTTTGCCATCATTCTGCTTTATTTTTTGCTGTTTTGTAGGAGTTCCATGGCTATCGTCTCTGACATTGCTTTAGTTTATTCCAAGTGTATGATGAATTCCATTCAACTTTGCCGTTTTTTCGGCTGATGATTAATTTCCATGGGCCCTGCTCCACACTCGGTCTCTGACTACCATCCCGTTTATATTATGCAATTTTTCAAGAGGTCGAGAAACGTGATTTTTGCATTTGTAGCCCCGTCAAAACTTCTTCACGTCATGGGTACTTTGTTTTGCATTTACTCTTCAGGCAAACGTGGATTTTGTGATAGCCCTTGTGATAGTCTCTGACAGCCGGAACACGGGTGCAAGTAAACTGTTTTGTATAAACGCGCGAAATTGAAAAATGTCCCTCCGAGCGGTGAAATTACACTTTTCGTTTATTTAGACTGGTGCATCTGTAATTGGCGAAATAAAATATTTCACTGGGCGTTCAAAATTATCTTCAAATGGAAGTAACATCGGAATGAATATCCGCGGGTGTCCTTGCGCCTCAAACTGTTTATCCTCAACCAAAGAGCGTTTATCGCTCGCACGTGGCCATGTTCCGTTTCCCGTGCCACACACGATTCAATCCATTGATAGGATTTTTGCCCTCAAACTTCAGGTTGAAGAATGCCTCATACGCGAGCGTTTCGCAACTTCGTGGAATTCACTCTTATCCATTCGCATCAGCGCCCATAATGTAATTCGCACATCTCACTTGACTTCCGAAATTCTCCGAAGCTTCCCTAAAGTAAACGAAAGCAAATGGCTGCAGATATGAAACATTTTTCCATCTTGAAATCGAAACATGATTTTGTTCAGTCAATTTATGTAGGCTTCTATTTTTCATGCTTACTTCTCGCGGGATTCCCTACTTTTACCCGGTGGGCAAAGCTTGTATTGTACTAATGGACTCAAATTTGCAGAGGAACTCAATTTCAATAGTTTTCTGTCGAAGACTAAGACTTAAGTCACACCCGGCTGTATGTTAGTTGAACATTACTCCCATTACCTCTGCAAATACAATTACGAGAATGAAATAGTTGAAATTTAAGGAAACATAAAAATGGAATAGGGTAAGTAGGCTCTATCAGAGGAAATTAAAAACAATCAAAACGAATTCACCTTCATCCAGGTGGAAAAATTTAAACCAATCCCGTGAAAAATAATAAAGAAGTAATGAACAAAACAAATTAGTCAGCTGAATAAACTCTGGAAAACTAAACTCCCAACAGGATTATTCGAATACGAAGACTGTGTTGCTCAGATTTTCTCTTTGCCTAACTGCCAAACCACTCCAAATGGAGTCATAAGGGCACCTGGAGATTTCGGAATTATAAAATATGATTTCCCTTTTTGACATCAGAGGTTTCCTATGACAATAAGAGGTCAGGAAGTTCAGGAAGATCTGATTACAATGCTGAAAACGAAACCCATCACCCGTTAATCAGACCTCTCTTTAGCGTTCTACGTGATCCGTTCGATAACTCCTTCGAAAATCCAAGAGATGGCGCTCGTAGTGCCGAAAAATATATGCTTTAAGCAAGCCAAATCTCTCACTAGACTGCTGTTAAAGTCTTAGCAACTTCTATCTCGTGGTTTCATTTCCATTGCCGATTGATGCAACAGACTTTTGTTTATTTCGAAAAATGAAATAAATGAGTTTCGAGCGGTGATTAAACACTACTAATTAAAAGGCTTCACGCCGAGAGAGACGAAAGCGTTGGAGGGAGTTCATGACACATTTACTCCTGTGTTTTAAACTTCAACAATTGGGTAAATGAGTTTAAACGTGGCCGTGCGTCCGCAAATGAAGAACATCGCTTGGGGCGCCACATGGAAGTGACATCTTTCAAAATGATTGGCAAAATCCACAACATGGTTTTGAGTCATCAACGAATCAAAGCTCGCGAAATAGTTGAGGCCATATGCATATGACAAGGTACAGTGTTTGCAATTTTTCACGAAAAATTGGATGTGACAAACATCTCGGAAAGATGAGTGCCGGGTTTTCTCTCAGTGAAGAATATAGGCAATCGCGAGGTCGATTCGGGGGCTGCTTTGGAGCTGTTCCGTCGCAATTCTCACGGGTTCCTGCGGCGATACATGAGTGCGGACGAAGCGTGAATGCACTGCTCGAACACTCCAGAGGCCGGAGTGTTCGGAGGTCGGAGGAACGGGGTTTCTCGAGGCGAAGAAGGCACGGAAGAAGGAGGAGATGGTGAAATCGGTTGACGAGGTGATGACCGCGGTTGCCCGCGGAACCTTTTGCATCGATTACTTGCAAAAAGGAGAAACGATAAATGGAGGATATTGTGCGTTGCTTTTTAACCGATTAAGCTTGGAAATCGAGAAAAAACGTCCTCATATGGCTGAGAAAAAAATATCTTCTATCAAAACAATGCACGGGCACATCTGCGCAGTTTCATTGGCGAAAATCATGGAATTGAATTTCAAGTATTTAAAGCATTCACCGTATTCACCAGATTTGGTCTCCGGAGACTTTTTATTAGAGTAACAAATTGCAATATTTTTAAGGAAGTGCTCCAAAGCCAAGTCGTTAGTTAAAGAATAGCCATGCCGTACTTAATAACTGTTGATGCATAGTAAATACCTCTCCATTTCAAGAGCGTTCCACCAAAATAGAACGACAAATGTTCTCGTGGGTTCCGCACTCGTTTTAATGAACGGGCACAAATACCGAGGGCACACTCTCGTTGAATATTCTATTTTTTTCACAGCGATGAATCTTACCTTCAGGCTGTATAATTTCCCCGGCTCATCATCTTAGGGAACTCTGATGCATTGGATCGCGGGAGTGGTGCAGGGGATTGAGCGACAAGGTGTAACGAGTATTGAACCATTTCAACCCGAATATGCGAAACAATGAGCACGGAAGAGTGTACGCCACGACAGAAATAGCAAGGCACTTCTCTTTTGCATCTCAGCCGGTTGGCTTTTTGATGACGTGACCAGGTGACGTTCATGCCGTAAATTTCCATCGGCTTCATACATTTCATGGCGAAGAGCACTTCACACACATCGGTCACACACCCCATTGACTACCGCAACTAATCAAACGCCCCAACAATGAAGTCGAGTGATGAAAAAGTGCCCGCCCATTGGTACACCCCTTCAAAAATTAATGAATGGACAAATGGCTGCTCATAAGATGTGTTCGGGGACTATATTTGGGATGGGATGAACGTCCCGACACCATTGCGCCACGTAAATCACTCCCCCTTCCTCCCCCCCCCCGTGGTACATTCGTCTCCGACCCTCTGAGGCCACCACCCTCCCCCTTTAAGATTAGTGCTCACTGAGCATTCGTGGAGCCATGCCCCAAGCCCCCCCCCCCGCACCGCCCGAGGGAACCGATCGATGCCACGTGGTGCCGGAAATAGCTTAATTGCAGAGCGGAGCGGCGGAGGCACGAATCTCGGGGAGCTAACCTCTAAAGGTCGCCCAAAGATTCAAATGCGACGAACCCTCGGGGGTGGGACGGTCGTTCCTCCAGGAGGGCAGGGGGCGGGGTCCGGGGGAGCCGTTGGGCAAGTTGGGTCGCTCAGAAGCCAGGTCTACGACTGGATGCTGTTTCGAACAGAGAAAATTTCCAGCGGTACGAAAGTTTCGTGGGCCGTCTGATGCCTTAAAAGGCATCGAATGCTCTTTCTTGGTACATTTATGTGCGTACTTAGTACGGAAATGCTCTCAACCGTATCCCTCAGCCCTCTTTTTGATAGCCTGATGACCGAAACTATTTCGTTTTACAAGCATGGAGATCCAGACTTAACACATGGACACAGACTGAACAAAGACACCCGAGACGCTTTCTCGAATTCCGAGTTGTATGGTCAAATGTTCCTCAGTCATTATCATAATCGTAGCATATGTGATTTATCAGTATGAAAGAAACACAGTCCAGGAAATAAATATTAATAATTTCTTTATTTTACCACATGCTACATATTACTAGTCTCTTTTCTGACTCCTTTGCCACGCGGCTGCCTAGAGGCTCGTGGGTGCGAGGGTGGTATAGGGAATGCACTGCGTATTTGTCATTATCCCCAAAAGGTTTTAATGGATGGCCACTATGCCTCTGAGTCTCGTGAGTTTATTTTATTTCATGCACATTGCAGCAGCCGAATATGCGTGATGCGCATTGATGCGAAGCAACTAAAAGATTCGCGAGGTAAGGTATTAAAAAATCCTATATGTTATATACTTAAAACTGAAAAATGAGAGGTGACACCAGGTATATTTCTTGTAATGCAACTATTGTTTCTTCCATCTGTTTTTATTCAACGAAAAGAACCAGCGGTGTGGTAATTGTGTAATGATGCACCAATCTCTGCTGCGTGTAAAGAGTAAGTTGCAAAGCATATCATAAGGTTTTGGATGGACACGTCTCTTCTAACAGAACGCAACTCAATATCTTACCCTGCATTAAGCTCCTATTCATCTCTTCTTTGAATAATTATACATATATATTCAAAATGCGTAATTTCTTCGTTATTATCTTAGAATCCGTTAGATGTTAAATAAATATCCGTTACTTTCTCGTCGCATTACCTGCTATTAGCAAAGACATTTCTAAACCTGTCGATTGATTGCATGCAATAATAAGAGCATTACTTACAAAACCAACTTCATCTTAGAGTTTTGACAGCAAAGCACGAAATGTGGATAGCTGAGTTTGAGCAAAAATTCAGTCGATACGTTTGCGATAGGTACTCCAACCTAGAACTCAACTTGAGATGGGAAATACGGCATAGTTACAACCACGCACATCGTCCCACATCTGCTGAGGCTTGCACTGCGGGGACGAGAGGAATGGCTAATGAGTGGTCACCGAAAGAGGAATTGGTATGTGACACGCAGCTTATGGAACCATAAATTCTCCCACGACGACGCGACCTTGTGACCGGAACGAATCCCTCCGTTTTGACAGAACTGAGCGGAAGTGTCCCCACTCCTGTGCCTTCGCCCAAGGCAGTTCCATTCGGTGAGAGAGTGCTTCTCCAAAACTCATATGGGTGGGAAGGGAGGAAACAATCACCAATCTTCAACCGCAAGACTATCGAAAGCGTTGCCCATGTTTTAATACCTGATCCATTAACTGCAATAACTACAGCGTTAGCATCACTCCCAGAAGCCGCTAGTTATGACATTTATGGATATCACCACAACATGTAGGCGTCATGGGTACAGCGGATAGTCTCTCTCTAACCTATTCTCGACGACAAGTCTGAGAACAAGTGGGCTCTCACTTCGGTGCCTCTCTGAATCCAAATTTGCCCACACTTTAGTACTCTTTCGCTTAACTCTGGGCTGTTCCATGCAGAATAGATTATTCGTGCCATTAAGTTGGACACGTGATGCTGAATTATAAAATTATCTATAAAAATATATATTTGGTGTGGGGACGATTGAAACCTTCTTTACGTCCGTCTCTAGTATTCATATGATACAAATGAAGAAATCACAACTATTATGTGCGAAAGTCTTCTTGCAGGCATTGTTCTTATTTTTGAGAATAGCTATTTGATTCTTGGCAACTGCTTTCATGTGCATCCTTCACTCCATTGTCTTTTGCCCCACTAATTAAATTACCCTCTCGGAACATGCCTCGGCTCCTGCAGCCTCGACGGTCAAGTGGCTCGGTGTTTGGCAGATACTCCATGCTCGGCATTGTGTGGCTGGC
Source organism: Hetaerina americana (assembly GCF_022747635.1). Classification (NCBI taxonomy): domain Eukaryota; kingdom Metazoa; phylum Arthropoda; class Insecta; order Odonata; family Calopterygidae; genus Hetaerina; species Hetaerina americana. Next base: position 6,709,969 of record NW_027286719.1, on the reverse strand, counting down.
TGTGATAGCTCCTGCGAGTATCATTGAGACTAATGTTTTGGTGTTTCTTTGTTTCCGATTAATGTTTTCTACGATAAGGTAAAACTCGAGATGCTAAAATACGCACCAACCGAATGGCCAATTTTAGTTACTCTCCGGTGTAAGGATCGGTACCCCGTCCGTGGTCAATGGTTTCTTTTTCTCAGGTTTCATCCAGCTGGCAGTTCATTTTGCGACTGCAAATGCTACACTATTCATTTCTGGTAATCTTTCCTCACTTGGTTCTATAATTGCTTCGATTTTCCTTTTATTTTTCTACGTTGAAGTATGATCCCTTTTTTGTTTCCACTGCAGTTTATCGCTGATATTGTTTCTTTACCACTGTTTTCTTCCGAGTCTTGAAATTGAGCAAACGCTTCGTCAGTGATAAATTGTGTGTAACTGTCGATATCCGACTCCGGTTAGCGTTTTATTCGTCCTTTAGAGTTCAAAATACTTTATTACAAGGATAAAATAAACTTAATAGCGCCCTACGTCTCTAGGAAGTGTGTCTTCGTGTATTGTTCAGGAACACCGAGGCAATTCTAAGTTGACTTGTCCGCAAACCACCAATCGTTCTCCTCTCTCGTTTCGTTTCCCCAATCCATATCTGCCAACTGTCTCTCATTCATGGTCCTTGTCGACGGCTGTATTCTAGTTTCCGAAGGTAGATATTATATTTTCATGTCGCTTAATATTTTTTATTAATTCTTCGATATCCGTACACACACCTCGCAACCGCCCCCTCACCAAACATACCTTTCGCGTTGGTTTAATGATTTTACGTATTAATGTTCGTAGATCGACGATAATCACTCTGTGGTCAGTAATTTTTGAATATATCTAATAAATTGAATTTATTTTATGGGGCTATTAATACGATATCTACAATTTAATATCCCCCGTTGATACTTTCCCACTACTTTGTTTAATTGTACACCTCTGTTTTCTGTAGCGGTCAAATCGTGTAATTAAAATGTAAACAATTAATCAACTATTGGCAACAATTAATCAGCTCCTTGATTTCTTTGAAGCAATTAATATTTTGAATAAACTGTTAAGTGCCCGACTGGTTTTCGAACGGGTGTTGTAAAAAAATCACATCTTAGTAATCGAGAGATCAAAACTTGTCGGGAACACATTATGTTTATTCACAATTTTCTGTATTCTTTTTAAATATAAAGTACTCAAGTATTTTTATTTAAAAATTGTTTTTATGCAACAGCAGCATCATAGAGGGTAGAATTACGTTAACTTGAAGAGTCACTTTTAAGTGAACTTAAAAATAACTCATTTTTAAAGAAAGAGAAAACAAAAAATTAAATTCTACGAAAATAATTTTTTTTAAACCAACGGTTTTATTTTACATTGCCACAAAATGTTTTTCTTATTTCCTAAAACGCAATCCAAAGCTCCCTAATCCCTTTGACAATCCTTTTAGCCCTATACCCTATGGATCGCCTGCTGTTGGATTACGTTCTTCCGTCGAGGGCTATATATTATAAATGATGTATTTCTTGCAACAAACTTCCCTTTTCGAGTCAAGAGTGATTTTTAACACAGTAGAGCGAATGCCGTTTTTTAACCGCTTCAATTACCTTTGAATTTTCGAGATCGTATTTTTTGGGAAATATTTTTAAATAATTTAGTTGCGGCTTGAAGAGCGTGAATTACTCGTGCATGGTCAAAATCATCTCTAAAATAAAGCAATGCCATTACTTGCAGATATATATCTGCATAAATGTTACTTAGCGCTAAAATATTAATCTCTACACCAGTGAAAAAGTAAGATAGCCTTTGAATTTTTGTTTAGGAATAAAAATATAATTTTCCTATATTTTAATTATGATTAATTAATTGGCCATTACATAGATTTCATACATCATCGTATTGCTCACCGTGGAAACTGGAAGTATAACAACCATAATATTGTCAAATGATTTTCAAATGAATTTCTTAAAAACTAGAGCAAGAGATAAGAGGATTCCAAAATGATTTTGTTCATATACAACGTGATTTGAAAGTTAGTATTTAGCCTAACTGTATAAGAAAATAATCATTTGAAAAATCAGCTATATACGAGATGAAGTATTTTGAGCTACCGTGAATAACTATCCTTTTCTCGAAACCCACATGTGCCATATGTTTCTATAATGGTATTCCTTTTTGAAAGTTAAAAAAAATTCATTCTCCATTTGTATATTTAACGAGTGTTACAACTCTCCATGGGCGGCCGCCTTGCCACGGTGGATATGTTTGCGTGACCCAGTTACCCGGAGAGCTCTGCTGGTGGGAGCTAAGGCCGGGCCACCCAAACCAGGCCGGTCAAAGGGTAACGGATTGGACGCAGGCTCTGCTCCTACAAGCAGAGGGTTGCACGCCGGACTGATAATCTTACACGGCAAAAGAAACATTTTGTGCAAATGCTAGCAGGGGAAATATTGAGCTGAATATCCTGCGAAATCTTGGAAAACAAGGTAATGTATATCAATTATGAACTCGGCATTACAAATTTCTATCCCTGTTGCGATCTGGAGCATTCCAACAACTCGCCATTGAGTCAGAGAGATAATTTGATATAACCAGCAAATTATTAAGTCATTCGGACAAAGCATATTTTCCATAAAACATACTTACACGGAATCTAAATTATATTTGTTATGAACAAATGAATTCCGGATATTTTAAATCGCTAACCGCAGAATAAACGCATGATTATAGCGTTTAAACCAGTAAATAATGCATAATTTCCCTCATACATTAAAGCAGATTTTTTTGTTTCAGTATGAATAATTCGTAAAAGATGAGGAGCATGAAACTAAGGACAAACTCCATGATTTTTCGGAAAACTCTACGACAAATGCCCAACACGAGGACATACGTATATTGAATGAAAACTATCCTAGGGCTTCATCTGTCAGAGTTATTTGGGAAGATGTACACCACCTAACAATATGGCGCTGTTACTGGTATAAAAAAACGATAATGGATTGATCAACTTTGCTGCTGCTGAAAACACGTTAATAATTGGATGCCTAGAATGCTAATGTCAATTTAAACACAGCGTGAGGGATAATGGAACGCATCACAGAGGCATTTAGCCAATCAAATTTATCCCACAAAAAATCGATTCGATGCATACTGACAAATCTTCTAAAAGTCAGATATTATAATTATAGTGGGGCCAAAATGCATTCGAATCATTGCTTTATGATTTCCAAAATTTTAAAAAGGATCAGTCAAACGAATAAATAAAACAAGGAGGGAGCCAAAATATAGAACGCCTGAAAGATTTGCATGTACAAGTAATAATTGAATATAGGAATTGAAAAAATTGTTTTTCGAAAAGCAAATAATAAAATGTGTCTATGTATATATATATATATATATATATATATATATATATATATATATATATTATTAGGTAATCTACCGGTTAAGGTAGGTTTTTGGATGGACATAATTACTAATTAAATTATTTGTGACCCCTGGCAAAACACAACATCCTACTTTACATCAGGTCCCTCTTCAGCTCTGCGTACTTTCTTCCTCCCTTCATCCCCTCCAACATCCCTATCCTGTTCCTTCCTTTTCCTCGTTTGCCTAACATTCTCCCCTCTATCACAGTCTTCAACATCCCGCTGCCGGTCAATACCCCCTTCAGCCACTTTTCCTGCCTCCATAGGATTTCTCCCAACAAACCCCTCTCTTCGCCCACCATACCTAGTACTTCCTCGTTTGTTTTCTTCTGTGTCCATTTCACCTTCTCCATTCTTCTCCACACCCACATTTCAAAAGCCTCCAGTCTACGTCTATCCTCCTGCTTCAATGACCACGTTTCCGCGCCGTACATAGCTACGCTCCATATCAAAGTTTTTACGAGTCTTTTCTTAACATCCTTACTCAAAGTCCCCGTCATCAACTCCCTCCTCCTTGTGAAAGCCTCTTTGCCTAGCGCAATTCTTCTCCTCACGTCCCTACTACTTCGACCGTGTTGGTCCAAAACACTACCGAGATACGTAAACTATTCTACCTGCTCTAGTTTTTGCCCTCCTATTTTAATGTTGAGCTTAGCCTTTTTCTTTCTATAAAATCGCATTACCTTTGTTTTATTAATATTGATTCTCATCCCATACCTGTCGCACTGAATTTCCAATTCACTCAGCAATGCTTGCAACCCCTTGGCTGACTGACAAACTAAAGCTTGGTCATCAGCAAACCTAACTGATTTTACGAATTCCCCGCCCACTTTCATCCCTACCTCCAGTTCTTCCCATGCCTCTTTAATCATTTCCTCTGCATACAGGTTGAACAGCATCGGTGATAGTGGGCAACCCGGCCTTACACCTCTTCCTAACACTGCCCAACCGGACTCCCCGTTCCCCACTCGAATCTGAGCAGTCTGAGACATGTATAGGTTGCGGATAAGCCTCCTTTCCCTCCAATCTATTCCTATTTTCTGAAATATACTCATTAGTTTTTCCCAATTCACTCTATCAAACGCTTTTTCGAAATCTACGAAACAGGCAAATACCTCCTGGTTGTGTTCTATATTCCTCTCGATTAATAATCTCATTACTGCAATGGCATCACGTGTACCTCTCCCCTTCCTAAACCCAAACTGATCATCCCCTAAGTAATCATTTGCCCCACTCGCTATCCTTTTGTTTATGATCCTAAGAACAACTTTAGCTGCGTGGGATATCAGACTTATCGTGCTGTAGTCCTCACATGATGTAGCCTTTACCTTTTTCGGAATAGCACTGATCTCACAAACTCTTCCGGCCAGATTCCTTCCTCATAAATACTGCGAATGAGCGCATATAGCCTCTTCTCCCCACCTTTTTCTAAACATTGCAATAGTTCCGCGGGAATGTTATCCACTCCCACGGCCTTATTTAGGTTCATTAAAATTTACTGGTGCGGTTTCTCTCAAAGTTTCTTTTAATTTTGTCATAGGTTTCAAAAAATTATTATCCCTTGCCTCAACGACTGCTTTTCATATTCTGTTAATGATCCTAACCCGGTGGATCATATTCTAGAACTCATACAATTAAACATGGGTTTCACAGGCTTTAGAAAAAAGTATTTGGTATCTAACTACTGCCCTTAAACTTGTCTTGTACATAAACACGGCTGATAATTCCACTCAATTACTTCCGGGATATATTAAAAATAATAGCCCTTGTATTAAATATGTTATTAATTCTTCTTTTAAAAATGTTAACTGAGGTGCAGAGTATTTGTCTCGGATTGCGTTCGTCCCCTCCTTGTCCCGGGTCATCAATACGGACATATTCCAAAGAACAGTCAATCGCTTCAAGTACATTACCACCCACATTAACGTAGAAGACTAACATTACTTGAGGTCCACGCGCAAACAATTAGTTATATTTAGTGATGCAACACCTTCTTTTTGCAGTTGTAATAGCGTCTATGAACGTAGTAAAATCCTAATATGTTCACCCTACCTATGATATCAACCTTACGGGATGCATTGCTGCCCTTGCTCCTTGGCACTGTGTGCCCATTGCATTTTGTCTCCGTCTCAAATGATACTGAACTCATGTTTTATACTGATTATTTCATTTCTATGTATTCCTTACGTATTGATAAAAGATATTTGCGTACCCCATTGCGAACAAACTTTGCTTGCATAATGCAATAAAAAGTAGAGGGTGACGAGTCTGTCGGAGCCACTTCCCCTCCCAGGCCGACCCGGCCGCTCGACCGGCCCCCGCGGGACTTAATCTTTTGAATGCCCCGGGCCCCCAGCGGGTTGTTGAATTTGAATATGAAGTTTCTCAATAAACTGAAAACGTAATAATCTACTCTTTAAATAAATGCGCGAACTGGTGCAAGCTGACGGCCATGACGCGGACTATAGCTTCGCTCAGTTGCGGCGCCAGTTGCCTGAGACCCGATGAGCCGCCTGTGCTTGGCGGATCGTCGAGCTGTGCGCATGGTGCCAGTTTAGGTAGTTTCTGTTGTCTTTGTTCTTAGTGTTTGTCGTAAATGGAAATCGACGAAATCACGAAGCAAGTAATCAACATCAAGATTTTTGGTGAAATACGGTAAAATGTATCAAGAACTTACTGAAATATTGACAGCTGTTTACGGTGATGATGTTCTGAAGAGATATCCGTTTTCAAGTCGATTGAGTATTTTACAGATGGCCGACAAGAGGCCACGGATGATGCAAGGCCGGGACGACCTTCAACCACCTGTGTTGATGGCAACTTTGATCGTGTGCGGTCCCTTGTCCTACCGACCGTCGAAAAACTGTCCGAATGATAGCTCATGAACTGAATTTAGGAAAATCAACAGTGCGCACTATTTTAACCGAACATGATGGATGCATTCTTCACCTTGATTGTTCGTCAGTTTCTGACAAAAGAATCAATCGACATCCTTGATCATCCGCCTTATTCGCCAGGTTTCGCCCCCTGCGACTTTTTCCTATTCCCAAAATGCAAAAATGTGACGAGGGGACATCACTGGGAAGGTGTGGACACAAGAAAGCAAGCAATGACGAGAAATCTATAAAGCCTAACTGCCAAGGACTTCCAAGGGTGCTTTAAGCAGTGGGAAAGAAGATGGAATAAGTGCATAGCAACGAATAGAGAAGGGTACAAAATCAATGTAGACTAAATTTTGCAAAATAAATTATTTTTGGCCTCATTTCGCGTACTTATTGGACAGAGCGGTACAATTTATCGGAAGTCCTTAGGATTCAGTGTGCTCTTACAGTTTGGTGTCGGATCTAGTTTTAATGGCGTTCTACGAGTCCTAATCCGATGAGTTATGTAAGCTTGTTTTGTTTGAGAAGGCGCTATACTTCCACCGTCAAAGGGCAGTGCCCTCTCTCACAGGAATAAGTAAATCCGTCCAGTCATTCGGGTGAATTCCACTCGAGTTCCCTCTGCATTCACCTTTTGGCGTCGTATTAAGTAAGACTCCGACTCTGTTCGCTATTTACTCGAGAGCGGTGTCTCAGTGGATGTTGCCTTCGTTTTCCCGCATCCTCCAAGTCTAGCTTTCGAAAAATACACCGGCCGTACACATTTTCCATGCAAATTTAAGCATACAGTCCCTATCCAAACACTCTCGCTCACATCGGAGTAAAAGCATAATGTCTCCATTAAAATCCATCATGGCACTCTAGCCTCAGAGCGACCAATGTATTATTATAGGCAGATCTGAAAATATCTCTCGGATGATATTGCAAATGGGTGGGGGACCGGGAGGAGAGAGGGTTGGGGGGTGGGGGGGGGGAGAGATGTATGGAATTGTGTGCGGTGGCGGGGACCTGGCGGAGACAGGACTCGTGCGAGGGCGCGCCAGGTCGGAAAGAGGATTCGAATGGGGAGCGGATCGATGATTTATTGGGGAGGGGTGAGAGCAAATGAGGCGCCCGAGCGGATAATTCAAATAACAAGAGTGAGTGGCATTGGGAATGGGAGTGAGAGAAATATGTGGGTTGGGAGAATTGGTATTCTATTTTTTCTCTCGCAAAAACGAGGGAGAAATAGCACCAGCATGATTTTGCGATCTCATCCCTCTTTGAGTGGCACCCAGGCGTTGAATAAATGTGACCCGGGCCACGGCAAGCGCTCACACTTTTTAAACGCGGTCGTGTGGCTGAGGAATTCATCCCGTCGCATAAGTACGATAGAGTGCAGTTTTTCATACTTCCTATGACTAAAATTCCCTAAATAACTCGAATGAGTCTTGAAATAATTAACAAAAATAATAAAACTAATTAAATTAAAATGAATTTAAATTTAAAAAGATATAAAAATTATTGTTTTTTGTAAATTGTTATTTTTCAAGTTGAAATAGATAATCCAGGGCAAATGATCTATAAAAAAGGTAATATGCGAGGTACTAGAAACATTATGCTGGTAAAATTAATGGTTGTCAGTTGTTAAATTTTCTAAGTAAAATTAAATCAAACATTACTCGATAAATTGTGAGCAAATTATCAATAATCACGTTTCAATCGGGGAACCAACAGTGCATTAAATATTTGGTTCCATTTTCATTAGAAATTTTATTTTTATATATATATATATATATATATATATATATATATATATATATATATATATATATATATATGATTCTAACTTTACAGGTTTATTTGCATCTTTGTTTTCACTTGATTAGAAATAATTAAATTGACTGCCAGATGCTGGTCCTCATTTTTACCTTATACCTTGAATTTCTTTTGATTCTCCAACGAGAAATACATTAAAGAAACTTATGAGTCAATATCTACCTTTTCACGTCTGATGCCATCAATCCATTTAAAGTATCAGATTCTTTTAAGAAGTCAGATAAATCTTGATGTTATACAACGACATGCTTTTTAATGCTATATTTTTTAATTTATTGGTTGTACCTAGTTTGCACTATATCTCTAAATATGCCAGATTGGTGTAGGACTGCTCGTTTCATTACATGAATAGCATAAGAGCGCAACATTCATCTTTGGGTATTCCGCGAAAATTTTTCCAACAATCACTAACAAATATCTCTGTCAAACTAATAAGTCTGTTAGGTTGCAACAAGGTTTAATATTTTATTGTAGTTAAGCAAGTGTAGTCACCAGATAATCGGGGTCGGAAAAGAAAGTAATGGACGACTAATTAGGATCATCACACTGGATATTGTAATGGCTGTCAGTCATTAAATTATACCGTTTTATTAGCTAAATGGGACCGCTATGATCATTATTCCAAATCAATTTGAACGTATATTTCCAATAACAAATCCATGTTGGTGGTCCGCGGGATTCAAAATGGTAAGAACAACGGGCCAAATGTTTGGCGGCCGCTGTGACTCTTTGACGTCAAACGCAAATGTTTCGGTCCCTTTGACCTTTGGCGTCCTAGTGATTCACCTTCGATGCGATATCTTCGACATTTTCCTCTTTATTTTCAATGCCTGGTACACAGAAGAGCATGGTCCAAATGTGATGCATTAAAAACCGTATTTTTCATTTTCTCTCTTTGTTTTTGATTTCTTTGACGGAATCCTTATATTATCATATTTCATACCAAACTAATATTCTTTCGCTGTGTTGATTTTACGTGAATACTCCCTTCTTTCTTATTTCGATGCCGACGCAGGTCATTGCCGACTAATCATTCATGCCACCCTGATTTCACTTTTAATCTTTTTCGGTCGGCAAAAGCGGGTGTTTCCAATTATTATTTTCACTGCCATATATTTTACATAAAATGAAGTCATTCAAAGTGCCAAATGTTCATGTAAATCTCTTCTCTGCACCGACCACGCGGCACATTACCTTATCTTGTCTCTATTTGTAGCGTGCTGAGTATGCATTTCCTAAAAAGACTGACCACTTAACGTCGTCCCCACAAAATTCGTCTTTTACTTTAAAAATGAGTGATTTCAGATTATTCTTTCGTAAATAACTCCATTTTTTTCGTAGTTGAGAATATATTCAAAGTTATAAGTCAGTATTTAGAAGATAAGAAGTAATCAATAATCTAAAATTGCAATAAATTTCATTCCAACATGGTTTCGGAGGGTTCCGAACAGGATTTAGTGTTTTTGGGGGCCATTTCCAAACAAGAAATAATCCTTTCCAATAAGGAATTGAGAATTTAGTGAAAAAGGCTATTTCATTTGTTTAGTTCATGTGGCCGTAACTTCGAAATCTCTTTCAGGAATTTTTTTTCTATACTCAGAAAAATTTTATACTTTATATACTTTGAATTATATTATATCCCATTTTTGAGCCCGTTGATGCTTCTGCTGGAGTACATTTCGGCACAATTTGCGGCACAAGCTTCACGCAGATCTTGCGCACATCAAGATCCTCGGTCGCTTTCTCATGTACCGCAAATGTGGACGTGGCAGCAACTTGCTGGATGCTGAATCAACGGTCGGAACGCAGAACCTCGCACACAAAATTCAGGTTTTTGTAGATTCTGGCCGTTGTTGGACGTCCAGAACGGGATTCGTCGGCGATTTTCTCCCGGCCCTCCTTGATCGACATGCACCAACTCCCAGACTGTGACCTTGAAATGCAATCGTCCTTGAAGGCCTCTCGAAGCATCTGGAATGTTTCGCTTGCATTTTTTCCAAGCTGCGCGAAAAACTTGATGGCGTATCGCTGCTCAAGCAAACGCTCCTTTGCGGTGTGTTATAAAGTCGAAAAACACACGTCACGCGGAGGCACGTATCTCCGCTTAGACTGCTTGGAGCAAACTGGCGACGACTGCAATGGAAGGGAAAACCCACCACCACATTTTCATTTCGCCGTCGGGCTTAGTACTGGGTAAACTCTACCATCACCTTCCAAACCGATCTTCGGGTTGATTACAGTGTTTATGGTTTATATAAACCATAATCAATATAATATATATCAATAAACCCTATACGGCGTGTGAAATTCACACATCAGGGTAGGGGGGCCAGTTCCTTTTCCTGTGCCGGTTATGGGTTCCCAGGAAGACCTGGTACCCGAAAAATCACTTTAGCTTGGGTGGAGCTGCAGGTGCCCAGAGTGCCTTGCCCGGGAATCGAACCCAGGACCCCCCGGTCAGCAGTCCAACGCTCTACCCACTGGACTACCGCGACCCACATGGTTTATATATATATATATATATATATATATATATATATATATATATATATATATATATATATACTATATGCATGATTATTACATGCATACACAAATATATCTCTTTATGACATTCTATGGCTGCTTTACCTGTTACACGTCCCTCTTCTAGTGTCTCTTGAATGAAAAAGCTCGCGATTCTTGGCTTAAGAATCAAGATATTCGGTTGCCGAAAAGAAAAGCCGCGGCCTTCGGTGGTTATTCCTTGATAGCTTACTTGGTTGAGCATCGGCTCCAGTTGGTTGGCCATTTGGCTTGGTTGACCATTGGTCCAGTCGAAGTTCTGTGGTTCTTGGTCTAGGTCACAAATAATTGTCCTGCACTGCACCCAACCACCTTCTCCAGTTTGGCCATTGAAAGGTGCGATCATTATATTGGGCCAGTTGGGCGATAGGTGATCTGGACAGGGGGGGCGGGAGGTGATCTGGACAGGGGGGGCGGGAGGTGATCTGGACGGGGGGGCGAGGAGTTGATTTGGAGAGGCGAAATTTTATCGTGATCACAGTTGAACGCTACGGGGATATTTTATCATTGATTTCTTCAAATCGATTACATGATCCACGGCTAATTGACTCAGCGTGTGCGTAATTTAATAATACAGCAACGTTCCGTAAACATGGAATTCTACGGCACTGGTACTTTCATCGGTTAAATTAAGTAAGCTTATGACGATGAATAGTTTTTTTAGGTTACCTAGGAAATTAGAAATATTTTACCTCACATTATTGGCATTAACGCAAGAAGTTAATGCACATTTCCTTATGTATGGAATTTCTATCATTTTCCTACAGTTTCTTACGTTTTCATTTTAAATATTTATTAAAAGATAATGTTCTCTTGTTTTCAGATTTTTTTAATTACACGTCGCAAGAATTCCTTGTGTATTTCCAATTCTAATGATGAAGATTGGATAAGAAATTATATCCATTGAGGCGTACGAGACAGGAACTCTCTGAGAACGGTATTGGTCGTGAAAACAAAGACTCGTCGAGTTTTTCTGGGGAAGTTCAATTTGATTCAAGGTTTGAGCGCCTGTATTCCAGAAGGTTTTTGTATTTATCCACAGAAAAACCTTGCTTCATCAGGCTTTGTTTGAATAATTGCATTAACCTTATCGACGCTGTGGTCTTGGGGTGTACATGGTGCGTTCCAAAAGTATTGCTTTAATTTTTTTAAGTAATTTATTGAACAGATTTGATTGACGCATTGCATGTGTAGTTTATTTGCTGTGTTAATCAACGGAGATTTAAACCGACTTGGTACCGCACGAGTATATCGCCATAGACATGTTACGAATAAAGTCAATTATTATCAGCAGAAACTCAGTATTGAACATTTAATCCCGTTTCACATTTTAATGACTAGTAAAATTTAATACTTAATTGGAAAGCAATAGAAGAGTACTACCCACAAACTTCATCCCAATTACTACGACCTCTGGTTTGATATAAAGAATAAAATTTTGTCGGACTTTTATTTCAATGCTCGGGCAGTATAAGTATTACTGGTTGAAGAAAATAAAAAAATTGAAAACTAGTATTAAAAGCAGTTTCTCTAACGACCTTATCGGAAGATTCGTTTTAGTGAGTTCCTGGTAGTAGTATTTAGGGGAGGCGACCGACTGCTGAGGTCATTTGCGCCATTAGGGATGGACATGAAAAGATGAAGGGCGGATAGATACCCAGCGTCGGCGTTAGCCTAATCTTTACGAAAAGCGTCAAGGGATACGAAGCTTAACATCCCATCCGACGGACGGCGTACTCACTCAAAGAGCCCTCCACAAAGCACCTCAAGTAGGGATCGAGATACCACTGAAAAATATTCAACACCTCCGAGATTTGAACGCGGGCCCACAGGGTGGGGAGCCAGTGCGATAGCCACCGCACCATTTCGATCCCGGTGAGCTACTCTTATTGCTTTTACCCCTCATAACCTTTAGCTACAGAAAGGGAAAAACATTAAGGTATTAATGCTCGAAGCTCCTTGACGTAGCAGAAAGAGAAATCGCCAATGAAAACAAATGGCGAATCCAAAAATTATGAGTAAGCACCCTTCCTTTTCCCGATCAGAGGTGCATGAGGATATTCTACAGAGCGTCCCGGAAGAGATGTTGCATTGAAAAGTAGATCAAAGTTAGTCAAATATTCATTTCTATTTCGAGTATTCCCAGCGTTGGCACTCAATACACGGGGAGACACGTGACCGGCACACATTTTAAAGAAAATATTGAGTCGAGCGGAGGCGGGAAAAGATTGCACGTTGAATACCCTCTTGCATTTTCTTACCGTCCGCGATTTATGATGACTTATTTCTTCCCGATCCCATCCCACTGCTCTCGGGACATGGCGCGCGCGGCGTCGACCGAGGGCGAGAGACGAGCGGGGCGGGAGGGAGGCGTGCGCGCGGGGGCAGGAACGACGGTATCCATCCCCCTATCGATCTGCGGGCAAACGGATATCCGTCCCGCGGGCCCCCCTTCCACTCCCCTTGGCCGCCCCCTCGCCCTCCTCCCCCGCTCCTTCCTCGCCTCAATGGAGAGCCAAGGATCGGCCCGGGGAGCGTTGGCGGCGGGGGGGAGAGGTGGTCACGTCGGCGGGGGCGGAGGGGGCCGCGGCAGGTTCCACGGATCATGATGAAGCAATGGAATCCAACTGCCTCTTGATGCGTTATCCCTCCCGAATATGAGCAGTGGACCGCATTGTGCTCGGAATTCCCACTTCAGAGGATTAAACCCAGAGGAAGATGTGCACGGACCATTGAAACGAGCAACACTTGAGATAATCCGATCGTAGTCCAATAAATGGGTAGTTAACGCATCGCATTACGGTTCGTTCGTTATATCGTAACTGGACGAAAATAAACGCTGCCATTGCGGAACGCAAAACTACGGTTGCCCACTATGATTTACTATTGGCGGTGGGAGTGGTAGGGAGCGTAGTCTCGGGGCTAAATGACACACTCGCGCATCGTATAATATCCCTGCTGACCGCAAATGCGCACGCAGTCGATAGTAATGCGACTTTGATGGGCGAAAGAAGTAGTTAAATTAACATCGCAAAAATTAAACCTCTTTAATTTAGAGTCAACACTTTATTGTACGCTAGTATGCGTTCAATGGCTCCGCATTGCAGTCAGAAATGAAACCTCCAAAGGTCACCGCACGCCACACTTTTGTCTTATCATATAACAACCTTCATGCCGTCCAAAACAGCTCTTCTGTTTATTCTACTTTCCTTTCCCGACATTATCTCGTCTAAATACGGCCTTCAATGGCCCACATAATCTTTCAAAATCTCCTCCATCCATCCATTGTGTTTTTTCGCCTTCCATTTGCATCTCCTCTCCTTCCTTTATTTAAAACTTCGTCGTCAGTCTTCCTGCCTACCCACATTATTTCCTCCGTTTCTCAATGGAGCCTTCCTCGCCATTTTTTATCCATTAAATTTCACATTTTCCAAATTATATGCGACTATTTCAAATACTCAACGTTTCGATCATCTCACTGGGAGCTTTCATCGGGAGAATGAAATATATTGCGGGTGCTTTCTCTTTTCATATGACCTCGCGTGCCCAAAATTATTCCTCCATTCGACATATTCAGAATCTCATAATTCTTTACTAAAATTATATTGTTATTATTATAGGTAATCTACCGGTTAAGGTGGCTTTTGGATGAACACCAACTACCAAATAAAACTCTCTTGTCTCTCCTATCAAAACACAAACCAACATCCTACTCTACTCCCTCTTCATCTCTGAGTACTTTCTTCCTCCCTTCATCCCGTCCAACATCCCTATCCTGTTCCTTCCCTTTCCTCGTTAGCCTAACATTTTCCCCTATATTACAGTCTTCAACATCCCACTGCCGGTCAATACCCCCTTCAACCACTTTTCCTGCCTCCATAGGATTTCACCCAACAAACCCCTCTCTTCGCCCACCATACCAAGCACTTCCTCGTTTGTTTTCTTCTCTGTCCATTTCACCTTCTCCATTCTTCTCCACACCCACATTTCAAAAGCCTCCAGTCTACGTCTATCCTCCTGCTTCGATGACCACGTTTCCGCGCCGTGCATAGCTACGCCCCAAATCGAGGTTTTTACGGGACTTTTCTTGATATGCTTACTCAACTTACTTACGTCCCTCTCATCAACTCCCTCCTCTTTGTGAAAGCCTCTTTGCCTAGCGCAATACTTCTCCTCACGTCATTACTGATTCTAACATTCCGAAAAATGTTCAAACTTTACTTCAATTCACTTTCATTATTCAAGCTTTGGGATAATGAACTGTAAGCCCCGGGTGCAAACACCAGTCATCAATTTGGAAACCTTCAATTTGAGCTCTTCAGGATCCCCGAAAAAGTAGTTTTCTTATTTAAAAGACGCTGAATTAAAGTCAATATTGATTTAAATTAGGGTCCTTTTATTTTAAGGGGTGTTGTTTCATATATTGTTAATTGTGATGGAGGTTGAATAGGGTGGAGATAGTGCGCTGATAGAAACGCAGGATTAGGTTGCGAACTCTATGGGTTTTAAAAGGCTGCATAAAAATTTTGATTTCGCATGTTGAGATTTTATTATATTTTATTTTCCACAGAGTCAAAGTGGTCTCAGACGATGTCTCCACTGCTCTGAGTTGACCCAATCCGCTGTTAGATTTTTTAGAGAAAGAATCAAATTGTTTTTAAACGGGAGAACGGTAGTAGTTTCGGGCATTTTAGCTTAGCTAATCAAACGCCGTCTAGTGATAACAATATTTAGCAAAGCTCCTGGTGAACAGGGCAAGTGGATTGGTTGGCAGCGGATCACGTGGATAGAAGTGTTGACGGTAGTGGTTAGTTCAACGACGCGGGATTTCAATTGTATACTATGCCATGCAAACTATTAAATACAATGGGTTTGGGGGTTTCATTTACATTACATTCGTAAACGTAATTCTTACTGTGGTAAATAAAATATTGAATTGAAATTTTTCTGTCCAGGGAAGGTACTTGAGGTTTTAATGCCTCATTATGAGGGGAATATTGGGTTTAAGTCTGACAAGTAGGTGGTAAAAAGTGACCAAATGACGCGAAAATACTTTCGGATTCCCCCTCACTCATGGATTTCTCCACATATTGCATGTCACACCCAAAGAATACCGACGAATGAAGGGGAAAGAGATGAATTCCCTTTATCTTGATGTTGCTCTATACGAGAAATATTATTTCATTGCCATTTACAGAATATGTGAATTATTTCTCTCACTCTAGCCAAGATTTTCCATACGAACAAAGAATAGTCACCGAGAGTTTTAGTAGTAACGACAAAGCTATTTAATTTTCGATCAAAAACTTTTTTTCAATTGCCATAAACTTGATTTTATGTGGCGTTGATTTTTTACTTAACTGCAGTAAACTCAAGATTAACTCTCAAAAACCTTCTTGTTTGGTGAAGCCTTTGAAGTGACCGCAAACGATTCCTATTTCATTTCCACACACGACGAACCAAATGCCGAGAATTTATTTCAATAGATCAATAAAAACAGTAATCAAACCTAAGGTCGGCTTGATATGTGATGGTATGGCTCACCCAATACTAGGCTCAATGTCGGGTGAAATTCACACACTAGCAGGGTGGGGGTTGATTTCCCTGTGCGATCTATGGCCAACCAAGGAGATCTGGTACCTAAAAACTCACACAGCTTGGGTGGAGCTGAGGGTGTTCGGAGGCGTGCCCGAGAATCCAACCCTCTACTCCTGGGCGACCCCGCCCCGTGCAGCCATTATATGAATTCATGATTTAATCGTGAAACGGAAATGAATTGCAATTATTAGCTTATGATTAACTTTCTGTTGCGATTTTAACAGGAGCGAAAATCGCACTTTGATATGATATAACAATCAAATTATCTGATTTACTTCGTGGATACGTCCACCTAATATTTTCTCGGGAATTCATATTTTTTATCGGTAACCCCGAAGCCCTCTCACCGGGGTAAAGACTTCGCTTAACCGTCAGAGAGCATGGGCGTATCTCACCAGTCACCTTCAGCGGAGTCTATAGTACGGTGCACTGCCGAGTGATCCAGAAACGCCCGACACAAATCAGGCAGCGATCACCCCGAGGTCAAAGTGCATTGTCACGAAGCTTCTAATTTTCGGCTCCACGCAGCACGAAATTCTCACGCGATCTCGCGATCCAGAGGAGGAAGTGATGAGTCATGGTGAGGGAAGGAATTGACTTTGTGGATGACCAAAGGGGCCTCGTGGAACTCCACGACAATTATGTACGCTTCCCTGATGCTTTATTTGAGTAAATAAAAAAATTCAGCGCGTAAAACATGCAATTTAGATTTCTCTTCCGAGTATAGTACGACTGCTTACTCTTAGTGCAAAATGCAGGAAAATGGCACCCACGTCAAGTATAAAGGCAAATGAAGGTTATCATTTTGTCATAAATTTCATTTTCAGAGGGCAACATAGACATTTGTGATTCAAAGTGACTGAATTAAAGTTAATTACACTAAAATAAACTACACTGCAAGTTTGATATTCCCTGGCGTATCGCGAAATTGGATGGCTACTGGTACTGGTGGTTTTTTGTAATAAATAAAGTAAAAGTCAAGCACGGTTCCCCTCGGCTTTTTTTTAAGTGCGCTCTAAATGACTCATGACCATTTTCAAACTAAAAACAGACCATAGAAATTACTTTAAGATTTCTGTCCAAATCAATCCAAAGGCTGAATTAGTATTACTCTGCTAAGCAAGAAATTTTCATTAAATATGTAATTAGGTGGCAATAACACTTCACCCACTCCGAAAAAGTAACAATCTAATACGCCCTTCATCGAATGCAACGTTATCTTGTCAGATAAAAATAAATAGAGGGCAGATAAAAAACAGACAATCGCTTAGAAAGTATATTATATGGGACGCTGTTACTTGCCGTGCTGCTTTGCTCCTCCAGTATCCAATTTCTGCCAGGGGCTTATTTATAAGCCGAGGCAATTTGATGCAATCAGGGTAAGCACGTAATTAGGGCTTTGGAAGAGGCTGTAGTACGCTGGGAACGCCGCAGTGGCATCCGGGGAGAGCGTGTCATCGCGGGCGGCAAAATAGAATCTTAATCTTCTGCGTCAAATCAACACAATGCATGGTGAAATTAATTGAGAGCAGAATTCCACTATATGTCCTAGAAAACTATCGTACGCCATATCAGGCGGAAATATTGGCAGGCCAATTATTTCCGCCTTTATACAAATATTTCCATTTGAAACAAAATAAAATGAAAAATATTGATAGATAATACATTTTTTCTATAGTAAATAAAGAAAGCTGCTACTATAACTCTTAAGGGATTTCTCATTAAAGAATTGAAACATAAATGTATTCGTTTAATAGAGATTGAGCTACTTATGTAACACATTTTCATGCGAAAAATCCTTTTGTTGGGAGAGAATAAGAAGGGTATTGAAGAGACTGAATGATTTGTAGAGTGATGAGGATACTTCATTTTATTGTAAATAAAAATTATTCACCAAATAAAATGACTCGTGATTAATATTTTTTGACTCAGAGAGAGAGAGCATGCCCAGAGATTTCAACCTCATACGAAGATGAAAGGGATCGGGATAGTACGGTGGTTAACGTACTGGCTTCCCACCCTGAAGGCCCGGGTTCGAATCCCAGCGACGCCGGATTTTTTAAGTGGCATCCCGATCTCTACTTGAGGTGCTTCGTGGAGAGCACTTTGAGTGAGTACGCCGTCCGTCGGTGGGACTGTGAGCCCCTTGGCGCCTTTCGTTAAGAGCAGGCTAATTTCGACGCCGGGTGTTCCTCCACCCTTCATCCTGCCCTGACCATCCCTAATGGCGCAAATGACCTCAGATGGTGGTCACCTTCATTAAAAACTACTACTGTCTAAATCTTATGCGCGATTTTTTACTCGAACTTGACCTTGCCTATGATTTTATTCGCTCGATTGATAATTTGTATCGGTGGTGGATATAATCGCCTCTATATAAGTTAGTTTAAGCAACTTAATATTCTCTTTTTTTATGTCCATAAATCGAATGAAATAAAATTATTGTATTTATGAGAATAAATGGAATTCAGGATATCGGACACAATGCATTTTTGAGCAGTTGTGTCCACGTATCCCCAGTGCCACTGATTACGCGTCAAAATGCAAAATTTTAGCAATTTATTTCGTTTTGAGAAGAATGTTAGAGGTTAATCTATGAAACATATATGAGTATGAGGAAGGTTAATAATGAAAAAGTGCAGCCTCAATTAACGTTCATAAGATGAACACTTCGAACAGGGCACGTACGAAACAATAGGGCCTAGAACACTCGGCTGCATCTGACTCTTACACAAGGCGCACGGGGAAACCGGCGCTGTCAGTTGAATGCGTGTATCCAATTGGGTTTGATGGGGCATACGATACTTCGCTCCGCGTAGGTTTCCGGGCTGTATGCAAAAAATCTTTCGGACTAACAGTTCGTTTAGCACCTATTAGTGAGTGCGTACACTTTAGAGTGAAAAAGGCCTGCAAAGTAATTTCCACACCTTTTCCTCTTAACGACCACGGGAATCGTTTAACAATTTTGACACAATGCATTGCTCAATAACAAGTCCATAAAAATTTGATCTCCGCAAGATGCAATGAAGGAATAATATTGAAATAATTTATTCTTAATGGTTATTTTAAATATATTTTTCCCAACAATTACTTTTCTCTAAAAAACTATATATTTTTTTATAAATTAAAGACTGTGATGTGAATAAATAGAAGCCGTGGAGTTCTCAAATAAAAAAGATATCATATCACATGACGACGGCCGTTAAAAATAACTTTTTCCATCATTTTCAAAATATATTTGTTCTTATTGCTTCCTGAATCCTAACATTTACTCTGCGCGTTATTATGAGTATTATCGATTGATGTTCGTTTGTTGTATTAATTGTTTTCCATCGTGTCAGTTGCAGTTTGCTTGGCGGTAGGC
Source organism: Hetaerina americana (assembly GCF_022747635.1). Taxonomy (NCBI): domain Eukaryota; kingdom Metazoa; phylum Arthropoda; class Insecta; order Odonata; family Calopterygidae; genus Hetaerina; species Hetaerina americana. Next base: position 6,690,305 of record NW_027286719.1, on the reverse strand, counting down.
CTTTTTTTTCAACGAAAAACATCTGGAGCTCTGTAATCAGTATAGGCAAGCCTGGAAATTAGATATCACCAATTACTAAGACTTCTTGCTTCTAAACAATCACACCGGAGAAAATTATCCAATCACATGAGTGATGAAGGCCACATACTTCATTTCATCCCTCTTTCACTAGCGGAGCTGGCCCTCTTTTAAATTGGCAATTCTGCTCTGGCTGCCACACTATCTCCCAGAAAATGAGAAGGTATGCAAACTTTCGCTTACATTCACTGTAATGATTCAGAAGAGTCCACTAGAGACAACTGGCGGGCTATCTTCCTGCTTTCCCTCCCATGGTGTTCAACCTTGACGTGGTGGAAGGGCTTGTGCGCCCCGATGACCCCTAGAGCTGTGCCGGCGGGAGCAATGATAATTGCCCCTGGTAGGGTCACCCATGCCAGATAGATCGAAGGTTAGGAGCCAGACGAAAGGTAGTCCACGCAGCGTCTGTTCCTCAGTGAGGCGGCTGCAAAGGCGTCTGACCCCAGTGGGGCGGCCAATAAGTGATGATGTCACGTTAAAAACACTATTGAGGAAGGCAACGGGAAACCACGTTAATCACTATTCCCAAGATGGACGATGTAGAGAATATGGGTCCTGGCAACTACGGGACTCGGTCCTATCGGCCGTGTGTCGTGCCCAGCAGCGGGAGAGGTCCGCGGTCGTCATTTCACAATACACGAAAACCGACAACAACAGGATAGAAGACGCAGGAGAAGAAGACCAGTTTAGTTAGAATAGGAAGTTGTAATGTTAGGGCAATGTTAAGGACAGCTTAATTAGAGAATATTAAGCGAGAGATGGAAAGGGGAAATATAGATATTTTAGGTCTATGCGAGGTGAGATGGAAGGATGGGGTGGATTACTGAAGTGATAGTTATAGAATAATATACAGCGGCGGGGCGAGATCCAGCGAGGGATTGCAATTATATTGAATATAGAGGTACGAAGAAGGTCGTAGAGTTTCAGGATCGTAACCATAAACCCATAATCATCACCAGTAATAGCCTTCTTAAGGACATTGTCATCATCTCTGACCATTTCCAAGTTGTCCTGAGCGATTTCAGAGCGAAGATCTTTCTGCTCGATCGTGAGCAATTTCGGAATGCATTTCGCAAACGTCCCAAAGTTTTATACAAAAATTCCCAGACGGTAGTTTTCGTTATTTCTAGGTAATTTTCTAGTTCATGAACAGTCAATCGCAGGTCGCAAATGCTCGATGTTTTCCGATGTTGTTGTCAACGAAAGTCGGCCAGAACGAGGGTCACTGTCAGCAGATGTGCGGCCATTTATAAGCCGCCTATGCACTCCTTTATCTGTGTTATGCCCATGCTTTCATCCCCAAAGGCCTCCTTTATCATTTCAATCGTCTCCGTACAACCCTTGCCGAGATTGAAGCGAAACTTGATGCAAATTCGTTGATCTGCTCTTTCCGTCATTTTCAAAACTAAACAAATGCGACGAACGGAAAACACACGTTCGACACAAACACACGCTGCCGGCGGCCCAAGGCGTCCGGCCCGTAACTACGGCATTCAGGGAGTTCGCGAGGGACTAGCGGTTACGCTCATAACCCGCAGAAGCGGCACGAGCGCTCTGGTTCGAAGATATGAACTCAGGTCGAATAGTTTTCAGACACAACTCGTTTTATGGTTAGGCACAGACTCGGGAACAGTTTGATAAATTTGCAGAACTTCAAGTGAGCGGATGCTGACTCTGACTACAATTTAGTCCTCATGAAGTGTAGCGTCCGATTATAAAAGATAAGGCAGGGATTAGGAAATGCAATTTTGAAGCATCAACTGAAAGAAAAGGAAGGAGGATCAGCCGGCTAGAGAGAACATCTTGAGTGAGGAAAAGGAACTGAGTGATAGAGAAGATTAAGTTTGATATCCCACGCAGCTAAAGTGGTTCTCAGGATCATTAGCAAGAGTATAGAGAGTAGGGCAAATGATTACTTACATGGGGATGGTCAGCTTGGGTTTACGAAGGGGCGAAGCACGCGTTACAGTATTGAGATCACTAATCAATAGGCGTATATAATGCAATCGGGACATATTCACCTGTTTCGTAGATTTCGAAAAGGCGTTTGACGGAGAGAATTGGGAAAAACTAATGAGTATATTGCAGAAAATAGGAATAGATTGGAGGGAAAGGAGGCTAATCCGCAACCTATACATGTCTCAGACTGCTCAGGTGCGAGTTGGGAATGGGGAGTCCGGTTGGGCAGTGTTAGGAAGAGGTGTAAGGCAGGGTTGCCCATTATCACCGTTGCTGTTCAACCTGTATGCAGAGGAAATGATTAAAGAGGCATGGGAAGGACTGGAGGTAGGGATGAAAGTGGGCGGGGAATTCGTAAAATCAGTTTGGTTTGCTTATGAACAAACTCGGATTAGTCAGTCAGCCAAGGGGTTGCAAGCATTGCTGAGTGAATTGGAAATTCAGTTCGACAGACATGGGATGAGAATCAATATTAGTAAAACAAAGGTTACGCGGTTTTCCAGAAATAAAATGATGCAAAAAAATACGAAAAAACTATTTATAGAAGCGCCTTTTAGCCCAAGTGCATTTTCTTAGAAGTTAGTGAAGAATTACCTTTGATGGTTTATTTTTTATCAACAATACGGGCGATAAAATGGGTTATGACAGTGAAACGGTTGAAGTGAATTTCCCTTGCGTGCCTTCAAAAATTATACATATTGTGAAGAGTTAAATAAAATTTTGGGAGATTTCAATAAAATGGAAAAGAAAATTACGACTTTATAGTGGAGTCTCATCAATTAGGCAACATTTAACTCAAACTGGTTCCCGAAATATGATACACTCCGTCCCAGATGAAAATTTTTTGCGAAAATTCGTTATTTATAAGAAGATTTTAGCAGATGGCAATACGTAATCTTTTAAGGAAAAATGTAAAAATTTATAGGAAAGCTTGCGAAAGATAATACTTTTTACTCTTGTAGATAATTGACTCTACCAAAATCTTGGTTCACAGATTTAGTCTTTCCTTATTTTTTAAATACTTTCGACAATAACTTTTTAGATAGGTTAGCCTTAAAATAACACTCGGGAAAAATTTAATTGCGCTGTAAATTTCATGAAATATCTGCTATAGTATCACGCCGGCAACGTACGTGCAGAGGATTCACGTTTAATATGATGCTATGAGAAATATGTTTCACAAACGTTATCGTACAGCCTGGATTTTGAAACTGGAAATTCCATAGCTATTCCCATTTATCGTAATGTTGAAAGTGTGTCATCTCATACTTCATTCAGGTTATTTAAAATGAGAAGACTTACGTCTTCATTTATGACTGAATGTTTACAGATTCATGGGTAAAATATGGGGCCCTAAGGAAGATGCAGGAACGAAAAGGAAATTGATTGGAGGTCTCTTATGACTCGGTATCTCACGACTCAATAGCTTATTAAAGACCCCAATCGAAGGAAACATGAGGAAAGAAAGAAGTGCAAGAGGTGGCCGAGAACGAAAAATTGCAAGAAGCAGATGGTAGAAAATGCCTGAGCAAGAAAATCAAGAGGGAATGACGATATTGGTGGAGAGCCGGAGAATTCGGAGAGCTTCTGCAAGTCAATCCTCGGATTGAAAACTTGATATTAAGTTTAAGTAAATATACGATTGCATCGACAGAAAGCTAGTGGGAGTGGATGATCCTAAGGCTTTATGAGAAAGATAGCGATGAGAGGTAAAGCGAGCATGGATATTCCTTTAGAATGACCGAGGCTGTTTTTTTCAAGAGAACAAAATATAATGCTACCCTTGTGTGTCGTCACCAAATGACACTGGCGAAACATTAAAATGAGAAAGGAAGACCCGAAAAGTACAGCATTACACTTCGACTAAGAATTGTGTGGGGTCAAATAGCTCGTCCCTACTCCACAAAGTCAGGATCATGTCATAGACTAAAGCGTACCTTTTGAATATTCTAGATCTAGTTACAGTGAATGTCTGGGTTACATGTAAATGTGTAAGGGAAAATGCTACTCTTGGTCGTAGGCAGTTTATTCACCTCTTATATGAGGAAATCCATCGTGCATGAATTGCAAACAATAATTACATAAAATCATGCGCTGCAGGTGGGCATATTGACCGCTGAAATTGGGAAAAATCAACTTAGCAGTGAAGAAATGCGGCATAAATGTAAAATTCGCATCGATTTCTAAGTAAAACACACAAAACGTTTTTTTTCAGGATGTAGCACGCCCGTTTGCGGGAAAAATACCAACAAAAAATTCACGTGGCGCTCCAAGCATGTCGACAATATACAGGAGCGCACCCAAAAGTGGTAGGACTGATTTTTTTACAAGAATTTTATTGACGATATACTTACATCGACTTAATAATCTTTAAAATATGCTCCTTGAGCTGCTACACACTTAGTATAACGTTGCTCCCATTCCCCGTGCGCCCGCTGGAAATTTTCTTTGGGGATGCCGTTGATGACCCTCGTCGAAGCCTCTTGAACGGCCTTTATCGAGTCAAAACGTCGTCCCTTGAGCTGTCTTTTCATCAGGGGGAAGAAGAAGAAGTCCGGTGGTGCCAGATCGGGAGAATAGGGCGGGTGCGGCAACGTGGCAACGCCGTATTTGGCCAGGAGCTGTCGGTCGACACTCAGAATTTTCGGCACCATCTTGCGCGTGGCCAAATCCTGTGGAATAATGCGTTGGACGTTGGATGCAGACAGACCCAACTGGTCTGCAATTTCTTCACTGGTTAAGCGTCGGTCTGTGTTCAGCAGTGTCCTCACTCTGTCCACATTCGTGTCGGTTCTTGCCGTCGACGGCCGTCCAGAGCGATGGTCGTCTTCAACGAGCTCCCTACCCTCTTTAAACAACTTTTGCCACTCAAATACTGTGGAACGGCTTAAGGCAGTGTCCCCATAAGCCTGCTTGATCATATCGAGGGTGTCAGTTGCCGTCTTCCCGAGTTTCGCACAAAACTTCACGGAATAACGTTGCTCTAAATTCAGATTCATTTTGTTTTTCGACGCGGACCAAAAACTTGCTTCACTAAAAAAGGTGTCCTCACTCAACGACAGCCCGCAGGCGACTGAGGTTGGTATCGGTCTGTTGCCAAGAGCCCCCTCCACCTTACCCTGCCAGGCAGACCCCCCTCCACCGCTCCGTTCGCGCCAGAGAAAATCAGTCCTACCACTTTTGGGTGCGACCCTGTACTCGTAACATGTAGCTAAAATGATTCAAAAACGTTCCTCACAACACAAAATCCCCAAGGATAAAATTAAATTTTGGAGATATTTGTGATAAATCAATCTCGCTTTCATCAATGTAAGTAAACGTGAATGTAGTTTTATTTAATAGTTAATTTTTACATGCTACATATGTTAATTTTTCAACAATAGATAGAAAAAAGTTGATTTAGTATCATGGCGGGCAATTTAAACATTTTTATTTATTAAATTGGCATCATAATTCGGGGCCATTTATTTCCAGCAGCCCAACGATCACGGTAGGTTTCCGGACACTACCGCAACATATCCTTACCGGGGAAAGCCCTATAAAAAGCATTTCCGTTTCTTAGCTCCGCATATTTCCTATCCACCTTAATTACAAGTAAATCCAATTTCCAATTATTTTTTCCGCCCTACCAAGCCGAACTCATGCCCTCTAATCAGTGCTCCATCGCTTCTCAGTGCCTTCTTCGAATTACTCCCATCAGCCGCCTTCAGAACTTAATCGTTTGCTCTCCTTCCCGGCCGTTTCATTTTCTCTATTCTTCCCCACACTCTTCAATCTACACCCATTCCATCGCGCTGACGACCACGTTTCCGTAGGATACAAAATGACACTATATTTTACAGTGTTCGCTAATCCTTTCTTTTCAGCTATACCTATTCCTCCTTTTAGTGCCTGTCACTAACGTTATCCCTTTTTATAAAAATTCCTTTACCTAGCACAATTCTTCTTTAAATGTTTTAATTACTGTGCCAACCTTCCCCTAAAACACTTCCTTTATAGCTGGGTGTGCTATATGTGCTGGTTTATGTCCCCCAATTTTGATTTTTATCTCAGCCTCTTTATTTCTTGTGAACCGCCATAATATTCTCTTTCTAATGATTGATTCCCTTTCTGCGCCAATTAGAAATTGCACTCCTCTAAGCAAGGTTACAACCCTTAGGTTGACTGATTAACTGACTCATCTATAGCATACGCAACTCTATTTGATTTAATGAGTTCCCAACCAATTTTCATCCCAGCCCCAACCCGACCTTCTACGAGTATTTTAGAAAAACTGCCCCCCTTTTACTTTTTCTCCTCACATAGTTGTATGTTGAAAATAATTGGTGATAATGGACAGCTATTCCTTACCTCACTATCGAATACTGCCAATTCTAATTCTCCATCACATTTCCGCATTTATGCCACCGTTTGAAATTTTAATGCAACAATTTCAGAGCGTAAAAATCATTCGCCTTGACTGGGACTCGAACCCAAATCCCTCAATATCCGGTCGAGTGCTTTAGCCACTTAAGCTACCGAGGCGTCCTCTTAAACTCTGAAATTTTGGGGCTTTTAAAGGAACTAGATGTTATGACGAAATACCGTACATACAATGTCACATGCATTCGTAGTCGTGCGCGAGGCGCCACTGTCCACGAGGTTAAAAGCCAACTTTAAACACGTATGGTGTTTTCCCTTTGACAAATTCCAAAGAAACTGCGGGAGATGCCGCAACAGTAACTTTTAACGGAGTCATCCGCTAATGTGCATTTTAATGCAACAATTTCAGAGCGTAAAAATCATTCGCCTTGACTGGGACTCGAACCCAGATCCCTCAATATCCGGTCGAGTGCTTTAGCCACTTAAGCTACCGAGGCGTCCTCTTAAACTCTGAAATTTTGGGGCTTTTAAAGGAACTAGATGTTATGACGAAATACCGTACATACAATGTCACATGCATTCGTAGTCGTGCGCGAGGCGCCACTGTCCACGAGGTTAAAAGCCAACTTTAAACACGTATGGTGTTTTCCCTTTGACAAATTCCAAAGAAACTGCGGGAGATGCCGCAACAGTAACTTTTAACGGAGTCATCCGCTAATGTGCATTTTAATGCAACAATTTCAGAGCGTAAAAATCATTCGCCTTGACTGGGACTCGAACCCAGATCCCTCAATATCCGGTCGAGTGCTTTAGCCACTTAAGCTACCGAGGCGTCCTCTTAAACTCTGAAATTTTGGGGCTTTTAAAGGAACTAGATGTTATGACGAAATACCGTACATACAATGTCACATGCATTCGTAGTCGTGCGCGAGGCGCCACTGTCCACGAGGTTAAAAGCCAACTTTAAACACGTATGGTGTTTTCCCTTTGACAAATTCCAAAGAAACTGCGGGAGATGCCGCAACAGTAACTTTTAACGGAGTCATCCGCTAATGTGCATTTTAATGCAACAATTTCAGAGCGTAAAAATCATTCGCCTTGACTGGGACTCGAACCCCTTTCGAATGTTCGTAAGCAATAAAACTGACGATATTTTTACACAGCAAATGCATTCCCACGATTAGGGCACTTGTTCTTCCACATCCTGGCACTGAAATGTAAAGAAGGGTCTTAACTTTTTTTCGGATACCTTTCCTGTCTCAAAAAGGTCTAATGTTAACATTTCAGGGAGTCGCGGGAGGACGCGAAAGAATTTTCACTTTGATTTAACTTCACGTTTCCCTTAACCGATCTCGTAAGAGTAAAGGGCGGCAGCACCACCTATCGAATAAACGAAGGACTACGTCCCGACCTGTGTGTGTTCCTGTTTTTCTCCAGTAGTTTTTACGTATCTTAATTGAAAAATTGTTGAATACGTACTAAAAATATATTTATATATAGCAATTCAACACCTAAACTTTGAAATCCAGAAAACTAAATAAGAATGGCAAGGAACATTTACGTGGACCTTGAGGGTGCAGTTGTTAATCTTTAGCCAATCAGTTATCCGATAAATAGTCTACGCTATTCATATTGAAGCAGAAACAAAATGACTGTGCATGAGAAAATAAGTGACTGATATTTTCGCAAATCGTGATGGCAAATCTGTCGATCAAGAACTTGCGGAGAAAATCTTAAAATTCCGGACCAGATATGCTTTAAGGATGTACTCCCGCACTTCCAGGTTTGTGCTGTCTTCTTTCCCTGGACAATGCTAATAATAATCTCATTTATCACGCTTTCATTTTCATTCATTGTACTTTGACTCGACCAGATTTTCCCTCCGAGAGGATCGTGACTATTTGCCGGTGGAATATTTCATTCACTCCATAGGGAGATGCCATGGCGTCTATTCGCCAAATGTTGTACTGTGTCCTTTCTTAACTAAAAATAGGGCTGACCTTAATGCCTCAGGCAGGTACGGGTATAAGAGAACGAATTCGAACATGAAACAAACTCACGTTGCCCTTACCCGATCATATCAAGGAGAAGGATGGCAGCACTGCCTAGCGAATAATCCGGAAAATACGTACAGGTCCTTTCACTGCCTTTCGCCGCGCGGGTTTCCCTGTTATTTTAAATCATCTAGTATATTTCCTAAGGTTCTTAATGGAATAATGGTTGAAAAGTAAGCAAAAATTTAGGTGAATATCGATTTATGCATAGGGAGGAGGGAGTGGAAAGCGTGGCGATATCAACGATATGGAAGTGCGATTAAAAATGGAAAATTGAAGTAACTCACACTTTTTTTAAATTAAAATGTTTGCATGAAGGAAAGGCAAATCGCCGATTTTTGAGTAAAATCAACGTAAACGATTCATGAGAAAAAGCTTTTAGGGCTCAATCAGCACCATGCTCTAAATTCAGGTAAAACACTTAAAAGTGGGTTTTTTGTTAGAAATGTCGTATTCTCCTCACTAAATATATTTTTCTCATTACTACCCAATAAGTGGGGAATTCGATTGGAAAAAGACTAAGGAAAAACTGGAAGAAAAGTTGATAGGCAGCGGTGTACGGCAAGCTTGTCTACCACTCCGGCAGATTTTAATGTCCGCGTACAATAAACTGTATTGATATACAGCACATAACTTAGGAAATCCACCTATAGATAACTCACAGGACTTCTTCCAAAACCGAAGAGGGATACGAAGCATTACTAAATGAGCAAGGTTAATAATCCTTTGTGATTCACTATGTTTAATTCAACGCAGGGTATTTTAAGGCAGAACATGCATAAAGATGAATGAGTGGAAAAGAGAGACTTATTGGAGGTGGAGAGAGAGAATTATTCAAACATAATGAATGGTAAATCTATCTTAGAACGAATTTCCTAAGTTCCCGGTCCAGATATGTTTTCAAGGTGTAAACTCTTTAGCCGCACGTTTGTGTTGCATTCTTTGCCTTAAAAATTCTACTCATTATTTCCATATTTCACGTGCTTTATTTCATTCTTTGCACTCTGACGCGATCATTGTGCCACCATCCCGGTGATCGGAACACGATATTGTGTGCCACTGGAATCTTTCACTCCGAAGAGGAGCACTTTGGCGTCTTTGTCCGATAAAAATTTCAAAAGAGGAGGCACATTCATTGGGGACGGCACTGGGCTGGCTGGTTTCTCGCCCTCTGTTCCCACCACCTCACTCACAAAATAAGGCAACCGGGTGCACACTTCCTGGCTTCTCCCGATCTCCTCTCTCCGCCCCCTTACATGCATCATTTCATTCGATCCCTGCAGAAGATGGACTCCTGCACCTTTCCTGCTCCGCCGCTCATTGTCTATTAAGCAATCGCTTACTTTTCAGATGGCCTCTAAGTTTAGAGGTCCACTTCTACAGACTTCCGACAAGATATTTACCGCGTAACGATTAGAACCGTTATGTGTGACTCTCGAAAGTGTCTGTAACTCGCATAGAATTACTAGTGGCTTTATGACGAGAAACCAACAGCCTCGGTCATATTCGCTTTTCTAAATAGGTGGGTAATTTAGTAGGCGGAGGATGTTGATGGAAATGTTGGAGAAAATCCAGCTGTGGGATTGAGAAGAAGTGGTCACAAAATTTAACGTCCAACTTGACAGGCATCGTATTTCACATGGCACCCCAAGTAGGAATGGGAATGCCTCTGAAAAATTCAGCTACCTTCGGGATTCAAACCCGGGCTCTCGGGGTGGGTTTCCAGGGCAAAGGTCATCCTCTCAAAGGATCACCTGATCCCCTGTTATGCTAGTCATTTATTTTTTAAGGCAGGGTACCATTTAGATTCTTAAAGCTCATGTTATGTTAATTACAAGTTTCATTTAAGAGAATATTAACGTATCGTTTTGATGTTGAGACGATGATTTCGAGCCTAAAGTTTGGTTCCTACCTAAAGAATCATTTATTCATAATTTCATTGTAAATGAACTTCCAGTACCTTTTTACACCACTTTGGTTACAATCAATTTTCGTCATTTTGAATTCAACAATTATTTATTTAATTTCTCCGAAATATGTTGAACGTGTACTTAGCCTATTTCTCGGCCCGATTATGTGGGTTTCTTTCGTTAAAACCCAGTAAAGTAAATTTTACTGGAATGAAGGGGTGGCATTTATTTAGCAAGTAAAAGGACGTGGCTGAATATGTAAATCTGTAGAACACTTTGTCCTGATGAAAAAATGGTCAGAGTAACACATTTTCAATTTCCATGTTCCTATCATTTGTAAACCAAGGTAAATACTTGTTTTTCCAGGACCAAATATTCTATCACGAAGAAAAGAAATGTAAAAGGGATTGTTTTTTATCAAGCCAGTATGAAGGATATGATGGTCATATTAAAGGCTGTGAAAACAATGCCTAATTTTAATCAGTAGATAGTTATGTTAGGGGAGCGACAAATGAATTGATTTTCGTCGTCGGGGACTTAGCTTTGTGTTGCTACGATGTAGATAGATAGATAGATAGAGTTCTTCATTTGGGCGAAATTGAGACCAAATGGACCCTTATCCCATTTAACCCATCGTCGTATACATATTATATTAGGCATTAAACTTATAGTTACATTCATATGTACACATAAATACATATGGAAAGACATGAATTCATTTAGCACAGATTTGCACATCGAAAAGAAATAAGTATAAAAAAATATATATACACACACATACATACACATACACACACATATATACATATATGCATACACATACCTACACATATACATACATATCCACACACACATGCATACACACATAAACATAGATACATGCATGCATGCACGTATATAAATACATACATAATTACGCGCATATACACCCTTACATACATACATATGCATATATAAATTAAGAATACACCTACACACACTCAAATTAAAATGACAATACAATAAGGAAAGTCTAAGCAAAGAATGAGGTTTGTGGGGAAAGCTAGGGAGATCGTAGCATTGCTCAACTAGTAATGAGAGGGAGAGAGATAGGGAGTGGCACTTGGAGTCGGAATTGGCTCTTTACGGAAAGCGCCAGCTTGGAGCAGATTGAACGTCCCATTCGACAGTCCGGGTGGTGGTGTACATTAAGCGCTCTCCGTGCCGCACTCGTGCGTATAAGGAGAATTTGGAGGCGACAGAAAAATCCCCCCCCCCGCTACTATTCGAACACAGGCATTTGGAAGGGGAGCCCTGAGCCTCCATTTCTCTCGATGTTTCCATCATTTTCGTAGGCAACTAATCTGGCCACATTTTCACGCAGTTGTTTCAATCCCACAATTTCAATTCAATTAAAAGTGATTAATCTTCCACATTCTGACACCGTAATCCGATGGAGGGCCTGAAATATTTTTCTAACTCCTTCTCAGTCTAAAATACGGTATAATATAAGCTGTCTGAACTCATCAGCGTCTAAATTGCTCAAATGTAGTGAGGACACCATCTTGGGGGTTGTTCAAACTCGTTAGGCAACAAAAGGACGCAAATTTAGGCACCTATTGCGGCCCCTGGGTTTAGGATGTAAGGAGTGTATACTAAATACGCCACATTGCGACCCCATAATTCCAAGTGCTGGAAGCGCGGCAGCCAGCAGAAGAATAATTGCCATAGCGGTATCATACAGGTATATATCAAGGATCTCAGGTTTTCCCGGTGTATGGTATTCAAGAAGTTCTCTCGAGATTCTCACCGGGTCAGGTTGCAGTACACCGACGTTTCGAAGGCTGACTCTGCCATCGTCTTCAGGGTGAAGTCGATGGTAGAGTCAGCCTTCGTAACGTCAGTAGTAGTAGTAGTAGTTTTGAGGGGAGGCGACCGACAGCTAAGGTCATTTGCGCCATAGGGGATGGATAGGAAAGGATGAAGGGTGGAGAGAAACCCGGCGTCGGCATTAGCCTACTCTTTACGAAAGGCGCCAAGGGGTCCGCAGTTTAACGTCCCATCCGACGGACGGCGTACTCACTCAAAGTGCCCTCCACAAAGTACCTCAAGTAGGGATCGAGATACCTCTGAAAAATATTCAACACCGCCGGGATTTGAACCCGCGCCCTCATGGTGGGAGGCCAGTACGTTAGCCCCCGCACCATCTCGATCCCCCTCGTAATGTCAGTGTACTGCAACCTGACCCGGTGGGAAACCCGAGATAACTTCTCGAATACAGGTGTATACATGCCTGTATATGTAGGCCACGATAACATTGTTCTTTTAGAGAGTACATGGAATTATTATTACTCAGGGAGCGTTGAAAACCCGGAGGGTTTAATGAAGGTGAGGTGGGAAAAGGCGAAGCTTGTCTCCTGCAAGGGAAATTTGGCGTCCGCATGAATGTAGTTTTAATATTTAAAGTTTAAATCTAATTGTAATTTTATCAAGCTATTGCATACGGTTATTTGAAATGTGGAGGTAAGTACATATATATTTCTTAGCTTGGTGCTTCATTTCTTGACTAAGAACACTGTTTTCTAAGTTATTCTGTTAATTCCTTTTCATAAATATTTTTTCGGGATACCACTGTACTCGTAATCAAGCCTCGTTTGTGAGCTTGGTAAGGGTTATTTGTTTTTATTACGGAAAAGAACTTCAAGCGCAATGTTGTGTTTGGATAGTGTATGCATTTAGTAATGCTCTTGGTAAAAATATAACAGTTTACATTCATACAACTGGGTGATCACACGTCGTTCGCCAAACCTTGATAAAGGGAATCACCATTTCACTACAAGGAACAAACTTAAAGGGTAATAAAACCTGCAAAAATTAAATAGTGCGGACAAAAACTAATCGTACGATTAAAATTTAATTGACACTAAGCTAGACTAAAAGATATGAAACCATTAGCTATAAAATACTCCTAAAAATAAAAGAATTATACACGACATAAAGCATACCTTTAAATAAAAAATGACAAGGATTAATTACCGAAAAACTACCTTAGGGTAAATACTATATGTATATAAGATAAAAAGCCTAAAATCATTAATATGAAAGGCTATTTAAATTAATGAATTAATCATACTCAAGAAAAATGGAAAACCTATAACGAGCATATATATGTATTCCGATAAAACAAAATACATTACGAAACTAGTTACACAAATCGCTTAAGCTACTAAATTAAAAGGAAGGCGTGGAAAATTTTAACAAAAACTACCGAATGGTGAACTCAGAATTCCGCATAAACCATTACATTGTTTTTGCAACTACACAACATGCTTGCAAAAGTGTCAAAATACAAACAAATTCCTTTATTAAGTTATTTTATTATTCTTAGCTGCATAGATAACAGTACTACTGCCGGGTGTCAAGCTGCCTTTAAATTTCGCAACTTACATTCAGGCACCTAGCAGCACCCTCATGCCTGACCAGTTTGGAGGCAGTTTTAAAGTCTCGGGGATATCGAATCCGAACTCATTCCAAATTTCGCATTACCCTTAACCGGCCTCTCCTAAGAGGACGGCAGCACTACCTAGCGGCTGCAAACATAACTACGTCCTGGTCTTTCACTGCCTCTCTCTGCGCGGGATTTCCTCTTATTTATAATTTCGCCGATTGGGCCAATCCTGTTATGTTGTAGTTTGTAAGTTTTTAACGGAGAAAACGTCATGAAAAAATGTAAGGGAGAATCGATTGGTATGTTGAGAAGACTGATTGAAAAGAGTGACGAAATCAATAATTTGGAAGCGAATACAAGCAAAAAGTATCGGTAAAAATGTTTCCCTGACACGTGCTTGAAGTGCCGAATTGAGACCGTCAGGTCGTGCGCATGATCGCAGATCGTATTAGCATTGATAAAATGCATCCATAATTGAAATTGATATTGAAAATCAACTTCTCTAACGTTTTATAACCGGATTTTGGATTAAAATTCAGGGAAACAATACGTGAGATAAGGTTCTACCGGACCAGCACTTTTTCCCACATAGCAAGACTGAAAATTGTACTTGTGAACAGAAATGTCAAATTGTCCATTTCTATCATATTTTTGAACCGCAAATATGAAAACAAGCATTCGAACTCAATAAATGTCTTTGTTTGAGTATCCAAAAGTAAGTGAATGCTTCGACTGAAAGATGAAAATGAAGTAAAACTGAGAGAAGTGGTAAGAGAGTTGCCCGTTTTTTATCATTCTCCAGTAGTTCGTCAGTTTTTTAATGGAAAAATGAAAGAATCTATGCCTTCTACCTCGGTAGACTTAAATTCCGGTGTTGAATAAATGCTAAAACTGAAGTAATATACATACCCAGTACGTCAAAGTTTCAACTTATTTACTCCACAAGACAAACGGACTACACAAAGGAATATCACGTTAACTGAGTGCTTAAAGCCATGTTGGTCAATGATCCACAGTAAAACAGTTCTCTCGTCATTCTGCTTATTTTCAAGGCAGAAGCAGGATGAAGATGGATGAGGGAAATAATGAAACAACTTTTTAAAAACCCGGATGGCAAATCTAGATCTTCATTCTGAATAATCTATAGAGAACTCAAGGGAAATTGAAACAGGTAACAAGCATATTTCGGTATCACCGTACAACTACGTAGACAGAAATGGGAAGAATGAATAAATATTAATTTTTCTCTTCTCGGTTAATAATATGGCTGATGCGTCCAATTCCTCCTCTAAGTACATTCTATGTGAACAGAGAATATCATACAATATAATTATTGCAACGAATGAGTTAAGTCCAGAATATGGCCATGGTATTATATTGATACACGCGGGGAGGACAAAGGACTGCACTTATGGTTTGGGTTGGTAAACCCACCTGCAGATAATGCACTCAAATAAAGGATGAGGAAATTATCAAATAACACTGATGTTGAGCAAAAGTTATTATGAGAAATGAAATCACATGATATCGCAGTGAGGAACTTCGGAAATGAATGGCATTGCATCGAAAGAGGAATTCAATGGAATTCTGCATGGAAAGGTAGAGTTGAAAAAAAACTAGGGAAAAAAATTGGTACAAAGCGTGGGAAGCTAACGTTGGTTGATTTCGAGGCAATGGAAGATGCATCTGAGTTATGCTTTGAGTTTGGAGGCGTAGTTTGTAGAAGAGAGAGTTCAGGAATTGTGGAGAGGGATGGGAGGAGCAGAGCTGAAGAGCAAAAGCAAAGATCGATGGAAATATCACAAAACCAAAAAGGCAGTGGTGCCGTACGAAAAAAGGTTCCTACAGTAACTAGTGGAGGAGAAATTCAAATCTAAATGAGGCACGCCCAATCAAGATAGCATTGAACTTAGATCTCGTTTAGGAGCGATTGTCGTCCGTGGTCCTTGGTACCCTACACCTCGGCACCGTCGCTGCCTTTGATGATCCAGGAATCATTTATAACAATTAGTATTTTATTGCATTAATTAAATTTGTCTTTCCATAAGTTTATATTGAGTCGCCAAAGATGTAAGCAAGAAAACATGATGGCGATCAGCCATGAATTGCCTTGGATGCGTACCACATTCGCAATGAAAGGCTGCCAATCTATTAATTCAATATTCAACGCGGTCAAATTATTTTGTAATTTGGAGTAGCAAAGCATAAAGTATTTACGGAGAAAATAACTTGAACCGTGGTGTGAATGAATTGAAAAAAATAAGTTTTCCATGTAAGGGAAATTAATATGTGGAATTAGGCGTGTGATGGATTAATTATTAATTATGCAAGACCGGTACGCGACTCGACCTTCAAAAGATTCAATCAGCGCTTCACGCGTGGCATCGCCCAATTCCAGCATCATTGCCATCAACGAAGAATGGCTTTCGATATTATTTTGTTTGGTTCATCAATTTGAGAGAGAATTTTTAATAGGAATCAGCATTTAGTCAACAGGGGAGGGGGTGGATATCCTTTTGCGGAGAAAGCTAAGTAGCACTCAATATTTCAAAATTATTCATTCGCCATTTCGACTTGTTATTTTTTTTGCTTTCAAAGAGGGCGGCAAAATATTTTGGCGGAGCAGGTCGATAGAGAACCCCGTAATGGAAAGGGTCGCATCGTAAAAAAAACACCCGCCATCGCGGCTCTGCCCTGCTCATCGAAATCGTGGCGATTCCCATTCAACTTGAGTCCACTTTTAACCGGACGACGGAAATCAAATGAGAGATGCTTTGAAACATGGATTTCTGTTAATTTATTTTCATTCCGGAAGTGAGCTCTCTCGCACTCCCCCCTCCCGCACTCGGTGTGTGTGCGGGAAGGGGGGAAGGGGGATTAGGGGGAGGGGGGTGAGTGAGCAGGTGGGAGGGGGAGGGGTGGAGTTTCGGGTGTGGGAGGTGTGGCGGCGTGTGGGAAGTTGTGGCGGCGGTGGTTTTTGTGGGGGAGGCATAGGTGATCGACCCGTGGTCCGTCGCCCCGTCCGCCGTTCGCTGCCCCGGGCCATTGCCCCCGCCTCGTCCACTGCCCCTGACACTCCCGCTGCCGCCCCTCGTGTCGGCCGTTCCCCTTCGCCCTGCCTCCAATCTGCGGCAGTTGCACACGATCGTCAAAATGTACCCGCGACGCCGATGCAAGGACCGCTGGGACAAAAAAGGGCGATTCGCCGGTGTGCCCTCGGGGCTCGGAGGTCATCGGTGAGATTAAGAAAGTTTGCGCCCCGAGGGAGCGCTGACCCTCGGTGATCCGCTAAGAATCTACACAGTAAATTTTTCCAAACGGGAATGAAGGATTTCCGGGTGGTTTAGGGTTTAAAAAAATATTGGGCTGGGCGAAAATGATGGGAGAAACTTGAAAATTGCTGACGTTTGTGTAATATTTTAGTTGAGTGAACCAGTTAAATACTTGCTTAAAGTCTTATTCGGTTATCAGACCCTGTAAATTAGGAAAATAAATTATTTATCATGTCTAAACGTATGATTTCTGCTGTTTAAGATCACCTTTAGAAATTTATTTTGCGTCTCTTAGAAAGTATCTCGATTTAGTGGGATTGCACGTGGTATGGCTACTTAATGTGGAATACCTATACCTTACATTATCTTCGATTCATTAAATTCTACTAAAAGCATGTTTTTATGCTTTGATTAAAATAAGCTAAGCATTTGTACATTTTTGTGGGCGCGCCGATCAACTATAGCATATTATTTGGAAGAGGAATCATTTCCTTATAGCAATAACTAATGCGAGTCCATGCTAATTTTTGCAGAAACCTGTCAATTTATGACTAACCAGATCCAACGAAAACTTGTCAAATTATATCTCGTGGTGTACGGTAGGATAATACCAATACCTGAATCCGTTCCAAAACTAAAATCTAAGTCAAATAAACTCTCTTCCTGTGGTGTGAGATACCCACCGGAGCTGAAGAGCGGGCTATCCACTACATGTTGGTTTACTAAGAAGTCTTTTTCTCTCGCTGTAACAATTCCAAAATTTTATCGGTGTTCACAGGACAACGACACAAAATGCATCGGAAAGAAAATGTCCTGCCCATGTCCTTTCTCTTATTGCTTAAGTTAAAAAGGATAAGGAAAATAAATATTATCTCAGGAATTTCGAATAGTTTCAGGTTTTATCTCGAAATCTTTGGTATCCCAAAGAGAGAACATTTTATTGAAGATTTGTATTTAATTTATGAATATAAAAGAATTTTAACTTTTTTATCTTGATTTCTGTTGAAAAAATGAATAATTTATGTACTCTCCGAGTGAAGGATTTTATTTAGCAGCTTTATAGCCAAAAAGAACTGTTTTTGATTCAACTTTTGAATTGAGAGAACTCCGCCACTAAGCAGTCATGGTCATATAGACACACAATTTAAATAGGACTAAGGAGGTTGGGAGCGGGAAATGTGATTAAAATCGCCAAAATTACCACTCCTCAAGTTAGTTATTTCCCATTGTCTTTCAACATCCTTAAATCACACACATATTATTCCACAGTCTCACGCACATACACCGTTATATATATATATATATATATATATATATATATATATATATATATATATATATATATATATATATATATATAACGATTGTACGGAAAAACTCATACGAGCGGCACAATAATGGGCTGACACAACATAACACAAATAGAACAGAATAGACACATATAAAAGAACACTTACACGGTAAATTGTTCGAGCTTTCGGCCCTCTCAGGGGCCCTCTCAGAGTCTCTCTTGAAGAAGGCCCCTGAGAGGGCCGAAAGCTCGAACAATTTACCGTGTAAGTGTTATTTTATATGTGTCTATTCTGTTCTATTTGTGTTATGTTGTGTCAGCCCATTATATATATATATATATATATATATATATATATATATAATGTATAGCACTTAGCACTAGTGGACACAGACAAAAACACAGAAACACACAAAAAAGAGACTCACTATTTTTCGAATTTTCGGTGGTCGTGACCACCTTTATCAAGGAAGAGAGGGACAGAACTCGGTTCTCTGTTCAGAACTCTGAGGGACAGTCCCTCAGAGTTCTGAACAGAGAACCGAGTTCTGTCCCTCTCTTCCTTGATAAAGGTGGTCACGACCACCGAAAATTCGAAAAATAGTGAGTCTCTTTTTTGTGTGTTTCTGTGTTTTTGTCTGTGTCCACTAGTGCTAAGTGTTATACATTATTATTCACGTCCGTGAGACTTTCAAAAAGTGTTATATATATATATATATATATATATATGTGTGTGTGTGTTTGTGTGTGTGTGTATGTGTATATATATGTATTTATTTTAGTATGTATTTATTTATTTAAGCATATATTCATTTATTAAATAGGATTGTTTGTACCGATATGTAAAAATACATTTTGCCACAATGCACAATACTTAGGAATTTCATGGTTCAACATAGTGTAATTTTCGTAGGGAATAGGTAGCAAGGAGGGATTATGAAGCCTCACTCTCGCCCCAATAAAGTCATTATATAAATAAATCATTTTCTTATATAAATAAAATTATTTATAAGTGTTTAGGATTAATATTAATACAATCGGCAGATAGTAAAATTGACACCAAGCGTGGAAGTCAAGGTGGTTTGCAAAGTAAGTTGCGGGAAACTATGTACGATCGCGCTACGATACTCGTATATCCCGCGCCTTGGTAAAACCTCGTTTTCTCCACTTAATTTGTTCCTTATCTTTAAATAGTTTTTTGAGGGGAAATTAATGTTGCTGCTGAATTAAGAATCGACCACATCAAATGTCATGCTTTCCAAACATGTTAACCGGTATCATTGATGGAAACACGGTTATATAGATCGAAATTTCCATTAATTGCTGTCATTAGTTGATATCAGTAATAATTAGCAAACACGTGAAAATTTCTACTCGTGTTATCTTACTCACTATATAGAATGCTATGCCACTAATTAAATTCAACGCTTAATATTTCATTTAAATTCACGCATAAATTTGCAGCGTGATATTTCATTCAAAAGTATATCGTTTGATCAGAATTTAAACTTATTTGTTTCCACTGATAATTGCGCCATGCTTGGTTTAGTTTCCTTAAATCGTCTTCAATTATCTAGGATTTCCGACAGAGGGCTACAAAATGTGTGCAGGCAGGAGTGCTTAGAATATTAGACTCTTTTAACTTGCAATTGCCGGATACTTACTTAATTCCGTTTTTTTCAAACTAATTGTTCAATTGAATGACCACTAATTTCCAACAGTTCAGTCTTGCTGCAAATTCTTTTAAAAAAGCTGAACGTTGTCTCCCCTACGATCAAACTAGGATAAACTAAAGATGATTTCTGATCAGACTGTGAATTCGGGAGTCTAGTCCCTCTAAATGATTAATAGAATTCTTTTCGAATCTAGTAAACAGCTGACTTTAATTATAGGAGCTGCTGAATAATTACCGATTAGTTCAAGAATTACGGGCATGCTCTCGTTAGCTACGAATTCGTTTTTATTATTTACCCCTTTGGAAATAGTCGTCTCCTGTGCTTGGATACCAACATAATACGGAGATTTTTCAAATAGTACTCATGAGTATCGACTTTTTATAATACAAGTAAATACCACTATTTTTTAAATCGTGAAAATTATTGATGATTTACGTAGAAGTATTGGCAGGGATTACTTTAAGGAAACTTGGAAATCTATATTGCTCCTCAAAGTAAAATAAAATTAACTAGTGTTAAGAGTTCCTATAAGTTCAGTTTGAACATAAGTGTTGAATATGCAAATCATAAGCAGTTAGTCATTTCTAAGATATCATGCATTCGGGCACATCATAAAAAGGTAATTTACGTGATATAAACAAACAAATGATAGCCTTTCGGCTTTCTCTCGGTTTTCGGTTTCATTTTCATTTCAATAAACCACTAGGTTGATTTATTATTTCAGTGATTGTTTGCTGTACTTCCACCAATCCTATCAAGTTGCTTCTGTAGACCAATTTTAATTTGGTGGCATATATCCACACATTCTCAATCGAAAAACTCTATGCCGCCTTTCTGTATACACCTTTTTGGCTATTACGTATTTTGGAAATGTTTCCAATAAACAATAATAATGCACCTAATCACATTAAAGTTTGGCGTATGAAAATTAGGAAAGGAATAAGGATTTAGTATTGTTAGTGAGATTTGAATGATATAAGCTTGAACAAGGAAAGGCTGCTGGAAAATGACAAAGTGCCGGGTAAGTTTGTTTCGAGGGTAAAATTCAGCTTAAGTTAACTCATTCATCAATTTTAATGACAGTTGACTAATGGCCAATTATCGCAGTGCAATCCTCACTCGAAATTATGAGTTTAATGTCAGCCAGGAAATAAAGCTGACTTTGCTCACTAACTCTTATTAACTACTTAATTTTTATCTAAAAAAGGAGCGAACTGTTAAACATTGGCCATTATTCATATTTGGGTTGATTTATGAGTTAATTTGAAATTTCATTCACAAAATATGCAATTCCATGATATAATTCAGCGTCGCATCCCTTTAAGTATTTATACACTGAGCGCCAACTCCGTTCTTCTAGCCTTTATTATGAATAGCGAAACCACACTGTCGTTTTTAAATTAATTAAATCACGGCACTGCACGCCTCCTTTGGCCATTCCCTGAATAATTTATGTTCTTTACGATTATTTAAAAACAATCCCAAAAATCCTCTTAAATTATAAATGGTGTTTATTTGTGGCAGCAACGGGCTCCGAGTTTTTGGGTTGCGTTTTTATCGAGGAAATACAAACAATCCTTGACGTTTAAAATTTATGAGTGAATAAGGTAAATGAAGTCTTGAGTCAATTAGCATGAACTCCCTTTCGTTGACGACGCTGTAGCGCAAGCATTAGCGTTTGACCCCGAGGGTACCAAGAGTAGCACTGTTTATTGTCCCTATATATGCTACGAATAAATCTTCCCGCACTCAGCGGTTGAAAATGTGAGTATGGAGGTTCGACGAAATATGAATAGCGCATCCAATGATTTATGGCATACTACAAAAACTGGAAAAACGGAAATTATGCCCGTATTACCCTGAAAGATACGAGCGGGAGAGGTCGTTAAAAAATATTTATTCACGGCGTGAAGGAACGAGCTCTCTCTTTGGTTCATATTGTGAAGACTATTTTACAACCAGGAGCAAATGGGCCTTTTTATGGGAATTTGAAGGGCAAAAAGGAGATCTGAACAGTAATGCACAGATAAAATTTATATTCCTTGAAGTCAATACACATAAAGTCACCGCGACCATTAGCGAAACGTATATTCTTCTAAGAGGTGGTAATATGCATCCAAGAGATTAGTCACACTCCATAGAGACACAGATACGTAGAGAATGCTTGCAAAGCTCCAGGGCAGATTGCCTAGTTCCCTAATATAGCGCGAGGCTATTATCTTGTTCGTTAGGACGAGTCCGTGATCGTGTTCGACGGTCCTTGTTCCTTCAAATTCAACTGTGTGGTACTCAGAATTTCTAAATGAGCATTTTTCAACAAAAGGAAGTTTCTCGCGGTAATTTTTGCAATCTGGGACGCCCTTGGTATCTTCTTGCTTTTTCGATAAGCTCTGGGCACGAGCATCACATCTGCCATTCTCGACGTCGAGAGATGCGAACTCGAGAACTTCTGTTTGGTCTTCGAGTGCATTACTCACCAAGCCATCCAGTCCGGCGATAAATTAAGAGAAGCGGTTGTAACATTATAATACACAAAAGCAAATTTATTCAAGAAATGCGTCATTCATTGTCAAAGAATTGTAGGATAGAAACACAAGATAGTGTGTACGAGGTCTGTTCAAAAAGTATCGCGACATTTGTATTTGTTCAAAAATTATTTATTTATTCATGAATATCTATTTTGTACCCTTCAAAGTAGTCTCCATTAGATATTATACACTTGTGACAATGTTTTCTCCAATCCTCGAGGCACTTCAAAAAATCATTTCTTGTGACCTTGTTCAGCTCCTCCTTCGATGCACTCTTTATCTCGTCAATCGTAGCGCAGCGTCGTCCTTTCGTGGGCCTCTTCAGTTTCGGGAACGAGAAAACGTCACTGGGGGCCAGATCTGGGGAATACGGTGGCTGCGGCATCATTAGTGTGTTGTTTTGGGCCAAAAATTCGCGCATAAGCAACGATGTGTGAGCAGGGGCGTTGTCATGGTGCATGAATTTTGTTCTTCCACAAATACGGGCGTTTGTGGCGGATCGCTTCCCGCAAATTGCGCATAACTTGCTGGCAAGGCTCCTTATTTACCGTTCTACCCTGGGACAAGAACTCATGATGCACCACGCCCCTGCAATCGAAGAAAACCCCTTTGCACAACTTTCACATTCGACCGAACTTGGCGCGCTTTTCTCGGTCTTGGCTCGTGCTGCAGCTTCCATTCGGATGATTGACCTTTGGCTTCCACGTCATAACTTTAAACCCATGATTCGTCACCAGTCATGACCCTCTGGAGAAAATTTGGGTCGTCGCGGAGAGAGTCCAAAACCTCATTACCAATGTTAATGCGTTGCTGTTTTTGGTACGAATTTCGCGGCGACCCGTGTCAAGCCCAAATCATTGGCAAAAACCGAATGGCACGAGCCAATCGATATGTTTAGGTCCTCAGTAACTTCTCCAACGGTGATTCGGCGATTGGCCAATACTATTTTCTTCACTTCATCAATGTTTCCGTCTGTCGTTGACGTGCTCGGGAGTCCGGCATGATATTCGTCGTTCACATCCTCTCGGCCCTCTGAGAACGTTTTGTGCCACCGATAAACGTTGCTTCGGTCCAAGGTAGCTTCTACATATGCCACAGTCAACATTCGGAATGCGTCCGTGCACTTAATTTCGTCATGGAATCGCAAAAATGTATTTTTTTAAATATTTGCTTTTTTAAGTATTTCAATTCCGATGGCATGGCAAATCATTTCCAATGAGGTTTTCTTACGTTAAGTTTTTTATAGTTAAAATTTAAACGGATGGCCTGACTTCCATCTTTTGATTCCCAGACTTTTTGAATGAAATAATGCCGGCACGTTCTAGATTTCCCCACCCGTTGGGTCCAGTGATATCGTACGATACATTTCCGTTCGTTACCCCGTTGCGAATTTGCAAATAATAAGATTTCATAGCGGTCGCATGAGGTATTAATAATAACATATCAATCGTACTAATAGGCTTTGTTTTACACTTTGTTCTTTCATTGCAATTAAATACTTGCATTAAATTACTGGTGAAGTACGGTACTTAGAATCTGTTTAAGAAAGCTATCGAAGATCATTATGCGTTTCCCGGCAAAATAATAGTTACGGATTGAAATGCGGACAGGACAAAAATGAATGTTGAAAATATAACCCAGAAATAAACTTAAATTCATCCTTAAGTTTAAAATTACGCACAGTATGAATTAAAATGTACGTAATGGATTTGGATGGAATTATAATGATATTAAACCACATGTCAAAGATGAGAAACTGAACTCCACACATATCTCAATCGGATTAAAATTCATAATATCTTACGGGGTGGAAAAAAGAAATTCCCTGATTCTATCGATCAGCACCTGCAGGAATTGATTTTCCGGCTTGACGCGTCTGAAAGACCCGTAAATGGGAGTGAGTTACGGTGCTGGCATGCGCCCATCGCCATCCTCCGCCTCACCCCCCTGGGCGATGAGGGGGCGCCGGGGGAGTGGACCAGGGTGCGGAGGGGAGGGGGGGAAGGGCCCGGGAGTGAGGAGAGGAAGAGCCGGGGGAGGAGGTCGGGATCGCGATGGAGGTGGGGAGGTGAGATTATTTCTAGCCGGAACGGACGGCGGTTACGTGAGCACAATTCCGCCGTAGTTAGGAAAACAAAAATCCACGCAGCTCTTGTTTTAAACCCTGAGACTTGCTTCAACATAATAAGGCATCATCTGGCATCTCTAAAGAATACGTACGTGCGCGTGGTTGGGGAGTTGAATAAAAGGGGTGTATTTGAGAGGAAGAGGAAGGGAATGAGATTTTAGTCTTTTTTTCCACTCGGGGATCGTATTTTTGGGGGAATAGCGACTTTTCAAAGGTGAGCATGGTTGAGGAGGAACGGTAGGAGTGAAAAATGCTAAAACAATTAAGGTAGAAACGTAGCTAAATTGACATTAATGTCTTCAGTTTAATTATTGAGCCGAAGGAGCTATTTTAACAAAATAAATATTTTCGCCTAACCCATCGGATAAAACTAATTTTCTGCCGAATATGAAGTCACATGTACACCATGAAATGAGCGAAATTCGTAGAAAACATCCATGAGAATGATACGTTATCATTCAATTATTACTTTAAAAATTCAAGAAATGGCGCTCGTAGTTTCAAAAAAGGTTTGCTTTTAGTAAGCCTCTTTGATAAAATCCACGATACGGTTTAGAGTGATCGACGAATCAAATTTCGCGAATTAGTTGAGGCCACAGGCATATCACAAGTTATAACCGTTTCAATTTTACGCGAAAAATTGGGTTCGATAAATGAGTGCCGCGGTGAAAAAGGCTTCCATGGGTGCCGCATTTGCTCTGAGTGGAGAATAAATGCAAACGTGAGATCAACTCGGAAGCTGCTTTGGCGCTATTTCGTCGCAATCCTGACAAGTTTCCGCGTCGATGCATATCTGTGAAGGAAACGTTGATGCACTTCTACACTCCAGAGAGAAAGGAACAATCGAAACAGAGGGTTTCTGAAGAAGATTCTCCTCCGAAAAAGGAGAAGGTGAAATCAGCAGGTGAAAATGGTGATCATGGTTTTTTGGGATGTACACAGAATCATCCAATTCGATTACCTGTAACAAGGAAACACGATAAATGAAGAGTATTTTGCGTCGCTATTGCACCAGTCGTGCGAAGAAAATCAGAAAAATATCCTCACTAGGCAGAGAAAAAATTCTCTATCATCAAGGAAATCCGCATGTGGCCTGCGCGATTCCGATGGCGAACATTATGGAATTACAGTTCAACTTAAGGTACAACATCCACAATATTCAACATACGTTTGCCCCTACTGCCTTTTCTAATTGTCTAAATTGAAGACACGGCTCGGCGGATTACGATTCATTTTGAACGACAGGTCATTTCCAACACAAGACGCTTATTTTAAGGAACCTTCCGAAATCCCATTTTTTGGATGGCTATTTCCAAAACAATTTCTCCTCTTTGCCTCCTATGTATATTTCGAAAATGTATTTGATAGAGTGAATTGGGAAAAACTAATGAGTATATAAGAGAGAAAATAGAAGCATATTTGAGAGACAGGAGGCTAATCCGCAACCTGTACGTGTCTCAGACAGCTCAGGTGGGAGTGGGAAACGGGGAGTCCGAATGGGCCGTGTTAGGAAGAGGTGTAAGGCAGGGTTGCCCATTATCACCGTTACTGTTCAACCTGTATGCAGAGGAAATGATTAAAGAGGCATGGGAAGGACTGGAGGTAGGAATGAAAGTGGGCGGGGAATTCGTAAAATCAGTTTGGTTTGCTTATGAACAAACTCGGATTAGTCAGTCAGCCAAGGAGTTGCAAGCATTGCTGAGTGAATTGGAAATTCAGTGCGACAGGTATGGGATGACAATCAATATTAATAATACAAAGGTTATGCGATTTTCTAGAAAGAAAATGGCTAAGCTAAACATTAAAATAGGAGGGCAAACTCTAGAGCAGGTAGAACAGTTCACGTATATCGGTAGTGTTTTGGACCAACACGGTCAAAGTAGTAGGGACGTAAGGAGAAGAATTGCGCTAGGCAAAGAGGCTTTCACAAGGAGGAGGGAATTGATGACGGGGACATTGAGTAAGGATGTTAAGAAAAGACTCGTATAAACTTTGATATGGAGCGTAGCTATGTACGGTGCGGGAACGTGGTCATTGAAGGAGGAGGATAGACGTAGATTGGAGGCTTTTGAAATGTGGGTGTGGAGAAGAATGGAGAAGGTTAAATGGACCGAGAAGAAAACAAATGAGGAAGTACTTGGTATGGTGGGCGAAGAGAGAGGTTTGTTGGGAGATATCCTATAGAGGCAGGAAAAGTGGATGAAGGGGGTATTGACCGGCGGTGGGACGTTGAAGACTGTGATAGAGGGGAGAATGTTGGGCAAACGAGGAAAGGGAAGGAGCAGGATAGGGATGTTAGACGGGATGAAGGGAAGAAGAAAGAACTCAGAGATGGAGAGGGACCTGATGTAGAGTAGGATGTTGTGTTTTGCTAAGAGTCACAAAATATTTATTTCGGAGCTGTCCATCCAAAAACCCAAATATATATATATATATATATATATATATATATATATATATATATATATATATGCATATATATATACATATATATGTATGTATGTATATATATATATATATATATATATATATATATATATATATATGCTTTCATAGACGTAACACGGAAGTGCCGAATAGTACAATACACAGTAACATACAATATAGAAACACAAAAAAAGAAGAACACTCACAAGTTATTTCTTGATATTTCGACGGAAACACCCCGTCTTCATCTGAAGATATGTAAGTAATGCCAAGCATTACTTCTAGAGAGGAGTGTTTCCGTCGAAATATCAAGAAATAACTTGTGAGTGTTCTTCTTTTTTGTGTTTCTATATTGTGTGTTACTATGTATCGTACTATATATATATATATATATATATATATATATATATATATATATAGGATACTACTTATATATATATATATATATATATATATATATATATATATATATATATATATATAAGTAGGTGTATAAGGGCTGATCCAGCCCAGTTGCGCGCGGCGGCCATCTTGGAAATCGCGCCGGTGCTGCCGCCTATATTGAGTTTGAAAACAAAAGCGCAACGAAAAGCGGCGCTGGAATTCCAATGTGGTTTTCGGGGGCACGCGCGAGTTGGGAGGAGGAAGTACTTTGCGGCGGCGGTGGTGGTGGTGGCGTTGGGCCGGGGGGGCTGCGTGACCGCAGTTGTCTGAAATTCTTCTGAGATGCATGCGTTTAAGAATGCTAAAATATTACCATTGCTATTATATTGGTATTTTTGAGAAAAACAAAAAGTTAAAACGACAAGCGGTGTGTTCCCCCCCCTCCCCTTCTCTTCCCATCCCTTCCCATCCCCTCCCCTCCCCTTCCCCTCCCCTCCCCTTCCCCTTCCCCTTTCCCTTCCCGCCGAACTTGTTCGTGCATGTTTTTTTCGGATTTCTTGCGTTCCCTTCTCTCTCCCTTTCCGACTTTCGGGGGGTTTGGAATGAAAAAATGACGACTTGAAAAGGTCGGTTTATTTATATTAAAGTTAATTATATAATAATATTTCTATATAAGTTTGCACTAGCGGAGTCTGTATAATTGCGACTTTAAAAGTGTGGCATACTTATATATTATTCTCGCATCCATGGCAGTGCTTTTTCAATGGTGGTGGTCCGTCGATATGTGTCCGCCCTTTATTGTAATGTTCGTAACACAAATCGAACTCGGTACCATGGTCTCCTCTTGGCAGCATCGACAGCAAGACATGAACCTGGCTGGGTCGGTACATTTCTAGAAAAGCGAGAGGCAGGTGTGCGACGTGTTCGTCGGAGAGTATATTAATTTCGCCCTTCGCGACAATGCATGCTCTAATGGAGTCGTTGACTCTCTCCATAATATGACTGCTCGCATCCATGGCTGTGAGCTCAATG
This sequence comes from Hetaerina americana, assembly GCF_022747635.1. Lineage (NCBI taxonomy): Eukaryota > Metazoa > Arthropoda > Insecta > Odonata > Calopterygidae > Hetaerina > Hetaerina americana. The sequence goes on along the minus strand of NW_027286719.1, from coordinate 6,661,777 downwards.
CTCAAGTGTTCATTTGAGATGAGTATCACGCGACGCGCGGGGAGAGGGGAAAAAAGGAAACCGGAAAGGGGAGGCAGGAAACTTACTAACCGCACTTGCCTGAAACTCTTCTGAGATGCATACTTTTAAGAATGCTAAAATTTTATCATTGCTTTTACAGTAGTAGCATTATGAGAGAAATAATTATACAATGGAAGGTGAAGGAAAATGAATTAGGAAAAAAGAACACATTTTTTTACAACCAATTTATTCTATATATAAATAATAAAAATACACATTACAATAGGAATGTGATCAATTAGAACAAACACTATAACATTACAATAGGAATATGATCAATTAGAACAAACACTATAACATTACAATTGGAATTCAAAGCAGAATAATTAAATAAATTTTAAAAATGAATTAAATTTATCATGCTGCACATTATTATGTATCCAAGCTTTTAATTTTGAACAATTTTTCACGGCACATACTAATTTCTCCGTTTTGTGAAAATCGCATTTTGTTGAAGTGGGTGGGAGAGTGCACAATTTTGGGACATTAAAATACTTTGCCAGTTCTATTACTGGACGATCAATGATTCCCGACAAAAATTTACATTTTTCCAACTCTTTTGCAAAAACATATTGAAATGGCTCGGTTTCCTTTTTCAGAATAGTGTTCAATTCGTCGTAAGGTACATCGCCCGAATCATAATCCAACCCGTGCCAATTTCTAGTGAGCCACTGGTTCGTTTCCATCGCGGGAATTGGGATGCCGGGTGGCAACTGGAAAAGCCACGACCTTCGCCACTCGGATTCCAGATCCTCCATAGCCAATTCTCTGATCACCAAAACCTTTCCATCATCTCCTGCCTGGAAGTCCACAATGACTTTACTCATCCTTGTGCTCGGCATGGGTAGAACGGGAAAGGTACGTTTAGACTGGCGGTCGACCTCATGCCAAAGGTTATTCTCATGTGTTGCCCTCCCACCGTGCTTACGGCATCCCGAATGGGCGTGAAGAATTGGTCCAGCTTCGGGCTCCAATGATTGGCAACTAGGATAGCATCTATGAGTACATTTAGAATTTTTGAAAACTCTAGCCATTCCGATAAGTTTAGCAAAACAGTTTTACCCCACCGTTGATCGAGGAGAGCAGCTCCCGATTTACGAACAAACGCTACAACTTTACCAACGTTATGCGTGCCAAACTCGACGGAGAAATTCGTAAGTGGGCGGATTGTTTTCGGCTTTCCCTTCGATCTGCTTAAGAAGCCAGTAATGATCTTTTCACATTTGCGTAGGGCGCAAAGGTCACAATCGAATAAGTCCAGCCCGCTCAACTCGTCACAGTCGTCTGGTATATTTAACAATCTCACGTAAGCCCGCCCACCGTCATTCTGCCTCAGCTGCCACGCAATGTGAATTTTCTTGCTTGCACTTAGGACGGCACCACAATAGTATAAATGTTTAATGGCAGATAGATGTTTCTCATCGACACAAGAGGTCGTGGATGATGGTTGAGGAGGAGGAGGAGGAGGAGGAGGTGGTGGTGGTGGGGAAACAGGTACCGCGTCGGGCTTATCTGCGTGTAATGCCCCAAGGATCGCGTCCTCTATTTCCCTCTCCAAAATGTCGAACGCAGCTAAACTGCAATGTTCGTATGTTTTACTTTTCTTCACCGCTCTCTTGGGCTGTATATTTTCCTTCCCTTCCGCTCCTCCTCCTGTCTTGATCTTTCGCTTGATGCGAGGGTCAGAAGCACTCTGCTGCTCCTCGGCAGGAGGCTGTATCTGACTCACCGGCTGCTGTTGTTGTTGATGATCCGGTGACGGCATGAGTTGTTCGCACTGCTGTGGATGTGGATGCTGCTGCTCATGAGGAGACTGAGGAGACTGTTGCTGCTCCGGGTGCTGCTGATTATCTGACGACTGCATGATGATTGACTTAAAATTTGTTTGGCGCTTCGTATTTCTTTATATGCTTATTTCCGGACTTCTTATCTTCTTTGCATCCGGTCTTTTTTCATTATCTCTAACCAATCCGGTTACGTGTTCGTCTGGGATATTTTTTTGTGTAACGTTTCGAATGTTTTTCAATTTTCTTTGAAGGCATAGTTGATTTTTTACGGAAATGATATCGTAAATATCATCCAAGTTGGTTATTATACTGGTAATTTCCCCCTCGAATTCGTCTAGAAATTGATCGGGTACTTGCGGATGTCGCGTTTCCTTGTTTATGGAAATGGTATCGTTTATATATTCCAACGTGTTCATTAATTTAGTAATTTCCTTCGCGTATATGTCTAGAAATGTATCGCCTACTCCCGGAATTCTTTTATTTTTCCTTTTATTCCTTTTCTCGTAATGCGGCATGGTGCTCTCCGTTTGCCAGCAGACGGGTTAATGATTATTTTATTAGCTCGTGCAACCATATGTCTCAGTCTCTGCCGCCAAGCCGAAGTCTCAGCTAACGAGCAACATACTTGCGATTTTGGATGGCACTTGCGTTTGCATCTGACCTTACCGAAAAACTTTGCAAACAATACAGCGACTTTGCAATCATTTATGTGAGGGTGTGAGAAAACCCCAATGAACTGCGAAAGAGAGCGTTTGGTGGATTTGAATAGTGTGTACAAGCAGCAGTACTCCCCACACAAATCAGACTTGAAATTCTGAAGACGTGTAGTATTCGTTCGTAAGGACGAAAATCTTGAAAGAAAGATTAATATATCGGGAACGAAAGGTTGAATCGCATACGAATCGAAATATTCCGCATGTTGCGAATCGATGACGTGCACTGCAACCCAATGAATCCCCGGTTTGCTTGATGGGTCAAAATTAATTATATACACGCCAGGTTTAACATTATATTTCGGTAAAATGTCAGAGGCGAAAACTCCGCGAAATGAGTCTCTTGTTAGCGGATTTTGCCTAAGAACTCTGTCAATCTCGTGAGTTTGCATGTTGTGAACCTTATGACAAAAGTAAACTTACTTCCCTATTGTTATTAATTAAAATCTCCGAATCATACTCGGCATAAACGAGGACGGTCACGGCGTTTTGTATGGGGTTCTTGAATTTGGCTTGCAAGCGTAAATTTCCCGTACGAGTTGGGGAAATGTGAGTCTCGTGCCCCGAACCGTCGCGAGTGAGATTCCACGCCATAATGAAATACCCATGCTCGAACATCTCCTTGGTCACTTGATTTCCACCGTCACTATGATGAAGCCTCAGGGCTCGGTACAGCTGACGGTATGCTCCGGTACAAAACTTTTTGGAAGTGGTATCAAAATCAGTTTCGTACCCTCCGCAAGGGTATTCTTGATCGTCCACATAGACCGAGCAGGCATACATGCTATAATGATGAAAGTTGAAAGAATTTTTATTCCTTTTACCGAGAAATGAATTGCTATCTAACAGAACGGCGACTAGCGTGTTTGGAATTCGTCCTAATATTAGGTTATCATTGCTAAACATGCTGCTATTTGCTGGGATAGTAAATGTTTTAATTTCGACTCGCTTATAGGGTAACGTTATCGGCATTTCACTGGATAAAACAGTAGCGTGAGCCACGAGAAGGGAAGGATCTAGATCGTAATGCGTGGCATATAGTGTAGCTTCTTCAATTTTCAAAATGGAATCTCCCCCCTCGTTTTCCATCAAAAAGAAATCAGGATTGGCGAATGATAAATCTATATCAACGTCTACATTATTGATCAACAATCTGTCTTGATGCAGCACATCCGCGTGGAGTTTCCCTTCTAATTCTAGCAAGGCACTATCCTTCAACCAAGTCTGACGTTTTACGAAACCTCTGTTCGGCAATTAAATTTTGTCCAAATCGTCGCCTTCATCGAGTGCCCATCCATCGCAAATCATGTGCGTACGAGCAGCGTCTTCACCATAGTTCAGGAGCTTTTCAATGTAACTTCTGTATCCATAGTATTCCGAGGTGGTCACCCTTTTCCCGTTCAAGCACACGTTGCAATTTTCGAACATGGAATTTAAGATTTTGTTCACGACCCCAGGTTGATTTGGGTCAACACTCGCGTAAGACTTTTCATCAGTTTTAACTAGTCTTAATTTAACATTGAGACATATGCTGCTTAGATCGAGATACCTATCTCCATTGCCTTTGATTGAAAATTTCAATTCCGAATATGTATCAATTGCGGTAATTGGTTTGTACGCTACCGTCCTGTGGCCGAGAATACTGGTTTGCATAGGAAGCTGTTTGAACAGGTCCAAACACGAAGGAATGACTTGCTCCATTTCGTTTGATGATGTAGTCCACACCCAAGCTCTAGAAAGACTGTTTATCTTTTGCGTTAAATCACGGTTTTATGAGAAAATGTCCCTTCCACCACCACGCTGCTTCCCTTTCCCCTTTTTCTTCTTCTTCGTAACGACATTCTTTTTCTTGCGGTGCGTCTTTTTCTTGCGGTTCAACTTTGTTTTCCTATCAACTTTTCTTCTCTTTCTCGCGGGAGGTGAGGATATGTCATTCATGTTGATGACAGCGTCGGCAGGTATCCTCACATTATTTGAAGCAATGCGCGGTCGCTTTGCAATACGCAAGCCTGCGCCCGCCATTCTTTCCAACTTTGCTTCGGCTCTCCTCTTAAGGCTGCTTCCTGCCTCTCCTAAACGCGTTCGTAATATTTCCCTCCCCGACTTAGAGCCGACGTCGGAAAGTGCCCCTACCCCGGCCTTCACCGCTTCCTCGCCGACTGCTCTCAACCCGGAATTAAAAAATGGTTTGACGTATCTCCACAATCCGCTGAAAAAAGACCCAAGCCCCTTTCCTCTCTGTTTTAAATGGCTCGCACGATAAACGGATCCGACATCGCCGCCTCTTTGACTCCTCGAAACGTAATATCTTACATAGCGATTCGTATCATTCGCCATCTTGATGCACACTAATGAAAATTAATGATATCACTTCAATTTAAAGTGTAGTATCACCGCAGCCGGATCCAAACCATCAATAAATGGAAATGGCTTACCCATTTTATCTGTGAGAAATATCTCAATGCTATCGAATTCCCTTCGTTCGATGGGTAAATAATATGGATTTTGAAATATTTGATGTCTTCCGCTCCCTGTACTGATAACTCTCATGCATCTCGCCAACTTATCACCAATATATTGTCGTTTTATCAAATCGGTGTACACGAAGAGGGTCCCGGAATGGCTCACATCTTCAGCATGACGAGCGGATCTTTTATTAGACCAGTTTACCACTCTTTTAAGGACGCTATATTGTTCTTTTGTTATCATATGCCTATCTGTATAACCACGCCAATCCGAAGTAGCTTTCTTCTCCACTCCCACGTCTGCTTCCTCCTCCTCATTTGCACCCTTATCACCTTTGCTATTACCAACTGTAATATCATCCATGGTCGTCGTCATAGGTGGATCAGAAGTCAAACCGTCAATGGTTTTAGCAATTTCGACGTTGTATTCCGCCTGGCTGTCTGCAGGCACAGAATCTCGCATCGCATGAATCAATTCTTTCAGCGAGCCGTAATGTTGATCCAATTTCAGCACGTGATTCGGGAGGACTCTCACCGATACATCTTCCACGGGTGTTTCATATGCCTCCGGTATCAAAATCTCCACCAACCCCACGGTCCACTCTCCATTTTCCAGTAAAATCCGATGAGGGAGCCTCGTACGAAAGTGTGCGATGGTATTATCAGGAAAAAAATTACCAGAACTATCGCTGAGAAGCGTTATGTGAAAATTATCCAACATCTTGCAATCTTTTCACGGCAGACGCCGGCACCCAACTATTAAAATCGTTACCATAACCTCTCCATTTAACGAAAAACTCCAACTTTTTTCCCTTACCCCTACGCTGGAGTATTTTATCGATCTGAAATTCGGTGTTATCACTCAACCGTACTCGAACCAACTCCTCTCCGTAAAATGTTCCTTTTATATCTTCCCCGTTTAAATCTTCCAGTTGGTAGGTCGGCACCTTCAAGCCTTGTACTAAAGCCTTAATCCTGAAAACTTCAGTGGAGTAATTGGGGGTGTATCCTTTTGCGAATGGTGTCCTTTCTTTGCTGATTCGAACGTGATCACCCACTTCAAATGCTGCTTTCTTGCCCATTCTGTTTCTCAAACGTCTTGATTGGGCTAGCTTCTGTGCAACCTGAAAAGCATTTGAAACATTAACCTTCGAAGGTGGAATTCCGATACTAGAATGCACTCGATTGTTATAACTTTGGAGCAGTTTCGAGAGCACTTTCACGTAATTGTATGTGTTGTACTTTGTAAAATATTTGTACATTCTATCTTTCAACGTCCTGTTGAATCTCTCCACAACAGCTGCTTTGACTCCAGGTTGGTTGGTAGTATAGAATTTTATTCCTCTTCTCCCGAGATATGACTTGAATTTTTCGTTGGCAAATTCGGTTCCCTTGTCGCTTTGCACCTTCAACAGCCGTCTTTTCTTGAGAATAGCGTGAAAAGCTTGGATGACATCTTCAGCCTTCTTGTTCCTCAAAGGTACGGCCCAAGCATATATAGAAAATAAGTCGATGATCGTCAAGAGATACCGATAGCCTTCGTTAAACTTCATCAAACTTCTCATGTCGTTGAGGTCACACTGCCAAGTTTCATCAATGTAAGACGCATCGTAATAATTTCGCGAAATCTTCTTTCTGATAGGTTTGTGTAATGAATATGTTTCCTGCGAATCCAGCCATTTTTGAATGGCATTCTTTGAAAATTTTCTTCCGAGAGCCTCCCACAATGCGTTCCTAGTCGAAAAACTGGCCGGATGTGATGGGTCGTAATAAATTTTATTCAAGGATGAGAGGTCCAAGCTCGAATCTTGCCTCCTTTTTGAGAGACTTTTCCCTTCCTCTTGCCGTCGTTTGACGGTGGAGTGTATGGTGGCCTTTTCGTTCGTTTTCGTCTTCCTCTTCTTGGTAAAACTGTCTCCTCCTCCTCCTCGCTCATTCTTCCCTCCTGCTCTTCCTTTATTGGCACGTTCCCCGCCGCCGCCGCTGTTTCTCCTTCTCGCATTTGCTGCTCCAAGTCGTCCAGCAGGTTCTCCATCCTCCCTATTCCTTTCACTTGGTTTTCCTCCCATTTCCCAAACTTAGCGTCTGCTTGCAATAATTCCTTTCCAGAATTTATTATGCCACTCCTTGGCACCGCCTCGTCGGAATGACCATCATCATCAAATATTGACGTTGGAATGAACTGCTTATTTTTTTTTAATACGTTTTCTATATACGAATTCAATATTCTTCTATATAAAATCCATTTTTGCCGGTCGGGGAGGTCCTTTCGATTTAAAATCTCTCTAAGTTTTTCGTCCAGAGCTATTTCATTGTTTTCTCCAGAAATGAAATAATGATCAGGCTCGGACGGCTTAGTAATTTTTCCTCCTTTGCGGCGTGTTGACTTGAGTTGATGGTCAACGGCGGGGTGTGATAATACATTATATTCGCTACTTTCGGCTACTGCGTCTAAGTATGAATCTAATACTTTTCGGTAATAATGCCATTTTTGCGAATCGTTCAAATCAATCCGCTTAAGAATTCCTTGCATTTGTTTATCCAACTCTGTCATTTCGTTCTTAATATTCCGCCCCTTTTCATGTGTGGTGGTGGTGGTGGTGGTGGCGGTGGCTGCGGGATCCACTAACACGAACTTTTTGAAACTCATTATTTTTTTATCAAACTAGCTATTCCGCCGCTGATTAGTGGGAATATCGCACCAAGAAGAGCTGACAAAAATCCTCCTTGTTGACTAAGTAAAACGAGTTTTCTTTTCAGGGTGCTCTATAGCAACCTATCTCTCTGATTGCTTTTTTGTATCTGAGCAATTTTTTTCTCAACCTCGGACTAATCTTACAATTACCGTTTAATACGTTTCGACAACATTCGCTCAAAGATTTAATGACATCCGAACCTGCCGTCTTAATGATGGATCTTCTCTTCGTAGCCGAGGCCTTCTTTATCTTTTTTAAAATGTTAACATTTCGCTTTAATCTGGCTAATTTCATTTTCTTCATCTTGGGTTAACTTTGAAGGCGGTTTAGTAAATTTGGTGGGACGAAAATTTCACCGATTTCGTCGGGAAATATGTTCGTTCTGAACCTCAAGCAGTCGTCCGTTTCTTGAGCAAAGTCAAGTAACAAGTAAGTGAATGGCTTCGAAGTCGCCTCCCTATATACCTCGGTGAGCGCTGCGGGATTTTCAGGATAAACCTGGCAGGCCAAATGTCTAAATTGCGACCGATCACGGAGATTTCTAAAACATACAATGTATTTTGCGTTTAGTGAAATGGTACGTGAAAAACGCGACTGATAAAAAACATTCTGGCTAATAAGAATTACGGAGATATTTGAATGATGCGAATCTTTCGTAAAAAGTTCGCTTACTCTGTTGTCACTGAAGGAGTCATGCATCAAGTCATCTATGATGTACAGAGTTGGTACCTTCTTAGGATTTGCAAAGCTTTCGGGAAGACTGAATAAGAACTGAACCTTATAAGTCTCGATTGCATTAGGTACACTTCCGTAGCTACAGCACCATATGATTTTATCTATCTTCCCATCCACCATTGACGTTAAATTTCTGAGAAACTTTAAGACAAATTCTGTTTTTCCGCTGCTCGAAGGGCCGGCCACCACACACGTAAAAGGATGCTTCCACTTGATCATGATCGAAAACAACGCGCGAGATGCGAATAGAAAAATGAACACTCCTCTCTTCAGTTTGTGCTTTTATCTTCATATTTCGAGCATGTCATGCATACGCGTCGCGAGCACCTTCAACTCTTTCGCGATCTTTGTTAACACTGGTGAATAATTCTTGGGGCATGCTATTCCGAATAGTCCTAGGTTATTTTTACCTGCTCTCACTAGAGTGTTGTTGAACTCGCTGTACTCATAGACGTTATCGTCGCGAAAAAAGTACAAGATTCCATTAGTGTATCTAAACACAGAATCGATGTCTGATGGTATTTGCGGAAACATCTTTTGATAGCGATATTGAGTTTTAGGTCTAAAATGGCATTCATCCATTTCAATGTTAAATCTTTACTGTGAAATATTAACGTCATCCCAGTATATGTGTTCACAGCTGCTTGAATATTAGCATTACGCGGCAGTCCTACGGATGACGCAGCCAAAGGGTAACCCTCTACCAATTGCATACTCGGGTATTGAATCATATAAATCATTTCCTTAATGAAAATTACAATTTCCCCGCTCGGTCTTTGATAAATTGCCGTAATAATTTTACCCGGAAGAAAGGGAAGCCAATCGGTAATCCGTTGGGGGCCAAATATAACCGAATTGACCGCATTTTCCATATCCATGAACCAAAAATACTGACCGTGAAATATGTATAACAAGTGATTTAGTATAAGATATTTATCTATTTTTTTTAATTCGCACAACATGGGAGGGGGGTCATTTCTTTCTCGCCCCATATTCCCATCCTCCACCTCGCCTCCACCACTCCCCCCTCCTTCGTTTTCTTTCTTTTCTGCAGGTCTGCCATAAATGTACTGTATCGCTTGAATGTCATCTTCATGTAAGGCTATTCTATAATCGGATGCGTTGTATATTGCGTACATGATAGCATTTTTATAATTGGAGTGCGCGATTCCCAAAGCATGACCAATTTCGTGGATAAGTGTTGCGAGAAGGCTGTATTTTAGTTCGGCCCTATCAAATCCTAAATACCAATCCTCGTCCTGGTCAATGTGAATTTCTACTGACTCGCCGTTAGCCCTCGGATAATCTGCGTGGGCTAATTGACCGCCATTTCCATCAAAACTCATGGCGTAGAAACCTGGACCAACATTTTTATGAATAAGGGCAGCATTTCTGATAATGATATCGGGTGTTCTAGAATTTTGCTCGAATGTAACATTCGTTACCTCGGCCCATGTCTCGAATGCTTTCTTTGCCAATGCAATGTAGGTTTCATTTACGAAGATGTAATGCCAATTGATAACATTCTTACGCCACTTGTACGGGGTTATTGAGAATGCAAAATCATCCGCTACGCCACACCGGGGGTTTTTCATAAAATCCACAGTCTCTTCATCCATCCGCCCACCCGCATCGCTGATATTATAATATTCTTGAAACCTTCTTAGTGATTCTGTTATTTCCGCCGGTTTTACGTTGGCAAGTCCATTCTCGCTCACATTCAGGTAGCCATATTGTTGCAGATAACTCGATATGCAATACGTGCGGTTGTTGTCTGGTATGATACCGGAAATGCTCAACCCCAGCTCGGTGAGAAACAAGACCAAAAATATTAATCTCATGATTATGCTCAAAAGCTTCGCGAATCCCGCGATGTTTCATTTACCAATTGCGAATAGTGACTGAGTACGACTCGGAAAAACGTTATTTATATATTAAATCCACCCATTGCAACCGATGTTAACAATTGGCAACTCACGTATCGGAAAACGCATTTATTTTATAATGCCCCCAAGCTAATGTATTAATTCCGTCTTCGCAAACATAACGTTTATCGTCATTGGAACTCAATGCAATTTTATTTATTTTTACGGTGCCCAGCTTATGCTCCTTCGATCTAATCAGAAACATCGATCTGAATGCCGTAGAATTTTCACGTAAGCAGGTAACATAGTCTTCGAATGTGATCGTTTTGCTGAGCGTTGCTCTTTTTACGCCTTTTGCACGTTTCCTCACACATCCTCCCTGCACACGGTAGGAATATAATTTCCTTCGTAATCCGATAAAATGCGTCATAATCTTTCCAGCACACTCGTCCTTCATTTTACCGATTACTTTCTCGTTAGCTTTTGAATAGCAAGGATGGTCGGGTGGATAATTGGATGTATCGTAAAGAGAGCTGTTCCGTTTAATATCTTCGTAAAAATTTATCAGCATTTCCATTATGAAGCTGTCGGTATCCATGTAACACAAGTTTACATTTTTTCTTTTCATGTGCTTGTAGAAGAAATCGTACATGAATACTTTTGAATTATCTAAAACGGTTTGCCCAATATAAAGCAGCTTGTTCATCTTGGTTGATGTTTTTCTCAGGTGAACGGCTATGAGATTTTCTGCAAAGATCGTTCGATCGAGAAACATAGAACTCGAAATCAGTTTGTCTAATCGCTTTTCATTGTTGACAAGTTCGATATTTTTCCGATTTCGTACGTTCTCGCATGTTTTCCCGAATACGCTGTTTGTTGCATATTTCATCAGTTCCTTATCGAAATCGGAATTTGCTAATTTACGCCTTTTCGTATTGGAATCGACGTATGGTTTCATCCATCGGGATTGCTCGAATTCGATTATTTTGTGTATTTTCGTAACTCGTAAACCGGCAGCTATCGCCTGTTTCAATGCTCGGTAGTGGACAACATAATGCTCCTTATCGTCAAGCGTCGTTAGCAATTTTGGATGTCCACCTCCCGGTGGGACCATATGCTCGCAACAAAATGGTAAATCGGAGTGTGAATCGTGAAGTTCGGGCGGATATTTCAGATCGACTTCCAAAAGATAGCCTTTGGGAGAGTCGTCGGGGATTGTCATAACGTCCACCGCCTCCCCCACTTCAACCCATTTGAAGCCTCCGATCGGAAGTGATTCCGATAGACAATATCCGTATAAATTATTTGCATCGATATATCCTAGATATTTCGACTCCTTTTCGGGATCAAACTGATTCATATATTCGTTATTAGCTTCGGCATACCGTTTAATACATTGGCTTATGCCTCCTCGAATGCCTTTTTCGAACATAAGAATCATATCATAATCGGTTAACAATTCGAGTTTGACTCCGGTTTGCTTAAGCATAGCATCGAAAGAAAGGCCTGGCATAGTGAAATACCATGCGGGGTCCAGCCCATAGATCGATATCATAGAATCTCTGAAGTTTTCGAAAACATCGGATAGTAAAAGAACATCGGTTTTTAAGTAAAGATCGGAATAGACTCCCAGGGTACTGCAATCAAATTCTTCCCACACCTTTTGAGCAAATGCATAATCGTCTTCGGTAATTGTATCTTCCGTCAGTGTGCTATAAAAATGTTCAATCGGTGGCAAGCATGTTTCGTTGAGTTTTTCCCATGAATCTACATATTCATACGGGAAAACGCCTTTTCGTGTGACGAATTCTAGTTTATCTCGGAAGATGCGCGCAGTTTGCCTAAATTTTTCGGCTGGAAGAATATCGACCAATTTCGAAAGTGATGTGCTCATAAATCGAAAGGTGTCGATAAATCGGTATGAGAATCTTGAATCTACATATTTCGAAAATGAAATGTATTTTTCCTCATTGTTCGGTATGCATGTTATTCTGAAATCATCCGAGCCGAGATGCGGCACGATGAGATGCGCGTCATAATTTGACAGGTTATGACAGAAAACTGGGAGGAATCTCGGTTTCTGACAATTTATATTGCACGCATAATGGGCTGCACCTCGAAATTTGCCGGAGAGGTGATCGTGATCTCTCACACGGTCCGCGCCCAACTCGAGGCCGCATATATGGCAAATAGAGCATGTGTCGAATGCAATCAACTCGTCTTCGCTCATTGCTTGCATCGGTACTACATTTCGGTATTTGTCTCGTGCAAAAAGCGCCATTTCTTTGAGTTTTTCCAGAAAGACCTGGATCGCATCTTTCCCGCGGTAAAGAACGGGCTCGAAAAATTCCCCCGTACTGGAAACCATGAGCATGCAAAATGACATCGCTTCGTGATGTTGTCGCATTTGCGTGTACGAATGCTCATTCAACGGCTGACAAGATAAAACGCGCGGTAGTAAACACTCAAAGTCGGCGTAAACTACGAATGGAACTCGAGTTATATGCGAGTAATTCTTAAACTTTAAAAAAGCCTCGTCGTCGGTTGGAAGGATTATTTTCGATGGCGAATTTCGGTTGCAATCTTCCTTGTGAGCATCAAAAGATTTTTTGGATTGGCAACGTTTAAAACATCTTTTGCATACATAACAGAATCCCGTGTGTTTCGTCACTTGATGTTTCACTAGTCGGTTAAAGTTCTTAATCCAGCAGAAATGACTTTTTTCGTTTTCGGTCAAAAATAGCAAATCTCTGTGGTCTTGAAACTCCCGCTCGACTACTTTCAACGGATATACATTTTGCTTTTCATCCAAACCGAAAACATTAATCGAAATATTGTTGGTTTTTTCGAATTTTGTAATTGCTCGGATTTCTACCGGATAGCTTATACATTCCCAATCGTACCCGGTTCTGAATGCTTCGGTATTATATTTCGAAACTCTTTGCGGATGTCGGCATATGTTCTTCGACCAAATTGCATATTTAAAACAAAAGAAATCGGTATTTTTTACGTTAATTACAGCCCCGGTGTTTTTAATTTTTTTCGGAAGTTCAATATATGTAGACCCCCTCAAAGGGGTGTATCTATTTATTCGGAGTTCTAACCCTTCAACCACCGATAAAATCCATCCACTCCCTCTCGCGCTATGCTCACTTTTTTCTTTTAATAGTTTCGAATACAATAAATCTAATATCTCATCGACATCGTCGGCCTGAAACACTCTAACGTTCTTAGTTTTGAAACATCGATCATCGAATTGCTCATCTTTCGCAAATCGGCATTTTAAAATTACATTAATTTTCAATGGATTACTTCGAAGTTGTTCGGTTATTTTATCCCTTATTGTGCTTTTGATTGCTCCCAAAAATGTTACAACATCGGATATTTCTTCGATTCTACTCACCCAATATGTTTTCAATCGATTCTGCGCAGCCGACTGTAGTTCGATTATTGGTCGAATTTCACCGCCAAATTGTCGTAATTCATGCCTTCGGTGCACATCGGAGTTTTGGTGGCTTTGCAAATTTTGATAATATGTGTAGCACACGTCACAAAATTGTTGCTCCATTGCTTCACAAACACCCCCACTACTCCCGGGACGTGGAATGCTAGCAAACGACTGATGGGGGCGAAGCGGAAACTATATATATTTTAGTTCGGCTTCGCACTACTGACGGCAGCACAAGACGGGAGGAGTCGGAAAGGAAAATATTTTTCCCGTGAACAGACAGCGGCGGGAGCGCAGAGCCGGAAACCGCGGGGGAGATAAGATATGGAGAGCGAGGACTCCTCTCGCATGGGGAGGATGTACGCGTTTAAGAAGGCTAAAATTTTAGCATTGCAGTTTTTATTTTTTTCTAGAAAAATAATATTATAACGCATAGGCCTATGTATTATTATTGCATGATGCACACTGGGGTTTTTTAAGGGTGGTCATTTTTCGAGACCACATTATTTACTATATATCGATTTTTTTTTTATATATATATGTATGCTTTTTTATTTATCATGAGGTAGGAATCACATTATTCAATATTCATTATGGGGAAGGTGGCATGGATTCGTAACATAGTAAATTATTTTTTCTTTGCTGCAACTTTCGACATTTATTACCCGCTAATGTCTCGAAATTATTACTGAAATTTGGATTGTAATATAATTTACATTCGGACATTAGTTTGCTAGGTTTTTCATTAATTCGAATTAAGTTTAGGTATAACTGCTTCACAAGTTTATGTTTAATGCAACAGTTCGCGTCGGTATCTTCAACAATTTCATTCATTCGATTCTTTAACCAAATTTCGTTTAGCTTCGAATTATATTTTTGCCCAGTTATTTCTCTGCGTGAAACAAATTTTATTATGTTAATTTGTTCCATTTATGCACCAGCGGAAGTGAACACAAGCTTATCCTTCCACCTCTAGCATTGGAATGCCGCGACCGCGCTACTTTCTTTTGCTTTCCTTATTCTCACCTCCAGTCTATCCTTCCTATCCTCCTCTTTTTCTGCCGATTCTCTTAGCCGTTCGGCCCGTATATGGTTAACGCATACCAACGGAAGTCTAGCGTCAAGACAAAGCCATCTTAACTTCACTTTGTGCCACCATTTTCGTTGATTCAATTTATAACCAAATGTTTCCCTATCGTAAAGATCGAACACAATTTGGGGGGCGTCCATTTCTTTCGCGTCAATGCTATGAAATGAATTGCTAGCGCTCGTCCGCTTGGAAAAACAAATTCGTTATGTCATCACGTTTCCGTCGAGTTATGTCATCACGTTTCCGTCGAGGGAGAGAGAGAGAGACCTTCCCACTTGGTAAAAAATATTTTCGTTACGTTTTAAAAAAATATTTTTCTTCTGTAACGAACCTTAAACTAGACACATTGGCAATATTTTCCATATAATCCATCCGGTTCTCTCATGAAAACAACCGCTCTTTTCCGCGTATATATCCAGAGGGTGCCGCCCTGAACGCCATTCGAAGTACATCAAGACAAGGGAAAGGTAAGATGACGTGCCTTAGAAAATTATTACTTATTATTTATATTTCTTTCATTAATTTTTTCTTCCTCCTTCGAACAGGTCACACCGATTTTAACAAAAAAAAACCAATTGAAACGTAAGGTATCCTTTCTCATTTTTTTCTTTATTAATACAATTTACCTATTAATACAATTTACCGATGTAAAAATATATACAAATTAATTCATTCCTTTCAGATGGATAAGTTGAACGGCCTACTGACGGTGGTGAATAAGAACACCCCTGCATTTTTAAAAAAAGAGGAGTTGAGCGTTAATAAAAAATATATAATATTAAGCCTAGAAAAGGTTAACGGGAAGTACGGGGAGGGGTTGGTAGCCTTAATTCAATACGAAGGGGAAGCCAAACGGAAGATTTGGCTTCCCAAACAATATACCTCAATATTTGAGGATGAAAGTGATTTAAAGACTTATAATGCCAATGATGAGAAATGGAGCCTGAACTGGGACGGAACCCGGTGTGTTATCCTCTCCTGGTATGTACTATCTTTTTACTTCAGTCTTGTATTGACCATTTCATTGATCGAGTAATTATTTGCATGGCATTTTTCTTCTTTCAATTTTGGCTGTTTTTAAATCGATGTAAATTTCCAAAACAAACAGACCATATATAGTGATATATAAGTAATAATATCCTATCTACATTTCACTATCACTAGTTTCAAATTATATGTAACCTTTTCAATTCATTGATTGTAATTATATGTAAAATTCAAATTATATTTCAAATTATATGTAACCTTTTCAATTCATTGATTGTAAAAGATGTTTTTTTCCTTTTTTCCTTATTTCATTTGCGGCTTGGAATCGATGAGCGCCCCTCCCCAAAGTGACATAACTATTTTGTACATAAAAAAATAAAAATGAAAAAAGTGTGATGATGTGTTTTATTTCTTAATCCTGATCTCCCGTTCCAGTTTAAATAAGCATCCCTTGCGTGTTACAACAAGCATCGGAAAGGCTGGTGTTCTGTGTTGTTAATTATTCTGTTTTAATATAAATGGAATTTTATTAATTAATATCATTAATATTTTCACCTATAGTGTTTGTTTAAATTGATCCAAAAACAAGCACGAACAAGTTCGGCGGGAAGGGAAAGGGGAAGGGGAAGGGGAAGGGGAGGGGAGGGGAAGGGGAGGGGAGGGGATGGAAGGGATGGGAAGGGAAGGGGAGGGGGGGGAACACACCGCTTGTCGTTTTAACTTTTTGTTTTTCTCAAAAATACCAATATAATAGCAATGGTAATATTTTAGCATTCTTAAACGCATGCATCTCAGAAGAATTTCAGACAACTGCAGTCACGCAGCCCCCCGGCCCAACGCCACCACCACCACCGCCGCCGCAAAGTACTTCCTCCTCCCAACTCGCGCGTGCCCCCGAAAACCACATTGGAATTCCAGCGCCGCTTTTCGTTGCGCTTTTGTTTTCAAACTCAATATAGGCGGCAGCACCGGCGCGATTTCCAAGATGGCCGCCGCGCGCAACTGGGCTGGATCAGCCCTTATACACCTACTTATATATATATATATATATATATATATATATATATATATATATATATATATATATATATATACACATACATATATATAAACATAGATGTAGATTTTTAGAATATAGAGACACAAAGAAAGGACACTCACAATTTGTTATTTGACGTTTCGACAGCTCGGCTGTCGTCTTCAGAATGGCGTTCTCAGGGGAGAGTGGAGAGGGCATGCGCGGGGGAGAGGTGGCGGAAGGGTGGGGAAAGGGGAGGTAAGAGACCAATAGCAAATGAACAAGGGGGTGAGGGGGGGATATGTAGGCAGCCATATGATGCATTCAGTGGGCTTGGTTCAGCCCGGGCGGTTTAAATGATTGGGCCAACCAGATAGGCGCCATCTCGCGGGTTCTCACCTCTATTATACTGGCAGATTTGGGAAGGATTTCAATCACGGAAACGGAGAAGCAGTCCACATTTGTTTTCTTCTCTGTCCGTTTCACCTTCTCCATTCTTCTCCACACCCACATTTCAAAAGCCTCCAGTCTACGTTTATCCTCCTCCTTCAATGACCACGTTTCCGCGCCGTACATAGCTACGCTCCATACCAACGTTTTTACGAGTCTTTTCTTAATATCCTGACTCAACGACCCTGTCATACACTCCCTCCTCCTTGTGAAAGCCTCTTTGCCTAGCGCAATTCTTCTCCTTACGTCCTTACTACTTTGACCGTGTTGGTCCAAAACACTACCGAGATACGTAAACTATTCTACCTGCTCTAGTTTTTGCCCTCCTATTTTAATGTTGAGCTTAGCCTTTTTCTTTCTATAAAATCGCATTACCTTTGTTTTATTAATATTGATTCTCATCCCATGCCTGTCGCACTGAATTTCCAATTCACTCAGCAATGCTTGCAACCCCTTGGCTGACTGACAAACTAAAGCTTGGTCATCAGCAAACCTAACTGATTTTACGAATTCCCCGCCCACTTTCATCCCTACCTCCAGTTCTTCCCATGCCTCCTTAATCATTTCTTCTGCATACAGGTTGAACAGCAACGGTGATAATGGGACACCCTGCTTTACACCTCTACTTAAGACTGCCCATCCGGACTCCCCGTTCCCCACCCGCACCTGAGCAGTCTGAGACATGTATAGGTTGCGGATAAGCCTCCTTTCCCTCCTATCTATTCCTATTTTCTTCAATAACTCAATAGTTTTCCCAAATTCACTCTATCTAACGCTTTTTCGGAACCTACGAAACAGGCAAATACCTCCTGGTTGTGTTCTATATTCCTTTCGATTAATAATCTCATTACTGCAATGGCATCACGCATACCTCTCCCCTTCCTAAACCCAAACTGATCATCTCCTCATTAATCGTTTTCCCTACTGTCTACTCCCTACTATCCTGTTGTTGATGATCCTGAGAAGAAATTTAGCTACGTGGGATATCAAATTCATTGTTCTACAGTCATCACATGATGTAGCCTTTACCTTTTTCGGAACAGGAAGTAACACTGATCTCACAAAGTCTTTCGGCCAGATTCCTTCCTCATAGATACTACGAATAAGCCCATATAGCCTCTTCCTCTCACATTTTCCTAAACATTTCAATAGTTCCGCGGGAATGTTATCCACCCCCACGGCCTTATTTAGTTTCATCTCCCTTAATGCCCTTTCTATCTCATCGTCTAGTATGCCTGGACCTAAGCTATCTTCCTCTACGTCATGTTCCTTTTCTATGTCTAACTTTGTTGGTCTAAGCTCTTTACTATACAGTTCTTTTATATATTGCTTCCATCGCTCTTGGATCTTTCCTGTGTCAACTTTTACCTTACCCGCCTTGTCTCTAACTGTTAGTATAGATCTCCCTTTCTTACTTCCCGATAAAGATTTAACTTTGCTGTAACTTTGCAAATTTTCCATATCCTCGCACTGCGTCTTCCACCATGCTTCATTTGCTTTATTTGTTGCCCACCTCAATTTATTGTTTAATTCCTTGTACTTCATTTGCCTAATTCCTTATTTACATTCTTTCATTTTCTCCGCTCATACATCTTTGTAATCATCTCATCCGTGTTCCATGGTTTCCTATTGCTTTTCGCGGTAATGGTCCCCATAGTGTCTTTTGCGGCTTTAGAAAACCCTTTCTTGATACTTTCCTCTTTTTCTTCGATACTACTTAGCTCTTTACCATCCTCCATGATTTCCTCCACCGCCCGTTTGTATTCCTTCCTTTTCAAACCATTTAATGATTCTGCATTCCATTTTCTAACTCGCCGCCCATGCCTTATCTTTTTGAAACGGACAATACAGTTCATAAGAACTAAATTGAGGTCCGCATCCTCTCCCTGGGAGCTGTGCAAATTTACCACACTGTTTCGATACCTGTGTCCAACCAGGATAAAATCTAGTTGATACCTTTCGGAGTCACCGGGCATTTTCCATGTATACCATCGTCTTTTGTGGTGTCTAAACCAAGTGTTTGTGATTACTAACCCCTGTCTCCTGCAGAACTCAACTGCTTTCTCCCCGCGGTCATTCCTCGTGCCTAAACCGTAGTCCCCCACCTCATCACGATCTTTTCCTTCGCCTACCGTCGCATTCCAATCCCCCATCACTATCAATTGTTTCCTTGCGGGAACACACACGATTATGTCCTCTAACTGATCGTATATCCTATCGACCTCTTCTTCCTTATGGTTGCTCGGTGGCATGTATACTTGAATAATAACCAAGTTCGTCGGTTCTGCTTTTATCTCAAATAGTAATAATCTATCCGTTACCTGCTCTATGTTGACTACGCTTCTTCCTACCTCTTCATTTAATACTATGGCAACCCCTCGTTGGCTCTCGTCCCCACCGCTGTATATTATTCTATACTTATCACTCCAGTAATCCCCGCTATCCTTCCATCTCATCTCGCATAGACCTAAAATATCGATATTTATTTCCCCTTTCCATCTCTCGCTTAACATGCTCCCATTTCCCTGTCCTCATCATTGTTTTAACATTCCTTGTCTCTATTCTAACTAATTTGGTCTTCTTCTCCTGCGTCCTCTGTCCTGCTGCTGCTGGTTTTCCCTTGCAAGTGTTTCGTGGGATGGCGACCGCGGAAGGCTTACCTCCCCCGCTGCCGGGAACGACACACGGCCGATTGGGCCGAGCACCGTAGTTTCCAGGACTCAAAATCTCTGGTTTGTCCATCATTAAAATCTTGGGAATGATAATTGAGGTGGTCACTCGTTGCCTTCCTCAATAGTGTTTTTAACGTGACACCATCACTTACTGGCCGCCCCACTGGGGTCAGACGCCATTGCAGCCGCCTCACTGAGGAACAGACGCTGCGTGGACTTCCTTTCGTTTGGCTCCTAACCTTCGATCTATCTGGCATGGGTGACCCTACCAAGGGCAATTATTATTACTCCCGCCAGTACAGCTCTAGGGGTCATCGGAACGCACAAGCCCTTCCACCACGTCAAGGTTGTAGTCCGGGGAGGGTATGGATATATATATATATATGCATATATATATATATATATATATATCCATATATATATATATATATATATATATATATATATATATATATATATATATATATATATATATTATTATTAGGTAATCTACCAGTTAAGGTAGGTTTTTAGATGGAGATAGTTACTAAGTACATAATTTGTGACCCCTAGCAAAACACAACATCCTACTTTACAGCAGGTCCCTCTTCAGCTCTGAGTACTTTCTTCCTCCCTTCATCCCGTCCAACCTCCCTATCCTGTTCCTTCCCTTTCCTCGTTGGCCTAACATTTTCCCCTCAATTACAGTCTCCAACATCCCGCTGCTGGTTAATACCCCCTTCATCCACTTTTCCTGCCTACATAGGATTGCTCCCAACAAACCCCTCTCTTCACCCACCATTATATATATATATATATATATATATATATATATATATATATATATATATATATATATATATATATATATATAACCCTTAGCACTAGTGGACACACACAAAAAAGAGACTAACTATTTTTCGCATTTTCGGTGGTCGTAGCCACCTTTATCTTGGAAGAGAGGGATAGAACTGAAGGGAATACGAGGGCTGGAGCGATGGATGGAAGGGGAAGGTGAGGAGAGAATTCGGAAGGGAAGGGTTTGGAGGGGCAGCGTTAGAAGGGCGGGGAAAATTTAGAAGGTGAGGGGGTGGAGGGGAGATGAAAATATTTTTGGAGCAGGGTAATTAATATCTAACATTGATTCCTGGCCAATTCCAAGACTCCAAGAGCCAGATGAAGGATTGCTCTAAAGTTTTGAGTGTCAGTGGAGGATCAGAGGGTGGGAGGAAAGGTAAGATGGATACACTATAGCATTTATCAAAGGGAGTGTTGTGCTCGGAGGTGTGTTTGGGGATAGGGAGCACATCAATTAGGGAAGAATTCTTGTATGAGGCTCGGTGGTTGTTAATTTTAGTATTAAGGGGTTTGGTACACTGCCCAATATAATAGGCAGGGCAAAGTTGGCACTTGAGCAGGTACACTACATTGCTAGATGTGCAAGTAGAGGGAATTGGTGGGAGAGAGTTAAAAGCGGGTGGGAGAGGGATTGGATTTCGGTTTTGAAAATAGGGAATGTTTAGCATCTAGGTTTATTGCATGGCGTGGATTCAAGGAGTGGATTGGTTGATTTGAGGAGATCGGATAGGTTGGCGGGGCGTTTGAAAGTAACAAAGGGACATTTGGAAAAAAGGTTCGCGGTGGAATTATGATTTTTGAGGATAGAGTAGAGGTCCTTTAGGATTAATCGTAGAGATTCTAAGCCTGGGAAGTACGTAGTGCAAATTGAAAGAGGGTGGGTTTCCGCGGCAGAGGAAAGTTTGGGAATGTAGGCATGTTTTCGGGTCCTTTTGTTCAGGAGGGATTCGGGATAACCTCGTTTGAGGAGGGGACAGTGTGGATTTGAAAGGAAATTATCAAGGGAGTCGGGGTCATTGCAAATTCTGTGTCCTCTTATGGACAGGGAGTAAGGAATGGAGCGTTTGGTGTGATATGGGTGGCAACTATCATAGTTTAATAAACAGCAATACTTAAGTGTGTGTAAATATATATAATTATATTAAAATATGTAAACACAGATGTAGATTTTTAAAACATAGAAACAAAGAAAGGACAATCGCATATGTAGTTTTGACGTTTCGACGGCATGACCGTCGCCATCAGAATGGCGTTCCCGAGTAGGAGCGGAGAGGACATGTGCGGGGGAGGGGTGAGGGAAGGAGAGGTAAGGGACCAATAGGAAATGGACAAGGGGGTGGTAGGGGATATGTAGGCAGCTATTGGATGCATTCAGAGGGCTTAGTTCAGTCCGGGGGGTTTAAATGACTGGGACACCCAGATATGCGCCATCGCACCATGCACCCGTCCACGTTGCAAATGCTGCCATCTTCTAAGACTCTCCACCTCCCTTATTACCAGCCCCCAACCCGACGCCACCTGCACTTCAAAAAACATTATCTATCGCCTCTCCTTTAACTTCTGCCCTGCCTTCTACGTGGGCGAATGCACGACCACCCTTTCCCTCAGCATGAATAACCCCCGCTATTCCACCAAATCTCCCACCTCCCTTAATCATGCCATCCCTACTCAAACTGCTTCACACAACCAATCTTTTGATGACTGCTTCTCCGTGTCGCTGATTGAAATCCTTCCAAAATCTGCAAATATCATAGAGGTGAGTACCCGCGAAATCAGCGTAGTGCCGGTTATGGTTTCCCATGAAGATCTTGTATCAGAAATAAAACATAGCTCGGGTGGAGCTGAGGGTACCCAGAGAGCCTTGCGTGGGAATAGATCACGGGCCCCGGGGCGCCTAGTCAGTCTAGTTCAACGCTCAGCCCCTTGGCCATATATACGAGAGGAGACCCTAAAGTAACGGGAATTGAGCTGCGTTGGGGAGTGAGAGTGGCGAAAGCCTTTGTTCGGCCGGTCGTACGTCAGGCTCACGCCACCTGCGTCAGTATGCGCAGCGCCGTCGCTGTGACTGGATCGGTCCGTCCGTGAGAGCCGTTTCAGTGAAACAACTTTTTTCATTTCGGCGAAAAACGTGATGGTGGATTATCATGAGCAACGCGCTGCAGTGAAATTTTGTTTCCTGTTGGTGACATCGGCCGCGGACGCCATTGTATTGCTCAAGACTGCTTAAGGGGAAGCTGCCCTAAGCAAAACCAGAGTCTACCAGAGTGGTTTACACGTTTTAAAAATGATGAAATGTCAATTGAAGACCAACCCCGTTCAGGCCGCCCTTCTACATCAAAAGCTGACGAAAACGTGGACAAAATCAATGTCCTTATTCGTGAAGACCGTCGCAGAACCATTGATCAACTCTGTGAGATGTCTGGAGTGTCATGGAGTTCAATTCAGAGGATTCTAGAGCAGATCTTTGGCACACAGGCGACTGGTTCTTCCATCATGACAACGCGACGGGCTCATACCGCCCTCTCCGTGATGCAGTGTTTGACAAAAAACGTCATGACATCGATTGTCCACCCCACCTACTCACCGGACTTGACTCCCTGTGACTTCGTTTTGTCCCCCAGACTCAAAAGGGACATGAAAGGAAAGCGTTGTGACACTGTGGAGGAGGTAAAACAAAAACCGTTAGAAGGCCTAAAGGACATCCCGATAAATGAATTTCAGAAATGTTTCTAACAGTGGAAGTATCGTTTAGAGAAGTGCAATGTGGTCAATGGGGAACACTTTGAAGGTGAACAAAATTGAATGTAAATATATTGAGAACTAAAGAATCTATAAAAACATTCCTGTTATTTTTGGGTCTCCCCTCCCATGTGTGTGCATACATGTAGTATATACATGCATACAAAAAAAAATATATATACACACACACATATATATATTATGTGTGTGTGTGTATTTTTTTTGTATGCATGTATATACTATAGGTATGCACACACACATGCACAAGGTCTGTACAAAAAAGGTGAGACTGGTGTTTTTACGTACCAACTGCTCAATGGAACGTAATCAGTCAGGTGTCATTTTAGATATAGTTTATAAGAAGTAAAATATCGCCTTTCTCGTGCTTTATCTCGACTTGTCTCCGCACAACAGCGATTCTTGTCTGAGCTTGTACTCACTTGCTGTACAAATTCTTATGTCGGTGAGAATGAAGGTGTTAGAGAAGCAGCGCGTGTGCATTGAATTTTGCTTTAACCTCGGGGAAAGAGCAAGTGAAACTTATTCAATGATTCAAGAGGTATTCGGCTATAAATTCATGAACCGGGCAATGTTTTCGTTTGTAAAAACACTTCCTGTCTGGAATAACCTCGACCGATGAAGAACCGAAATGTGGACGACCGTCGAAGTAAACAAACGACACCGACGTCGACAGGGTAAATGGTTCAGTCGGTGGAAATCGTAGATTAACAGTCTCGGAGGTGGACGATGAGTTTGACTAATCTGCTGGATCGTGTTTAGCCATTTTGACAGAAATATTGGGCATGCAGCGCGTCGCGTCCAAAGTTGTGCCGTGAGTGTCAACGGATGAACAGAGGCAAAAACGTCCTGGCATCAGCCACGAAGTGCTCGATCGTTCAAACGACGACCTGAGCTTCTTAAAAACAATCGTCTCAGGCAACGAGACCTGGGTTTAAGGGTTATGACGCAGGCACTAATGCCCAGTCTTCGCAGAGGAAGGGGCCACCTTCCCGACGACACAAAATCGATTGGACGTCGCGATCGAACTTCAAGGTAATGTTAATTGCGTTCTTCGATTGGGAAGAGATTATTCATCATGAATATGGCCCCAAAGGTCAAACATTGAATGGGCAGCACTATACATACGGAGGTTATGAAAAGGTTAAGACGCGCCATGTTGCGGAGGTGACCGCAAATGTATTGATTGTTACCGGTTTTGGTCCAAATACAGCACCCAGGTGATCCCCCAGCCACCCTACTATCCGGATCTTGCTCCAGCGGAGTTGTTCCCTTTCCTAAGCTGAAATCCACCTTGAAAGGACACCCACTGGAAACTATTGAAGAAATCAAACAAAATTGGTCCGCGGGCTATCCCGAAAGGAGCGTTCCAGGCGGCATTCGGAAACTGGAAAAAACGTGGGGAGCCTTGTATTGGCAGCCAAAGGCTGCACTTTGAAGGCCTTAAGCATGATTAAAAGTTAACTATTAAAATCAATTATACATTCAAACAGTATCATCTTTTTGGAATAGACTTTGTCTATTCAAAAAAAAGATGTATACATAGATCTATAATTATAAACGTCTTGCAAATTGTCCGGGAAGAGTTTGTATGTCGCTGCGATTATGGCTGAATTTGTACTTTAATTTAAATTTATTTTCTCTGGAACTATTTACATAAACATAGATGGAGAATCAAGGCAATATTTATTACAAAATTGCATTATGGAAAATATTACATCTCCACGATCGATGTGTAAATTGTTCAATTTTTTGTCCATAAGAAATTAAAGAGAGATTATTTTTGTGGCTGAACAAATGCATAGTTTCACGATTGATTGGGTGAATAGAAATATGTTGATCAACAAAAAATTACACTTTCCCAATAGTTAACAAATTATTTTGCGATCACATTTCAGCAGAAAATACCACGGTCACCAGAATATGATGTAGTACATGAAAACCTATTTCGAATTAAATTTTTGAACTAGAGGAAAATTGTAACATTTGTTCATTGGCCCTGAGTTGGAATTGCAGGATTGACTTATCTCGAATTGTTCAAATTATTTATTTGTAATCAGCAATACCTGCTGTGCACGTTTTTAATTATCGGTAAAAAATGCCCAACAATTCATCCCCTTTACTCTGCTAGTAATATCTGTTTCCCAGCAATGTGCGACATTGAAAGAAAAGACGTTCTTCACATAGCGCAAAAACTTATAAGTAAACTAGTAAAAGCAGTGCAATTAATAATAGAATGATGCTTGTGTTACTTGCACATTGGTCGAGCTCGGATATTTAAGTAAAAGCTTGTGCTAATAATTTCGTAGAGACTGCAAGATTTTTTTTCTTAAAACTGGTTTCAAGTAAAGCGAATGTTATGATTAAATTTTATCGTTCTTATAATATCATAATTTGGAGTTCAGGACCTATGAAATTCTGATTGAAACATAAAGAAATCCTAATTGGCTATGTCCAATCAGTACTAGGGATGCAAAATAAAGTGAAACTGCTGAGTGGTACTCTGATATGGTCAGTGTGACAGTGTAAAAATAATCCCAAGTGATAGGAATGTCAATGTAAATCATGAGAGAAAACTGTCATGCCTGCAATCCAAATTCGCATCATGCAAACAGAAAAGCAGCCAGAGATCAAAATGTTACATTAAACTTGTATATTTTTCGTTAAAATATTTTTCATATTTCGTGGTTAATCATGTGATAATAATATTTATGAACGGAATAAAAAAAATCTTCATATTTATTAGCGATAGGACTGAGATATTTAGCCTAAAAGAATAGCAGACGGAGTATAGACTGAATCAGTGGAGAGCGGCATCACTGGCGCTCCTTCAGAGCCCTCTCCTATCCCATTGGTCCATCGGTTGGGTGGCGGCCGCGCGGCGTGGAAAGGGATGGCTCGACAACATCCTCGCGAAAAATGCTCCAGAGCGCCATTAGATGTTACATGAATTATTTGGCCAGTACCAGTTGGGCCACATTGCTGTCGCTGGAGATGGAACAAAACTATATTTACGCTTTCCGCTTCACCACAATTTTCTGCAATTGGGCAAAATAGGATACTAGCTAATAAACCATAAACACAGTTATCAACCTGAGGGTCCGTTTTGATAGGTGATGGTAGAGTTCACCCAATACTAAGCCCAACGACGTGCGAAATTCACACATCAGGGCCAGATCCATTCCCTGATTAGCTAAAATAAATCGTAAAAAAAGCATTAGCATTCAAATCACTGCCATCCAATAACCACTCATAACGCATTAAAAATATTAAATTATTAAGCATTAGCATAAAGTTTGTCAAATTCTCTCGAATCTTCAAAATACTAATGAATAAACTGCACATCAACTTCAATTTTAGAGCACGTACTGCGAATCGTTTGCGCATTCGCTATGCATAAAATATTGTGCGGCTGTTCTTGGCTTGTTACGTAGATCGCACTTCAATGCATACATACGCTGATTAGGGCCTGGAGAACTACGATATCATTACTTTAGGCACACGCACCGTTAGAGTTTAGTTTAGTTTCCTGAGTGGTAGTCAATCATTGCATATTATTTAAGTAATGCCCAGGGCGTAACTTCATCTAGAGTGACGCCTTTCTTTCTTTTGTTGGAGTAGATAACTCAAGGGTGGTTGCTTTTGAGTTTTTAATTGAAATAACAAATTTACAATTTATTAAATGGCTCGTAATGATTTTCTGATTTACATATGACATCTAAATCAATCTCTTCACATAATTACTAAACTCTTCAGTGAACTAACAAATGTTAAAGCAATGGTTTATTTACAATAAGAAACGGAATATCTCTAGTTTGTCTAAAGCTAATAGGGTGCTTTTTTGTTTTAATTAACGGTGAATTTTTACCCCGAGAGCGGAAGTTTCGCAAAAGCCGAATAATTAGTGCGCTGCGGAGTACATGAAAATGTTCAACTGCTCGGCCCAGGGGAGAAGGTGCATTCTCTAGGAAGGACTCCGAGGAATAGGACAGTTTTTTAATTAATCCATTTGGCTTGACTTCACTGAGACGGTTGTACACTCGACCTGTCGGCTCATATGACGCAGAGGACGGCTGCAGGAGCCACATATAGGTCGAATTTTAGTCCGTTTCACGGTTTTCCAAAGTCCTCTTGCGTCTTTTTGTCTTCACCACTTACGATCACATCATTATTTCGTCCATTTAGTCACGTAAGCAAATTAAAAACCGCGTTATCATTTCATGTTGATCGTCACTTCAAAAAAGGTCAAAATCTATACACTCGTTTATGCATTTTTTGGTGAAGACGATTACTCATGGCCATCAATTGGCTGCAGAACACGCTTGCGATAGCTACAGTGCTCTACAGGTATATGGCTTTAAAGAAAAAAAAAAGCGTAATTTTTCGCAAAATTTTCATAAATGGTATCATAATATTCTGAATTGGATATATAGGGTTCGTCCGGAAAATAAGTGTACTGATTTTTTCCCGCCGCTCCAGGCACGCCCAGCACCGCTCTGACGGGCTGCGATTGGAGGGGGGTATGTTGGCAAGCGACGCTGAAAAAGGCAGTCGGCTCTGAGCTGTGGTGTAGTGAGGAGCTCTGTTAACGCGAACCTCCACGCTCGACCCACGTCACGGAACGCGATGCCGAAGTTTTTGGAGCAGCGTTATTCCATCAAATTTGCGGTAAAGCTTGGGAAATCGTCCACCGAAACTGTCGGTATGATTAACCAGGCTTACGGGGAGTCAGCCATGTCCAGAAACATGATCTTTCGGTGGCACAAGATGTTCGTGGAGGGCAGAGAAGAGGTCGACGACGAACCACGGCCTGGACGCCCATCAACGACATTCACCGACGAAAATGTGCGAAAAGTTCCCGATGTACTGAACTCTGATCGTCGTCTTAGTGTTCGGATGATAGCAGAGCAGTGTAATGTGCCAAAAACAATAGTGCACGAGATTATTAGGGAGCAATTACAGATGCGAAAAATTTGTGCAAAGTTGGTGCCGAAAGTGCTCAGTGATGATCAAAGACTCAATCGTTTGGAAATCGCGACACAACTTGCGGATCACTGCAAAAATGATCCACATTTTTTAGAGAACTGTTCTGTTCCCGAAGATAAAGAGGAGTTTGAAAGGAACGCGATACGGGACTTTGGACGCCGTCAAAGAGGCCGTGACGACGTGTCTTCGAGAGGTTCCCGATGATGCCTTCGCGGGAGCGTTCCAGGAATGGGAACGCCGCTGGAACAAGTGTATCGACTCACAAGGGTCCTATTTTGAGGAATATTAGCTTAAGATATGTAAAAGTGTAATAAATTTTTTTTCCTGAGCTCAGTACACTTATTTTCCGGACGAACCCTGTATATATTCAGAATAATGGACGTAGTTGATTTTATTTTGCAGTGGACAGCAAAATATTTGCTAATTTATTCAATGAAAATTATATCAAGTGGAAAGTGGCAGCTTTGCAAATGAAATGAATTTACTCTAGGTCTAGAAATAACTTTTTCAAAGATAACATATACACATTAAATCCTTGGAAAAGAAAAGTATTTGTAGCGGGGTAAACGGACATCAATTTTTATGCGATTTATTCTTCCGCAAAACCTTTTGCTTGAATTGAGCCGTTTCATAAAGCCTGGGCCTTTTTTAACATTGCTTCCACGTTTCTTCATTCGCTGCTCCGTGCTCAAACTCCCCAAGCATATACGAGGGTCATCCGGAAAGTAGTACCCGTTCGTGCCGCATGAAGTGCTGACGACGCGAGTAGCCGCTGGACGAGGTCAGATAGCTTCAGTGGCTTGTCTGCCTTCTCTGAGCCAAGTTGCGTGACGCTAGCATTGCCTGTGTTGTTTCTGTGATTGTTTACAATGTTTAAAAAAATTGAGAACGCCGCCAGTTGTGAAGTGAGGGCAGTGATTAAATTCCTCAATGCAAGAAACGTTCGCCCATGTGATATTCATCGCCAATTAAAGGAGGTGTATGGAGACAATGTAATGGACGAGTCGTCTGTTCGGCGGTGGTGTCGACACTTCAACATGGGGAGGGGGAACCCACACGACGATGAGCGTTCGGGGAGACCGTCTGTCATTACAGACCAACTGGTGAGCTCAGTTGACGAATTCGTGAGGAACGATCGGCGCGTCACAATTGATGACATCTGTGAGCATTTTCCCAATGTTTCTCGAACAATTGTTCATGAAATTGTTAAACACCATCTGCATTATGCAAAAATTTGTGCAAGATGGGTCCCTCGCGTATCTCAATGAGCTGGCGGCGAAGGACTATGCAGCAGGAATACAGAAACTTGTCACACGTTATGACAAATGCCTTAATTTGCTTGGAGATTATGTTGAGAAGTAGTTTAAAGTATCCTCTTTCAAATAAAATTTTTTATGTTTGTTAATATTTACTTTTGTGTCTTTATTTCACGAACGGGTACTACTTTCCGGATGACCCTCGTATTTTTTTAATGTTCCGATGGAGAAAGGTCTAACTAGGTCTCCCTGAAACCATTATCTGACGCCGCGCGTAGAATTAAATGTGAAGCAAGGACGGATAAGGACAGCTTGCAAGCATCAATGCTTCGTACTTTCGCGGCGAGCAATAGCAAAAGCAGTCGAACCAATTGCTTGAGATTTACTTTCTGCTCATTAGAGGAACAAGGAATCCCCGTTCGTTTGTAACATACGTTTATCAGTGAAATTATGCATTTCTCAAAGATCACAAGTTTCCGAATATAATGAAATACATTTGCAAATAAGTATTGGACGTTGTGCAAATAAAATATCCTACGCAAAAAGATCTAAGAATTTATCATTTTTGTGCACAGTTGAAATTATTATGGGTCATCTATGTGATTTCTTTTGCATTACACAAGTTTAACTCCAGTTTTTGTCACGTCAATTTAAATTGCATCAGTAAGCATTTATCGCATTTAAGGTCGTAATTCATGCTAACATGCAGTATAAAATTATCCATTGAGCAGTAAAGCATCCTATTGCTATACGAAATCCATTGACTTTCTTCATGACTCGGTACTAATTGAGCCAATTCGCAACACAGTGGCCCTACCATTTGAAGCGGGACGGACTTTGGCAAATTAATGTGTGGATAAGTGAGGCGAGGTAAGTGTAAATCCACATCGATTTGAAAAATTACCGCCACGTCGACTCAGATGCACATTAATTTCGTTTTGTGCTGCCTTAGTTCACCAAAGAATAATACATTTTTGCCGAAGGGCTTTAAATTGAAACGAATGATTCCGTAGATACATTCGAATCCTCAGCTCGGAAGACCCCGCGCGGTGGACGGTCAAATGGAAAAGACCATCTCCCAACTACAACGGAGTACCTCCGCAAGTTCTTGCGCAATATTTTACCCAAAAGCAAAGTTTTCAAAATTTTACCCCGTCAGCCATTCCCTCCCCTCCCCTCTTATCTCCTGTGTCCGTACCTGTGTGTGTGCGTGTGTGCGAGTGCGTGTGTTTAAACTTGGACTTTTCAACGCGGCGCTGCGTGCGCTCATCTCAGCGTGTTCATGCATGACTAGAGAACCTTTCACCGCCGAAAATAAATTCCGAACATGAGCAGCGTTGTATTCCGCGTCGAGAGGAGGAAGGCCGAGTTCGTGCTGGGAATGGCAAGCGGTGTACGCGGGAGGCAGGGGGGCGAGCGAGGGGATCGAACGGGGGGGGGACGTGGAAGACCCACGGGGGGACGTGCCCCCCATTCTCACCCACGGAGAGAGGAGAGAAAGAGCAGCCCCCGTTTCCATTCCCCCACCCACGCCCAGCAATTTACATCTCTTTTCAACGCTCTCCTGCCCTGCCTCCCCCACCCTCGCTCTAATTCCACGCCGCACCCGTCCCCTCCACACCCTCCTCCCTCCCTCCCTCCCACTCCTCTCGTCGCCGCTCCCGTCCTTCTGCCGCCGCACCCGACTCCTCGGCTAATCTCCTCGCCCAGGGGTCGCCCGAACTTCCTTTCCCTCTCTCTCCCTCGCTCTCTTCAACAGCTCCCCTTCCCACAAAACCCCTGCCCCCTCCCGCCTCCCCACGCCTGGAACCACCTTGCAAATTTTTAATGTGGAAAGAGCCTCTCGAGGGAGAGCGACCCGAAGGGGGGTCGTTCTGCATCCGCCATTAGAGCCGCCACCCCTGCGCATTTCCAGTTAGACACGTTTCATTCCCAGTTCACCTCATCCATGCCAGACTCCCTTTCACCCATCTCGCCTGCGGAGTTCAGCAGGTTTCCGAGCATTTCCCGATGCACGTGCTGTTTAAGAGTGAAAGCATTCGTGGAGTCCATCACGGCTGCGCTGGCGCGGCTGCTCTCATGGGTGCGCACTTGCGCATGTTGCCGAGCGAAGAGAGCCGTTTGTTTGGCCCAGCACAAAATGAGTCCGTGCCACTTTGTTCCAAAGTGAAGCGGCGTGCATTGGCATTATTGCGAGTGGCGCTTGCATCTGCATCGTACCCTGAACCCGGATGGGAGAGGCGTGGGCGGTGGAGTCGGGCCTCCTGCCTTCGGTGATTAAATGACTAATTGTATCAGAAAAGAAAGGAAACGATACCATGGATCACTGCCATATTACTGTGCTAAACAGAAGACAAAGCGCAAAATTTCAAGGTCAGACGAAGGACTGGTCACGGAAGGACGAGAAGCGAAATCGGCAGAAAGGCAAGAAGGGCCCGGGAAAACCGGGTGAGAGGCGTGATACTGATTTAATTTGTGTGTACTGCATATTATGAGAGGAAAAAGAGCGATGAGTTTTAAGAAGTTGTAATCGTCTCTATAGCATACCAATCGTCCCGTCATGTGCTCGAAGTGAGTGGTTCGCAGATAGTTGGATCGGCCTCAGTCTTATCGGCTTAGAATAAAAGTTGATCGTTGTTCATTTTATATTTATTTGCCGGAATGTGTAGCGCTCCGCTCCGCAAACGTTCCCTTGACCACACAGCCTCCTGCTTAATCACGGAAGGAGATCTGAATTACATGTTGAAATAGTCGGCCCCAGCGAGTGGACCAAGCGAGTGGACCCAGCTGGTCATATGGAATTCTGCGTCGTGTCGCGCCAATTTTTTGCCCTCACAACGAGGGGCGGCACGTGGCTCGGAAAAGGGGATATAATACCTCCATCCCCAATGTAACTCCGTCCCTTTTTGCGTCCCACCCCTCCGTTGCCAACGACCGAACCCAACCCACGACCACCCAAAGCCTTCTCGCCCCCTTCCCCTACGGTCCCGTGCCACTGGGACACGGAATTCAAACTGAATTGTAAATTATGTTTGAATTCCTGGGCTGAGCTAAGCAAGCGGCGAGTTAATCCCAATGAGTAAACGAAATTCTATGCTTTTTGCGCACTTCAAAAGAATACGCGGAGCATTTACACGATCCGTTCGTTTTACTTGTCAAACTAATGTGCGAATTAAGAGATACAACATCATTCGTACAAGATATGGTTAAAGTCATGCGATTTGGTTTCGAATTGTTATTAACTGTGGTTGACCAGGTTAAAAAGGTTTTCTACGAACTCAGATACAGCACCCCGATGCACTTATGAGCCACTCCTAACATTGCGCATCTACTTACATCGATGTGCATCAACACAGCACTCGTACATGCAGAAATATCAGTTCATGCACACACGTGGATGCATGTTGTCATCTTGTGAATAACTCTCGTGCGCATGCATGCCTTTAAATATATGGGTGAAGATGACGGGTAATCTACCGATAGGCTTTGGAAGGGCAAAACTACCGCAAAAATATCTTGCCTCTCATTACAAAGCACAACCCAACATCATACTCTACAAAAAGCCTCTCTTCATCTCCGCTTACTTCCTTCCTCCCTCCATTCCGTCCAATATTCCTATTCTATTTCTGCCCCTTCCTCGTTTTGGCCTCTATTTCACAGTCTTCAATAACCCATTGCCAATTAATATGCTTTTCGTCCATTTTTTCTGTCTCCTCAGGATTTCTGCCAACAATCCCCTCTCCTGCCACACCATGTACAACATTCCATCCTCCTACACACCCACATTTCAAAAGCCTGTAATCTACGTCTATCCTCCCGCTTCAATAACCACGTTTCTGCGTCGTACATAACTACGCTCCATATCAAAGTTTTTACGAGTATTCTCTTAACATCATTACTCAACATCCCTGTCATTAACTCCCTCCTCCTTGTTTAAGTCTCTTTGCCTAATGCAATTCTTCTCCTTAACGTCAAAGCATGTTTGTCCAAAACACTCCGAGATACGTAAACTGTTCAATCTGCTGTAGTTTTTGCCCTCCTATTTTAATGTTTAGCTTAGCATTTTTCAGGCCCTCTTATTCCTTTCTTAACCCTCATCATTTAAACCAATCAATCGTTTCGTCTAGTGAATAGATCGCTAAATGTTAACATCCGGATTTCTCTGTAACACACTGTATCGTCTGCATATAATCTCGCTTCCCACGTATTTCTCTGAGGTAGGACTAAAATTATTTCGGGTTGTTCTCTAAATATTTGCATCATTTTTCGCATTCAAAGGTACTGAAGGCTTTAGCCATAATCGCTTCCACGCCTAAAACCCTTTAACTCTATATTACTTTTTCCATTTCTCATTCCCGCAGACTTTCTTCCTCTCTGAATTCAGTCCAAAATGCTTTTTCCTGCTTCACCTCGCTTCCCCAAAATTCTCCCCATTCATCAGTCTTCGGCACCTTTTTGTTTTTCAGTATTTTCTGAATCCTTCTCCCTTCCCCCAACTTTGATGTCACTTCTTTGTTTAATTTCCGTGTCAGCTCAAGTCTCATGTAAATTGGTATTTACTTAAAGCAATTCTTCTTCTGATATCCTCTCTTCAAAACAAACCTTTTAATGTTCTACCTAAATACGAGAGCTGTTCAATACCATCTGATGAATAATGTTGATTACCATGAATAAATTGCTCAACGATTTGATTTTATTATCAATTTTTACTTAAAAATTATGATGTGTATATGGTTAAAATGTCATTTACCCGGGCCGTGTATTGATGCTGCGAAATAAAGCATGTTTAGTTCCTTCTCGGCAACGACGATGCACGGCCACCCTATACATACAAGGTCTGTTCAAAAGGTATCGCGAATTTTGAATTTTCGCGGGTTACATGTATTTGATTTTCGATTTTTTGTGGCGTTATCCTGTTACTTATGTCTCTCACATATACCGAAATTTTCGGCCATTTTGAATGTGCAGTTAATTGTTGACGGCTGTTTTGCTTGGACGTGTTTTGGTTTGTATTCGATTTTTGCCTGTCCCAAAAATTAGATCAAACAATCTGTATCAAATGTTTTGTGAAAAACGAAATTAAGTGTACGGACGCGTTCCGAATGTTGACTGTGGCATATGTAGAAGCTACCTTGGACCGAAGCAACGTTTATCGGTGGCACAAAACGTTCTCAGAGGGCCGAGAGGATGTGAACGACGAATATCATGCCGGACTCCCGAGCACGTCAACGACAGACGGAAACATTGATGAAGTGAAGAAAATAGTATTGGCCAATCGCCGAATCACCGTTGGAGAAGTTACTGAGGACCTAAACATATCGATTGGCTCGTGCCATTCGGTTTTTGCCAATGATTTGGGCTTGACACGGGTCGCCGCGAAATTCGTACCAAAAACAGCAACGCATTAACATTGGTAATGAGGTTTTGGACTCTCTCCGCGACGACCCAAATTTTCTCCAGAGGGTCATGACTGGTGACGAATCATGGGTTTAAAGTTATGACGTGGAAGCCAAAGGTCAATCATCCGAATGGAAGCTGCAGCACGAGCCAAGACCGAGAAAAGCGCGCCAAGTTCGGTCGAATGTGAAAGTTGTGCAAAGGGGTTTTCTTCGATTGCAGGGGCGTGGTGCATCATGAGTTCTTGTCCCAGGGTAGAACGGTAAATAAGGAGCCTTGCCAGCAAGTTATGCGCAATTTGCGGGAAGCGATCCGCCACAAACGCCCGTATTTGTGGAAGAACAAAATTCATGCACCATGACAACGCCCCTGCTCACACATCGTTGCTTATGCGCGAATTTTTGGCCCAAAACAACACACTAATGATGCCGCAGCCACCGTATTCCCCAGATCTGGCCCCCAGTGACGTTTTCTCGTTCCCGAAACTGAAGAGGCCCACGAAAGGACGACGCTGCGCTACGATTGACGAGATAAAGAGTGCATCGAAGGAGGAGCTGAACAAGGTCACAAGAAATGATTTTTTGAAGTGCTTTTTAAAAAATTTATTATTCCTATTCACTGAACAGCCCTCGCAGGTGGAATGTCCTCCCCGTTCTACGTCTTGTAGCCTTAATTTTTATTTTAGCATTCATATTTCTTGAGACTCATTGCCTTCATTTTGTACCGATCGATTCTCATCCCATACCTGTCTCACACACTGATTATGCCCTCCCCTACGCAGATATTGCCATCCTTCGACTGACTTATTGATAAGTTTTCGTCATCCTTAAGTCGATCCGATGGAACGAGTTCATCGTCGACCTTCAGATAACGGATAGAAAGTTAGGCATGGTAACGGATAGTATGTGTTGATTTTGCATGTGGTTTTGTTCCTTTTTACGGGTGGTGACCGAACACCCCCCGCCACACGCCCTTGTGGCGGCTGTCGGGGTATTGTGTACATGTAGATAGGAAATTAGGCGGAGAGACAGAAATAGGAATAGGCTAATAGATGGATATTATTATGGACGCATATGAGGATGGAAGGAAAGAAACTAATAGGATAGAGTGGCATAGACGGATAGGAGGACAGTAGGTTAGACGGATAGGCCCTGGGCCGAATATACTAAAACGAGGATAGACAAATAAGCGGGTGGTGAACATGCGAACAGACAGACGGACAGGAGAATGGGTCGATAGATCGATACGCGAACTGAAGGATAGGCAGATTGACAGATAATCGAAAATACTGACAGGCGGTTAGACTGATTGGAAAATAGTTGGTTAGGCGATAGGAGGGTGAGTCTGATAGAGGAAACACGGAAATAAGTAAACAAGGATAGGTTTCTAAATGGATTGACAGATAGGCGGTAAATAGGTATACGGATAGACGGATATTCGGAGAGAAGGAAAAGCAGATTTCCACTAGGTCAGATAGAGAGTTATACGGATAGACGAATAGGACAAAGAGGACGGATAGATAGATTCAAGGATGGGGAGAAATAAGCGGACAAACGTGGGTAGGATAGATGGATAGAAGTTTAGACAGAGAGGCGGTTGGGCAGTTTGACTGATGAGGCTGACGGAATAGAGGATATACCGATAGTTGGATAGAGGGTTAGACACTGGCGAGTTGGCGGATAGACGGATAGGTGCAGATGGATAAATGAATTGATGGCTATTGCCTATGTGCAGATAGACAGGCAGGATGGATGAAGGCGCTTGTAGACGGATAAAGGTAGAGGCGAATAAATAGTCTGGATAAATGGATAGTGGGATACCAGAAGTGACGGTTGGACACGTATATCGATATATCGGTGGACGGAGAGAGGGGTTGACGTGTAGAGGAAGAGACGGCGTGGAGGCGGTCATGCGTTTGATGCGTGCATATAAGGATGAACAAAGATTAAAGAACAGGAGGATAGCCGGACAGGCGAAGAGAAGAACAGGCAGAGAACTGGATTCGCGCGTAGGGGGAGAGGTGGGAAGGCGGTTAGGAGAGCAGACCAAGGGCGGGTAAATGGATTGTCTTAATGACGGATGGGCAAACAGTTTGCAAAGAACCGGAAAAGGTGGATACAGAGACAGCTGGAACGAGGGCTAGATGGAAAAAAGGATGTGAGAGGGAATGGCTAGACGAATAATATATGAATAGCCGGGTAGTTAGAAAGGCGAATAGACAAATAGTAAGATAGAGGCGCGTAGAGTGTTAAAACCTAGATGGATAGGCGGACGGATACAGAGGCGCATAGAATAATGAACGATTATACTGATAGGTGATTAGAAAGATAGGACTTCAGACGGATAGGAGGTTAGCATACACGTAGAAAAATAGATGAAATGATAGGCAGATGGGCGTATAGACAGACTGATAAAGGATACCTGGAGAGACCTATAGGAGGATAAAATGCTAGGCGGATAGGCAGATAGACATAGCTGATAGATGATAGGCAATGATAATTATAGAGTAGGGTGATATATGGATATGCTCTTCGAGGAGGAGCCGAATAAGTGAATGATCGGTAAGACTGATATGCAAGCAGACGGATAGATACACGGATACGTCAAAAGACAGACAGTCGGATAACCAGGTTGAATTTTATGTGTGTGTGTATATATATATATATATGTATATATATATATATATATATATATATATATATATATATATATATATATATATATATATATATATATATAAACCATAAACACAGTAATCAACCCTAAGGTCGGTTTGGTAGGTGATGGCAGAGTTCACCCAGTACTAAGCCCGACGGCGTGTGAAATTCACACATCAGGGTAGGGGGACCAGTTCCTTTCCCTGTGCCGGTTATGGTTTCAGGAAGATCTGGTACCCGAAAAATCACACAGCTTATATGTGTGTATATATCTATACAAACCTGTATAAAATATATATATACACATATGTATACACATACTATATATGTACGTATATACACACATATATATGTATGTATATATATATATATATATATATATATATATATATATATATATATATATATATATATATATACATATATGTACATATATTTAATATAAATATACATAAACAGTGTGTGCTCCGAAAGTAATGCAAGTATTTTTTTTAAGTAATTCATGGAACAGATTTGCATAAACACTTAAAATTCTTCAAACCACTGTCCTTGGGCCTCTATAAATTTTTCCCAGCGACTCTGCCGGGACCGATACGCACCCCGGAAGGCGTCTTCGGGAACCTCTCGCAACGTCTACGTCACGACTGATTGGATCTCTTCTGTGGACGAAAAACGGGTTCCTTTCAGGGCTGCCTTAATCCGAGGGAACAAAAAGAAGTCTGCTGGAGCGACGGCAGGACTTTAGGGGGGTTAGGCAACGTTGACACTTGGTGTTCGGCCAGGAACTCGCGGACCCGTAGCGCGTTGTCGCGATGGAG
Source organism: Hetaerina americana (assembly GCF_022747635.1). Classification (NCBI taxonomy): domain Eukaryota; kingdom Metazoa; phylum Arthropoda; class Insecta; order Odonata; family Calopterygidae; genus Hetaerina; species Hetaerina americana. The sequence continues at coordinate 6,623,083 of NW_027286719.1, read as the reverse complement.
TAGCCAGATACTGAAGATGCCTTTTCTCGTCCTGATGACCCTTTTTCGGAGTATTTTCAGCACATCCACGTAGTAGGCAGCGTTAACTGTATGTCCTTGAGGAACGAACTCCTTATAGACCACTCCTTTTCTGTCGAAAAAGACAACGAGCATTTTTTTCACTTTTGATTAGCTCTTTCTCGCCTTTTTGGGCTTGGGGGACTGGTCGGCGTGCCACTCAGAGCTTTGGCGTTTTGTTTCAGGGTCGTATTCAAAAACTCAGGTTTTATCACCAGTGATGACGTTGTCCAAATAATCAGCTTCATTTTCAATACGTTGTAAAAGTTCCATTGAAATTTCCGCTCGGTTGGTCTTTCGTGACACGGTCGGCGCGCAGATGTTTACAATAACTGAGGCCATGCCGCTTCCACAGCCTGGAGAGCGCTGAGACCGGTTTCGTGGCAAAGCATAGTATGCTCCTACTCCAAGTGGTTCGATCCCACTCCAACCGATAGGAGCGGCGCGGGAAATTCAATTGCATTACTTTCGGAAGGCACCCAGTATATTCACAGAATAGAATGATTTGCAAATGGACGAACTGTCAGATAATCTGCTAATAATTAACAGTTAGTTGAGCAGACGGAAAGGCAGATTAAAGGACAGACGCATAGACAGAATGATAGACTGCTAATCATGTTATTCCAAGATGGCGTCCGATCAATCGACAGTATATGTTAACGGCGTCAAAAATACGATAAGTAGTGATCAAAAGTGTCTTATCTGCGTAAAAAAAGTGGTGAACGGAATCAGTTGTCACGCTTGTCTACTTTTATTCCACAAAAACTGCGCCAAGAGTTTTATAAATGCCTCTAATGACGTAAATACCTGGCTATGCCCGGCTTGCAAGGTGTGTTCGGTGCAGCTTATAAGCTCTAAACTACAATGTGAACTAGCCGGTAAAGAAAAAATAATCACACAATTAATGGTTGACCTGGGTTTACTACGTGAAAAGAACCGAGATTTGGAGCGGCAATTGAGGTCGGCGGGAAAGTCCAATGATAAAGTGAACATCCAGTTATTGAAAGATGCAAGTGTCCGGCGTGATGGCAATCGTGATTCCTCACTGCTGACTATGGTGAATAATACTCCTGATGCTGGTTGTTCCTGCTCGGACGTAAATAACGCTTCTGCCTCATACAATACGTGGTCTCAACAAGCCTTCCGACGCGGAAATAGATCGAGGAATATGGTCCACTTCTCCCCCTCAATACCATTGATGAACAAATACGATATACTTAGTAGGATTCCCGAAAACAGTCAGCAGCTTCATCCTCCCCAGATCCAAAGGAGCGGAACCTTCTCAAACCCTGTGAAAATCCTGCAACGTCTCAAATGGCGTCAACGAAAACCGAACACAATTCAATTGTACAGTGATAGCCACGGCCGCGGCTTATCATCAAAATTGCACGAAAGGATTATCGGCAGGAAGCATGAAATAGTTGGCGTGGTGAAAGCAAATGCCGGCGTAAACGAGGTGACGAAATATTGCGAGGAGAGCTTGAAAAACTTGACAAGTGATGACAGCGTTGTTATTATGGCCGGGACTAACGATATCGCTCTCAACAAAGGTAACGCAGTAATTGAGAGAATGACTTGTTTGGTTAAAAAACTTTCGAACACCTACGTTGTAATTGCGAATATTCCCCATCGTCATGATATTCCCAGTGACTCGTGTGTAAACATAGAGACCAAGAGGGTTAATGCCGAGCTAGAAAAATTAAGTAACAGTCTGGACCATGTTAGTGTAATTGATGTTAACAGTTTTGATCGTGCCTTTTACACTAGCCATGGCCTACATCTCAACGGTAAGGGTAAAAATCATTTATGTTCCCAAATTGTTGACTGTATTGGAATGAAAGTTGTTAATGAAAGTTCTGTGAAAGCCGATGACTTGGTCACCGATAATATACCAGCGTCAAATATTACTCCATCTTTGTGACTAAGCGACAACAGTAATAATCCTTTACCAAAGATACCTCCAAACTCCCTTTCCATTTTGTGTGCAAACGTCCAATGCCTTAGGAATAAACATTCTGTAGTGGAAGCAGCTGTTAATGTTAAGTTCTATGATATTTTATGCTTCTCAGAACATTGGTTGTGCAGTGAGGAAATTCCTCTGTTCAACATTGAAAACTTTAATCTGGTAACATCCTATTCTAGAACTGTGGCTAAAAATGGTGGAACTGTCATTTATGTGAAGAAAAACTTACTGTGCAAGAAGCTTGAAGTAAATCAGTTTTCTAGTGAAGTTAATTGTGAATTATGTGCTGTTACCATAAAGGAGTATAATGTTATTATTGTGTGCGTATATCGATCCCCATCAGGTGATATTAATATTTTCTGTGATAAATTGGAGCAGAGTCTTATGTGGTTCTCTAGGCTGGGTCTCGAAATCATTTTATGTGGTGATTTCAACGTAGATATACGTCATTCATCCAGTGCTTCTATTGCTCTCACTTCTCTGATACAATCATTTAACTTACATTGTGCAAATAGGGAACCAACAAGACTTGACTCCTGTCTGGACAATGTTATTACTTGCCTAAACACTGAACAGTACTGTATCAGGGTCATCGACCCTGGTTTATCCGACCATCTAGCTCTTAATTTCCAATTCTCAAACAAAAAGTGCCAAAGTAACACAACAGGTAGGACTACCCATACTTTCTGCCATCCAATTACCTTTCATGGGATTGGTGAATTGAAATCACTCCTATCAAACATAACCTGGTATTCTCTGCTCACCTTTGCAAATGGTAATGACAACTTTGCTTGCTTTTTTGAAATTTTTTTGTCCTTCTTCCAACAGTGTTTCCCCAAGAGACTTGTGAATCATTCATATAGTTCCAAAAAGTCCCTGAAATGGTTCACTCCCGAGCTTTCTGAATTACGATTGCATGTAATCCAGCTGCGTCAAAAGTACACTCGCACTGGCAATGATGAGGATAAAAGGACATGGAGACAACTTAAATCCTTTTATAACAATCAAATAATACATTCTAAACGTAGCTTTAACTCCGGTCATATAGGTAATGCTACTAACCATTTAAAAGCAGCCTGGCAGGTCATAAATAAGGAGATTGGTCATTCGAGGGGCGACCTGGACCTTCCATTTAAGCCTGATGACCTGAATAAGTTTTTCATAGAATCAATTGCTGACCTTGTGTCAAATTTTGATTCAACTCCAAGCACTGCCTTGCCTCTTCTTAATAATTCACCAGCAACATTATCTCCCTTCAAATGGAAATGGATTACGGAAGACGAAATCCGTCAAATTATCAAAACCTTAAAATACTCTAGATGTACTGATGTCTATGGGCTATCGGTCAACTTAATTAAAGATCTTGTGGGTTTCATAGAGGTACCCCTGGCGCTAATTCTAAATTCTTGCTTTCAATCGGGCATCTTTCCTGATGCTTTGAAAATATCAAAAACGATACCTATTCATAAAAAAGGAGACAAAACGTTACCGTCCAACTATAGGCCTATTTCTTTAATACCGGTATTTGGAAAAATTTTTGAAAAGGCTATTAAGGTTCAGGTTTATGAGCACTTTCAAGTTAACAATTTATTCTCTCCTTCGCAATTTGGCTTTCGTAAAGGCTACTCCACTACTTCAGCTGTCGAGTCCGCAATTAATCAAATTCTAAATGCTTTTCTAAGTAAATCCTCCATTGTTATAACTGCATGTGACCTTTCTAAAGCATTTGACTGTGTTGCTCATCCAATTCTTCTGGAAAAACTTCATTATTATGGTTTCAATGATCTTGAATTACAATTTTTTGAGTCCTATCTCACTGATCGATCCCAATGTGTTTGCACTAATAACAATCTTTCCTCACCCCTGAAATTAGTCTATGGAGTTCCTCAAGGATCAGTCCTTGGCCCTCTTTTATTCCTTATTTTAATTAATGACCTACCGTCAAATGTCTCCTGCAAGTCCATACTCTATGCTGATGATACCACTTTTGTTCACGAGTCTAAGAATGTTAATTCTAGTACTATAACCAATTGGTGTTTATCAGAAGCATCAAACTGGTTTTCTGCAAACGGTCTGGTTTTAAATAATGATAAAACTCAGTCCCTGGTCTTCTCACTAAGTACCATATCTAATCCCCCGAGTACCATTAAATTACTTGGTTTCGAACTCGACCAAAAATTGACTTGGGAGCCTCACATACTGGGCACACTTGGAAAATTGTCAAAGGCTGTGTATATGTTACGTAAACTCAAATATATTATTCCAAAAGAGTTCCTTATTCAGGTATACTATGCTTTATTTCATTGCCACATTGACTATGGTATTGTACTTTGGGGCCACTCACCTTCCACAAATATGTTATTTAAGATGCAAAAAAAGGCAGTCAGAATTATTTCCTTTTCACCCCCAAGAGAACATTGTAAACCTCTGTTCTGTAATTTGGGCATCATGACTCTGCATAGTCTGTATATCTATAAATGCCTATGTAATGTCAAGGAAAACCTTAGCTCTTTCGAGAAAAGGTCTAACTTCCATTCTCATAATACAAGGAACAGCGATACACTAGACATTCCCTATTGCAGATTAGCCAAGAACAGCAATTCTTTCAATATTCTAAAAATTCGTTTGTTTAATAGATTGCCCTCTGAGGCTAAAGTTGTGAGTGTGCCCAAGTTTAAGAAAGTTATCCGGAACTGGCTGACTAAAAAAGCATTCTACTCAGTAAATGAGTTTTTTGATTCAAAAATTGTGTGGTCCATGATAGACATACAATCATTTGTCTCACCAAATGTATTTTGACTGTAATATGTAATATTTGATTTGTAATATGTGTTTATGTAACCATAATCTCTAAACTATGTATCTCTATGACGAAGACTATTGCAAAACTATTTTGTTTAATGTCCAATAAAATTATTATTATTATTATTATTATACAAATGTACAGAAATGTTGATAGATGGATTAAAGGATAGGTTGACAAATTAGCAGATAGAATAATTGATGGAAAGGCAGATAGGCTGAGGTGGATAGACGGATAGGAGGAGTAACTGCTATTTGGATAGGCGGGTGAATGGAAAAAATAAATGCGGATGGACGGGTAAAGGATAAACAGGTAATACAATGAATAGATAGGACGACTGAATGTTGGGGGTGGATAGACAGATAGATTTATAAGAGGATAGGCATTTAAGCTGATTAGTTGATATAAGCCAAGCAGATTAACTAGATAGGCGGGTAAACGAATAGAATGGAAAAAGGACATACTTGGTATATGCAGAATACAGATGGATAGGGCCTAAGAAAATTTTTGAGCATATTTGCGTACCCTTCTATTAGTCTATAAATACATATACCATAAACACTACATTCGTTTGAGCTTCATCCGTCTGTACCCGCCACTCTATTCAGCTGGTAACTTTCTATTGGCCCATGCAAACAGACGTTTATGCACAAATTCTACTATCCGTCAATCCATATTCCAGTCTATCCAGCTTTACGTCTTATTATCTTTCCGTTTATCTGTGGATCCGCTTATCATCTATTGGTCCTCATTTCAACGACCTGTACGTACATTCTATTCGGATCTGCCTGACTCTCTATCTGGTTATCCATACATCTATCCGCTAATTCATACATACATTATGCATCCCTGCTCTGTCTACCTGACAATCCATCTTATTAACCTATCCGTCAAGGACTTCATTAGTCCAACCCCCTAGATATCTATTCACTAATTTTTCTAACCATACAACCGACTATCTGATTATCTAATATAACATCTATGCACAGTTCCTATCCCAACAGACTAATCAACTTCCAAGAAACTGTGGGAGATGCCAACTTTTTCATGAAGTCATCCGTTAATATGCGTTGAAATGCAGCAATTTCAGTGTAAAAATAATTTACCTTGACCGGGAGGAAACGGAATCCCTCGATTTCCGGCAGAGTTCTTCAATCAGTTAAACTATCGAGGTGTCCTCTTACATTCCGATATTTTAGGGGCTTTGACTGGTTAAAGCACTCAGCCGGACTTCAAGGGATCCGGGCACAAATCCCGGTCAAGGCGAATGATTTTTACAATGTGAAATTTTTGTTCTTCCAGGAGCCGTTTGATCAAGCCAAAGAGGATGAAACCTTCTTGCCCAGGGTCATGACAAGTAATAGGTCATGGATTTATGGACGAGACATCAAAATAAAAGTGCAATCTTCACAATGGATAGGTAGATAGATGCCAATCAGACGATGGGACTATAGATCAGAGATATCCATATGCTTATTCCCTAATCAGCCTTCACTCTAAATTTGATTGCTTTAGGCTCAACGTAGTGAAAATTAATGATCACTGAATAAATAAACTTGGTATTTTTTCATGCAAAAAATGTTATGATACTACCGATTTTGATGCATAGGTAGTATTACAAAGTTATTTGTGTGAAAAATACCAAGTTTATTTATTCTCGTGAGCCTTCCATGCAGCTATTAGCCTGTTCACCCATCCTGTCTTCACAAGTAGCTTGGGAAATAAAGGTCTGTCCACATAGATGCACTGTTTAAGATTACTCACCTTCTGCTCCAACGATGCAGTCACCTTGGAACAGAGAACCACTGCAGTGATGTAATTATTTTATCAGCCGGTCAGGTCTTGATCCATAATGTTCTCCAAAATACAGTGGTACCTGGTGGAGGATTTGGCTCTTCACAACAGTCAATGACTTGACAGACAATAGGCGGGTCATCCACCCAACCTGTCTTGGGATCACACATCCATCACCCCCAAATAAGGATTTTAAGAAAAGACCCATCAAAACATTTGTATGGACCATGGTTCTGTATAATGTGGTAATGTGGTCACTGAAAATAGATGATAGACATGAATTGGAGGCTATTCAGATGAAAGCATGGAGAAAGATGGAAACAGCAAAATGGAAAGAAAGTGAAACAAATTAAGGAGTACTAGACATTGGGGGAGAGAAGATATTTAGGAGAAATCCAAATGAGACAGGATTGATGGATCCTGTCTATTCTGATTAAAGATGTAACATTGCAGGGGAAAATATTAGGCAGGCAAAGTAAGATAGCCATGTTGGATGGAATGAAAGGAGATAAAAAGTTTCCAGAATTGAAGAAAGGTTCAATAAGTATGACTGTATTTAATACATGATGTGTTAGGTTTAATTTAAGTTTTGGGTGCCTGGGTGTGTCATGTTAGACAAAGCTAACAATGTGGTTATGTTCAGACTGTGTCTATTCAAAACCTACCATGAAGAGCAGAATACCAAGAATAATAATACCATAAAAGACGTTTTTCTTCACTACATCTTTTGTGCTTGTAACATAAACTCTAGTACATCTCTTTGCGAACAGTATATGCCTGTAATGAATGGATACCTACCATACACTTGCCAGTAGCTTTCAAGGTGTCATGAGGATAAACACTGCTATCTTTGGGCTGTCTGACTTACTATTGCTAGATCATCAGCAAACCTGACTTAATCATTTGCCGCCCACTTTCTTTCTAGGCTCAAGATCTTTCTTAGCCCCATTCTAAATTTCCTCAGCACATTAAATTTCCTCAGCACATTTGCTGAAAAAACTGGGAGCAATGCGCAACCATATATCACTCCTCTGCGAATCACTGCCCACCCTTCATTGACTGACTCATGTGCAAGTTTCAAATAAGTCACTTATCCCTGCAGTATACTCCAATGTTTCACGATAGTTTAATCAACTTAAACCGGTCTACTTAGTCAAATCTCTTCTCATGATCCAGATGCACATAAAGGCATCCAAATTGTATTCAATGTTTCTTCCCAATTATGTTATCATCACTGTAACATCATCATTTGACTCCTTCCCTGTCTAAGTCCTCACCTATCTATGCCTAGGTAGCTTTTGCTCTGTTTTGTAACCTTTGATTGATGCCTCTTTAAACTACCTCTGCTGCACATGACAATCAAATTATTACCCTATAGCCCTTACATACTTTCTTCTTTCTTGGATTGGGGACAAAAATTGATCTTGGGAAATCTTATGACCAAATACCTTCTTGATAAATACTGCATGTAAGTTCCACCTATATTTTCCTTCCATGTTTCCCTTATCTCTGTATAGATATTATCTATTCTTACTGCGTCATTGACTTCACCTTCCTTAGTGCTTTTTCTAATTAGCAATCTAGACTTCATGGGCTAAATATATCCTTGCTATGCCATATTGTCTCTCAATTCCTTTAGTGGTCAGCCTGGTATATCTACATTGAAGTGCATTTCTTACATGCATTCTTTCAACCATCCCTGAATATCTTGTCTCCCTTAATACTTCCATCCCTATCTATTATGATAACTATCATTTATTCCCTTGCTACATCCTGACCTTCCTCTCGCCTAGTTATATGCTGGCCCAGGTGGCAGCGGGGTAACGCCCTTGTCTGCGACTCCAGGGGTCGCAGGTTCGAGCCCCGCCTGGGTGGGTTTTCCTCCAGCTTAGGGCATGGATGTTTTGATTGTCATTACTGTGATGTAGAAGGGTTAGGTGGAGGAAGAGACTATGGCTTCTCAATCTCGCTCCAATTAAGTTATTAAATAAATTAATTAATGAAATAGCTCTTCTTCTTTTCCCCAAGCCTGAAATTTCTCAATATATCTATGCACTGATCTTTCCACCACATATCCTTGATCCTGATACTTTCTTGCCTTAGCTTATTAGTTACCTCTCTCTACGTTATCCTTCCCACTTCATGTTAATACTCCACCATTTTCTACTTCCACCCATCCTCTGAACCAGCCCTCCCAAAACTCATACCTTCTTCGTGCACTATTTTTTATTTACCATTTAAAATTATTATTTACTCTGCCAATGTTTTTGTTTGCTGCTCCCTCTATCCTATTCTTAAGACCCATACCTATCCTCGTTCAGACATAATGTTTCTCTTAGTATTCCTTCCTTTTACTTCATCAAACCTTCAAGATTCTCCTACACCACCTTGTTGGCTTATAAAAATTTTTTCTATCGCCGTTAGCTTCGGATTTCTCCTAGGGCTTAGGATCGACTGACTCGTGCGCAACGGCTGTTCTCACGAAACCCTTCTCCACATCAGTCCTTTCTGAATCCCAAATTGCTTTTCAAAGTCAACTAAATTATAATCTGAATTGGCATCCATACCCAGGAATTTAAATGAGCTGATGACATCATTGCTGATCATTGTCAAAAAATTATTTGACCCAACTAATTTGACCACGTAATTTTTTACTCTCATATTGACTATTAATTAGTATAATCCACACTTTACAACTGACTTCAAACTAACATCACATAACTACATTTCCTTTTATAATTTCTCTCTCAATGTTGTCCTACACCTGCTAACCCTTCTGAATCTTAAGTTGCATTTGAAATGCAACTAAATTATAATCTGAATCTGCATCCACACCCAGGAACCTACATGAGCTGATGATGTCATTTCAAATCAATGTCAAAGTATTATTTGATCTAACTCCTACAGAACTCCAATTTCTAATTCCTAAGCTGCACTCTCCAATCCCTCTTTAACTCCCCCCTTTTTCTAACACTGCATGCCAATGTCTACTGCTATTAAATGCATCTTAATTATGGCTTCTTTGCAAATTTTCAAATATTCCTTGGGGATTTATCTTAGATATTGCCCACTTATCTCTCCAGGGAGTTTCCTACGCAGCATAATGATATCTTTGACTCTCCTCCCCAGCTACAGGGTGCGGCAACATGACTTTTTGCCTTTTTGAAGCCCCTTTGCATATGAAAAATGGAAGTAATGTTGCCACACCATGTATAGATTACTATGTAACTATTGCTCCTGTAATCACCACTTTCATTTTAACTGAAATCACACTAATGTCACATATCTGAATCCCCTTTTTTAATTCCCCTTGTGATATTTCTAGGCTCCATGTCCTCATAGTCTTTCTGACATTCAAAGCCCCTATCCCATTGCAGTCCTTGCCTGAATTTTATATTCCACTACTTTCAGTTCAGTCCCGCAAGGATTATCCACGATGGCAACTACAGAAGCCTTGCCCTCAACACTGCAATACACAACCCAGTGAGCTTTAGTCCCATAGCACCAAGGATTCTTTTTCCTTCATTTCTTAATATTTTCTCACAGGAAGATAATTTAGACACATTCCTATTGCTATCCTCAATAGTGTTTTTAACATGACACCATCTCCTAGAAGGCCACTCCTCTGAGGTCAGATGCCTTTGCAACCATCTCTCTGCAGAAAAGATGCGGAGCAGACCACTTTTCTCTGACGCATAATCTTTCATTGGTGTCATGCCAAGAGCCACTATCACTTCTCCCCCTGCCACGGCTCACAAGCCATCAGAATATGTCCTCGCACCATGTCAATGATGTAGTCCATGAGGAGGGAATATTGGAAATCAAGTGTATTTAACAGCACAATAATTTGTGTTGATTATACCCCTTCCGATAATGAAGTTTTATAGTGGAAGCCGACTGACCGCACTTTACTTCAATGCTATGCTAACTTAAAATGTAAGGACCAGTTGTGCAAGAATGGGGGAACAGTTGTCCCACCAATCACAACCGAAAAATTGCCAAAATCATTTCATTATTTGCAGCAGTTGAAAATTACTTCAGTTTACTCATTTCTATTACCTATGTATGTAAGTGCAGTAGCTATTATAAAACAACATTATGGATTATATCCAAGAACACTACATTCAAATGCTGCAAAACAAATTGTTACTGTAAATATTTCCCTGGAGTTGTACATTGTTTTCCCTAAAAATTTTACATTTTAATTGGAAAATCTATTTCTTTATCAAGGTGGTAAAAGTGATCCGAGAATGTGAAATTCTTCATCCCGTGGGATCTCGAGTCTATGAATATGGGAGTATATTATACATGGATAATGTTACCATGGGCAGATAGATTTGAAAAAACATGACTCAACTTAAACCATCACATTTGCGAGAGCCACAAGAAAAGGAATCATTTCCGTCAGCTAATAGTTATGAACTTAGTCATCATACATTGCATCCCTTTGTGAACTGTGTGAAATGTGGGTCCCTCAAGGTAATTCATTTTCCCAAATTTTTTTTATGCATTAGTTAGAACTTTCCATTTCCTATTTGTTAATGTTAATTTTTCACCTGGCATAATACAACTAAAAATATTGAACGCAACCATTGAAACATACAATGTAGTCATATTTTTGTAATCTGTTTACTGGTTGGTACGGCATCGGACTCTTCACAAAAGAAGTAGAAACACTAGACGGGATCTAAATTGATGGGAGCGCTGGATGTTGATTAGGGTATGGTCATTAGTGTTAGTTCACTACATGACAGCTGTACGTCGGGATTCCAATAAGCCTAAGTGTGGCATTAAAGAGGCCAAACCACTTAAGCTATGACACCCGTGCCTGAGGCAATGTTCTAACCTGTGACCTCTGAGTTACTAGCTAGGATCTTTGTATGCAAGGCCTGATGTCTCACGCTTGGAGACCACATATGGCCCTCTTTGTGTTTTAATATATTAATGGCAACTTGGTTTTCAAAGATCTCCATCGTTTTCATAAGTAAGACTGCTGCTGTGTTGTGAACTTATAATTCTAAGAGTTTAATTCTTCAGTACGCCATTTAATGAATATCGAATAATTAGTAATTAAAATTTGCCCATCACTATTTTAGATCCTATGCTAGGCCAGCATGTTTTTTCTTGGGCGTGAGAAAACCTGGAGTTGTTCTTAGCAGTGCTATTCCATTCCAGTAAATAAACTCATTCCATTATAGTTCCAACGTAGATGTTTTTTATGAAATGTTATTTGTATTTGTCATTCTCCATATTTATATTCCATTCTTCCTTTTGCGAAGTTCATCAAGCCACAATGTCCTTGGATTCGCCATTTTAATTCTCCTACCCATGTCTTTTCTTGTGAAAGATTGGCCTCAAATGATATTTTTCCCAAAATCCCCACTCTCTTTGATATCATTGGATTACATCAAAATTTTCATTTCTCTTTCATTGAAAATATTTTAAGAATATTAATGTCAGTTAATCGAGGTAAAAATGAAACTAATATTTTTGTCATAGCAATGGCGGCATAAACTAAAAAAAATTCCTTAAACATATATCCATTGGTACCAGTAAGTTAAACTAAAAGCTCTGAGATAAAAACCACAGATATCAACCCAAAGGTCTGTTCAATAGATTATGTTATGAGCTTAACTAATACTAAGCCCAAAGGTGTTTGATATTCATACATGAGGGCAAGTGGCAAGTTCTTTTCCCTGTGCCACCTATGCTTTCCCAGGAAGATCTGATGCCTGGAAAATCATAGAGCTCAGCTGGAGCTGAGATTGGCCAGAGGCATGCTCGGGGATTGAACCTGAGCTCTCCCATGCGTAGTCCAACACTCATCTCACAGGATTATCCAGTCTACTATTTGTAAATTTTATTGTGTATATTTTTCATGGGCTTTCAAAACAGAGGTGCTTGATAAGAATATCAAATCATTGATAACATTTATAGAAATCTCATTGCTTTAACAGTGTACCACAGTTGATTTGGATCCATAAATGATTCCTCAGTTGGCACTCACCAATTTCATCCTAGGCACCAAACTAATTAAAAAATAAAGATTGATTTCTAGTTTTAATTTTTCACTCTCCCATATCATGAAGTTCTCGTTATTTAATGGAAAATATAGACAAGTTAAACACTGTAACAATACATTATTAAATATTCACATTGTGCACAGTCTGCAGCTGAAATTCAGATAATATCAACAGGATTTTTTTCTCTTTAAATAACTGATTTGTTTGTTGACATGAGAAACTATATTATACCAATTTTTAAACTTGTATGCATTTCTTGCCCCTTTCGGTATCACCCCTTCCCTGTAAAAGGCTAGGTTTTTCAGCTGATGCCTAATCTAATATCGAAGGGCACATGAATCGATCCCTGAAAACCATATCCATACATTTCTTACCTTATGACCAAGAGTTAAGTAATTTCAAGTAATGAATAAAAATAATTCCGTGAACAGATAAAATATTTTTTCTTTTTATGGTAGCTTCATGGCTCCAGTGTACCTACGTCTCTGTAGAAAATTTCTCACAGTAACATACTCATTAATCTATTGATAGAACCATAAAATATAGGAATGGTAATGGTACCCATTCATGTTGTTCATGGTCTACCAGCAGTGTACACAGCATACAACCTGTAGATTGCATACAGCATGAATTGGCACATGTATTAATATTACCAAGCCCATATTTGCATTACTATGAATGGATTGATGAGCATGTTATCAGTTAGAAAAATACTATGAAGATGTGTGTACCTTGCCATTAAAATTATGAAATTTAATCAGATCTTGATATTAATTTATTATTAATTGTTTTGAAGTCCTTAGCACTTGGTCATATGGTGCAGAGATTAGGGATGAAGGTTACCTTTCTCCTCTAATGAATAAATGGGATGGAAAAGTTTTAGAATTCCTGTCTATCCTGGTTTACAAGAGGAGTAATGTTACCTCAACTATTGACAAATTTTTGGAATACTTAATTACTTATTTTATTGTCTATTTTTGATTGGTAATTTTTTGTTAGAAAACTTCAGCATTTACTTAACCTTTTGGAATAATAATTACTTGATCTTTCTTTATGTGCTTGTCTAAGTTTGACAAAAAATTATTTTGTTTACTGATTTTTCTTAATTTCAGAATTTATGATGCGGCCTTGAGCCTTTCCCTTTATATTTCCAACATTCTTAGTCACGGTAGAGAATATTTTGGCATTTTTAATATGGTATAATGCACAAATTGCCTTGTTTTTTATTTAAGGATTCTGTACTATATGTGGTTTATGGTTTTCATCAATATTTGTTATATTTGATTTGTTATGTTAGATTTGATATATGTCAATATATCAATTATTGGGTTATTATTTGGGTGGTAATACTTTCTCATACATTTATTGTAATTTATTGCATTTTACACAATTCATTATGATGGATTATATTAATTTTTTACATTTTTCATCCTTTACTTCCCCAGCAAATTCCTAGCTACCACTTTCCACTCTATGTCATCAATCCTTCTTTCAGAGAATATTCAACTGGAGGCCATTATTCAAATGACAATTCCACTGGGACCAGATGCCTCTGAATTCCTGAGGAACAGGGCAGATCTTGCATCTAAATCCAACCCTTCTACCGAACTGATAGAGTTGACCATATTCCTCTAAAAGACTGACCATATCGATAACTGCTGCTACCCCTGCTCTAGCTTGTTTTCACCTTCTAGAAAATATATTGCATATGTATTTCAACTCCTTTAGAGTCACAATATTTCCATTTCCTTGTAGTTATTCCTCATCCTATTCTTCTAAAATTGGTCCTGCAAAGCTCTCAAAAATAACTACTAACACTTGACCTTGCATGTAGCCCCTTTCCAAGTCCTCACCTATCTTTGCCCAGGTACTTTTGCACTATTTTATAACCTTTCATTGATGACTCTTTGCTGCACGTGACATTCAAATTATCACCTTGGAGCCTTGCATATTGCTGCTATACTTTTTATGGGTTGAGGACCACTCCTCTGCCAATCACTGCCCGTCCATATATCCCTACTAATCTCCACAGAAATTCTGTAAAGATATTATCTATTCTTACTGCGTCATTGACTTCACCTTCCTTAGTGCTTTTTCTAATTAGCAATCTAGACTTCATGGGCTAAATATATCCTTGCTATGCCATATTGTCTCTCAATTCCTTTAGTGGTCAGCCTGGTATATCTACATTGAAGTGCATTTCTTACATGCATTCTTTCAACCATCCCTGAATATCTTGTCTCCCTTAATACTTCCATCCCTATCTATTATGATAACTATCATTTATTCCCTTGCTACATCCTGACCTTCCTCTCGCCTAGTTATATGCTGGCCCAGGTGGCAGCGGGGTAACGCCCTTGTCTGCGACTCCAGGGGTCGCAGGTTCGAGCCCCGCCTGGGTGGGTTTTCCTCCAGCTTAGGGCATGGATGTTTTGATTGTCATTACTGTGATGTAGAAGGGTTAGGTGGAGGAAGAGACTATGGCTTCTCAATCTCGCTCCAATTAAGTTATTAAATAAATTAATTAATGAAATAGCTCTTCTTCTTTTCCCCAAGCCTGAAATTTCTCAATATATCTATGCACTGATCTTTCCACCACATATCCTTGATCCTGATACTTTCTTGCCTTAGCTTATTAGTTACCTCTCTCTACGTTATCCTTCCCACTTCATGTTAATACTCCACCATTTTCTACTTCCACCCATCCTCTGAACCAGCCCTCCCAAAACTCATACCTTCTTCGTGCACTATTTTTTATTTACCATTTAAAATTATTATTTACTCTGCCAATGTTTTTGTTTGCTGCTCCCTCTATCCTATTCTTAAGACCCATACCTATCCTCGTTCAGACATAATGTTTCTCTTAGTATTCCTTCCTTTTACTTCATCAAACCTTCAAGATTTTCCTACACCACCTTGTTGGCTTATAAAAATTTTTTCTATCGCCGTTAGCTTCGGATTTCTCCTAGGGCTTAGGATCGACTGACTCGTGCGCAACGGCTGTTCTCACGAAACCCTTCTCCACATCAGTCCTTTCTGAATCCCAAATTGCTTTTCAAAGTCAACTAAATTATAATCTGAATTGGCATCCATACCCAGGAATTTAAATGAGCTGATGACATCATTTCTGATCAATGTCGAACTAGTATTTGACCCAACTAATTTGACCACGTTTCTCCCAACATTTTCCATGTGTACCTGTCAGCACCTGCATTCACATTTGAAGAATGTCTAAGCTATTATAAATCCTTCCCCCTATAGCACTCTATTGTTTCCCTTCTTTCAATATTTCTAATTCCTAACTTATACTCTCCTATCCATTACCATTGCATGCCACCAATTGCATACCATCGCATTTCTATTACCACCACCTTTCACCTGCCACCGCATTTCAATCTTCTTTCACCATTAGACAAATTGGTTGACTCTTTCTGCAATTTAATGCCTTAACTTTTTACTCTCGTATTGACTATTAATTAGTATAATCCACACTTTACAACTGACCTCACACAACTCCATCTCCTTTTACAATTTCTCTCTCATTGTCCAGCCTCATAGTCTATCTAGCATTCTAAGCCCCTACTCTGGTGCAACCTTCACTTGAATTTTCTATTCCACTGCTTTCAGCTTAGTCATGCATGGATTATGCCTTCCACACTGCAAGACAATCCCAGTGAGATGAAGCCACATTACACCAAGCATTCACTTTGTCTTCATTTCTTTCCATTTTCTCATGAGAAAGGTAATCGAGATGTTTTCTCATTGCCATCCTCAAAAGCATTCTTATAACAAAACCCACTCCACTGGGGAAAGATGCGATTGCCACCATCTCACTGAAGAACAATTGCGGAGCAGACAATCGGTCGGTTGAACTATTGGAGAGAGCAATTACAATTGCTTAAATTGAAGGATTAATGGAATGTAGCAGCCCTTCCAACATTCCAAATTGTAGCAAACAGTCCATGGATGCAATAGATGCTTTGAAATAATGACAGAGTAAAGAACCTAGCATAATAATCTGTAGTTTATATTTTTAAGGAGTGATGTTTGCATTTATCAACAGCAGCAATTCCAAAAACCCCCACCCATGCCATATTATCTTCACCTCAAGATCAATTGTAAAAATGTTGATTGGGTGTTCAAAGCCAGGGTATTGGTGAAGGATTCACCAGGATGCTTGTGATGGGGGAAACTGTTTCGTAGACACTTGCGCGCTCAATTAATTATTCACTCCACACCCCTTAAAAGCACTGATAATATAAAATAAGGAATACAATTGTTAATTCTTTAAGCACCATTTTTTCAATGTTCCTATTGCTTTTTTGTTTTCATTCGTCCTTACCATGAAATCTGATTCCCTAACATATTTACCACAGTGTTAAAATTTTCCATGATTGGTATCACAAAAAATGGTATATTTTGAGTCAGCCAAGTAGTGAATACACTAGTTTATCTTCCATAAGTAAGTAAGCTGTCCTCATACTGAAATAAATTGCCATGAGTAATGTGCCCGAGTACATTGAGCGTGACCCCACTATCATTTGCCACCAGATCAAGCAGAAAAGACGGTTTGAATATCACCTGGTGTTCTCAAGTCATTAAGATCACTGCAACGACTCTTCAAAAAGAATTCTAAGCATTTGTAATTTATGATGAGCATCACTACATATTACTTATACTTCTTGACTGTATATACACTGCATCTGCACATAGAATAATACTCTTTTCCAATTTGTACCCCATTTTTAATCCTGCATAAATTCCCCACCTTTTTCTTCAGCTCCTCTTATCTGTATACAGCCAGTCCTTTCATCTGATCCCTTGCACAATTTCTAAGAGGAAGGTTCGCAGTAGCAAAAACAAATTGTCAAACTCACGTAATTTCTTTGCAGATTTATGAGAACAAGTAAAAAAATATTGGATTATTGTGGGCAGGGAATAATTCAATTGCTTCCCCTTAGAAATTAGATTAGGTAACAATTGAAAGACCTGGCTTTTCTAAGGTTAGCGTTGCTACTGGAAAAAGTGAGAAATATGCAGAGATATACAAGATTAAAAAAAAAGTACGCATTGATAAAAAATAATTTCACGGGTCAACAAGCCAAAAATGTCTGCTCATGATTGATTTTAATGCCTAGAATTTATTTTACAGAGCTGTTGCAGTGAATTGAACTCGAGAATGCCAGATGAAATTTGAACCAACAGCTCACACCGTAAAATTTTTGGATTTCAGTGCATATTGGCAGAAGAATGTGTTAAAACTGCACCCATGTAGTTATGTACCCATGTAAAATATGCACCAATCTAATCCTAGGAAACTTGAAAAATAAATGCCCAAATAAACAACACACATTCAAACATTAATTGAGGGCACTTCATACAGTATACCCCAAAGGCATGCATTGTTTTATATTTTTGTGGCAAGATGAACTAGCTGACTGTTGTGGCATTTCCAACACTATTTTGGATGTTTACTAGAGACAAATAATTATGGACAGGGCAACATTTAAGTCATTTTAGGAGAGACCCCACACAACATCTGGTTTTCAGCTGTAGACCGCACACAGGGAGAATATTTTATTGGTACAACATTTAACTTACCTATTTTTCCCATTACAACCAGAACTTGATGCAAAACAATTTGGAGGACTTAAAATTCAGGCATTGCAAAAAAATTAAACTTTTTCAAATTATTTAGGTGCTAACATGGTAGTACATGTAAAGTTGGTCAGTGCTGATTTAAGAGAAATTTTATTGAACAAATCAGCAAGAGCATGATCCTAGGATTAAGCTTTGGAGAATCTAATTCATGATTTGAAGTTTCTCTAATTAAGTGCCACTATTTAGAAATTCCATACAAAATATACATTACATAATTTACATACAGGCCTGTATATATGACTTAATCACTTACCTTACTGTTATCAATGGCCTGATTAGCTTTAATGTATTTTTTACTAACGCAGCCATTGCCAAGACAAAAATGATACAATTTTATTTTTTTAAGCTTAATTAACCATTTCTACTTTAAGATATGTTCAATGAAAAAGCAGGAAAGGTAGTATATGTGTGTGTAATATATGTGAGTATTTCCAGATCCAATACTATTTCACTATAAGACAAAATATTATGAAAAAACTGTTTTGCATCATCATATCATGAAACTGCTGACTGAACCCAAGGATATCAAAGAGAGTGGGGATTTTGGGGAAAAGAGTTTTTGGTGCCACCTTTCACAAGAAAAGGCATGAAGAGGAGAATTAACTGTTCAGCTGCACCCAAGGGCACGGCTGGATGACCTTCATGAAAGGAGAAATGGAATAAAACTACGGAGAAAGATAAAACATGAACAGCAATTCATCACAAAATATCAATGCAAGTAACTGATGGAATGAGGTCACTTCCTGGGATGGTAATAGCACTGCTATGAACCAATTACAGGTTTCCTTCACGAGGAAGAAAAACTAGGATCTAGGCCTAGTCTAGGTTCTTCAAGTGATGGGCAAATTATAATTACTCATTACTTTGGTATTAATTAAATTCTTAGATCCAAAGCAACAAGTTCTCATTGTCATATTTGTTTTCTTATGGCTCCATTTTGAATAGTTTTATATTATACTAGGATTGAAAATTAAGCGTTCATCTATCAGGGACTCATATCACCGAGCAGGTAATTAATTAGAAGTATTTTACGTTTAAACCTCAGAACTGGAATAACCAATTCAAGCATCCAACTAATAATGATCACATTTAAGAATACAATCTCCATAAATAGACTGCATATATTTAATTATTTTCTCATATTAGCCACTGCCCTTATTTACTGCACCAAAATAGTTTGTATAATATGCACTAATGTAATTACCAGAAACTTGAAAAATATATGTCCAAATAAACAACACACATTCAAACATTAAATGGGGACACTTTATACAGTATACCCGAGTATACCCTCATGGCATGCAATGTTATATATTTTGTGGTAAGTTATAAATAATTTATAAGATACATAAGATACACAGAAAAATGAGTTTTAAATGTAAGAAAATTGACAAATACTATACAAACATAAGAATACATAATAATAATAATACAGAAGGTACATAATAATCAGGATTAAAAAGTGAAAAAAATAATTCTCCCATGATTTAAGTAACTTAAAAATATTTTATTGCTGGTAGTTTTTTTAGCCTCAATTTTTAACAGCATAAATATTAATTTGAGAAGCACAACATTTTTTCATGGGACAGTAATAAAATTACACATCATTCTGGGTTCAAAAAAACACTAAACAAAGTAAAGATAATAAACACCTGATAATTAATCAAAAATAACTTATACAAAATCAATGAAGATGAAGTAACAGGCAGAATGAACCAATTGAGAAAATCAAAACTATTTAGATTGAGACATGAGGAATATAAGGTTGCCATAGATAAATTTTTGAAGAATCCACATATCTGACTTAATTTCAAGGTGCCAATTGTTCTGTAAATAATTAAATTTCTAGAATTGTAAGTCCATAACAGAACGGCAATCTAATATATGCAATTAACAGAGATCTTTGGAAATGTCAGTTAATATATCAAACACCAGAGGGCCACCCGTGGCCCCCAAGCGTCATACCCCAGATCTGGCACATTTGAGTTCCTGACTGCTAACACAAAGGTCACAGATTTGAACATTGCCTCAGGCATGGGTGTCTGAACTTGAAACGTTTGAGCCCTTAAATGCCAAACTTATGGTCATTGGCACCCATTGTGCAGAACACAAACATTTATCATAATTCCAAAGGGGTAAAAGTCAACTTTCATGCAGTGAAGTAACAATAATGACCATCTCCTAAGTATCCAGTGCTCCCCTCAATTTATATCAAATTTCTACTTTTTCTGTCAAGAGTCCAGGGCCAGTACCAACCAGTGAACAAATAGCCAAAAGTATGGCTACAATGTATGTCTCAAAGGTTGTGATTAATAATTTTCCTAGATTCCAGACAGATGGTAGAAATCAAGTAGCATGACTTATTAAGTGTCTTATTACAGAAAATCCATTTTCCAAACAACATCCAAATCCCATTGTTTAGCCGAAGAATCATATAAATCAACACGTCTCAGTCATCTCTACAGCACTTCATCACTACTAGTGGGTGAATAATGTAAAACAATTTTTTAAGCAACCGATAGGAGTGATAAAATTTCAATTACACCAACACTCCAAATATATTTTCTAGGGTCGATATACACAAAATCAATCATAAAATTATGATTATCTGTCTCCATCCTATGACCTCATAGCATGCAAGTAAAAATTTCAGAAAAATTTGAAATCACTGTTTTCAGGAGATGACCAGATTAAATAGTTCATATATCACAATCAATATTTTGGCTTTAGTAATGGCTCTGAATTTATGCAACAATATTTATTATTTCAGAGATCTGAATTCATTAACAACAACATGCAACATAAAAATAAATGCTCGTAATAATGAATTAACCTCCAATGCTCAAATAAATTTTTTTACAGACTTAGTCCGCATCCAAACAAAATACAAGCAGATTGAACTAACTTGTCAAGCACTGTTAGTTTGATTCATAGGTACGGATTCAGTCGCGATTATGACATGACCATGATTTCAAATTCAACCAAAAATCATTAGAAAAACGTCTGCAAACCAATAGGTTGGTTTAATATTTTTGGGTCGAGCTCATCACATTATAAGCCCAATGGCATGCAAAATTAAGAAGCTCTTAAAAATAATCAGGGCCTCAATTAAAAACCTTTCAAATTATATTGAACTCAAAGGGAAACTGCAAGCACCAGAATGCATTGGTGATATTTGCAAGTAACAACATGGCCTGCCACGAGGCTTACATTGTTAAATTTTTAAATGAAACCAGATTCCCCAAAATCATTACAAACATGTATGAGAAGCTATGAAATCAAGGACAGTTCCAAACATCATGAGAGGGGAAACTTACCGTTAACAAATAGCAAATGAAAAATTATGGGGTAAATGATCTACCTAGAGGGACCTATATTTCACACAGTTCACAAAGAAATGCAATATATATTTGAACTAAGTTCAAAACTATTAGTTCATGGAGATGATCCCTTTTCTTGTGGTTCTTGCAGATATGGTGCCATAGTTTGAGTCATATTTTTCTAAATCCATCTGCCTGTGGTAACATTATCCATGGAATTTACTGCCATATTCATAGACTTGAGATCCCACAAGATGAAAAATGTCACATTCTCGGATCACTTTCTCCACCTTGATAAAGAAATAATTTCCCAATTAAAATGTAACATTTCGTGGGAAAACAATGTGCTTACAATATACAAATATTTACAGTAACAACTTGTTTTACAGCATTAGAATGCAGTATGCTTGGAAACAATCCATAATGTTGCTTTATAATAGCTACTGCACTCCATTGTTGATATTTTTACAATTAAGATCTTGCATATGTATTAGAAATGAGTAAATTAAAGTAATTTTTAAATGCTGTAAAAACAGGACGTTTACTGCAATATTCATTTTCTGGGAACTGTAATTAAAAATGCTTATGACTAAGGGAAATAAACCATCAACTACCCCACACTATTTTCGTCACAGAAATTCGTTCTGGGTCCTTCGCTGCGGCTATCAACAAAAGTTCAAAAATTTGGAATGGCAAAACGATTAATGTGGTCTTCATTTGTCAAACCCTGAAAAGTTTTTGGCCAAATGTGACTCTATAACGCACGTAGGTAAGTTAGCCTCCCTGTAGAAATAGTCCAAAAACTAGTCTATGTACCAGGATTTAAAAATTATCTAGAGAAAAATAATTACACTAAATTAAACTACCTTTACTACAGTTCCATAAAATTATTGTAATAAATACAATTGAAAAGCAGCTTCCATGCGGTTGTTAGAAGTTTCCCTGCTACTGTTATTCAGCTAATTCAACAAAAAAATAGGGGAAAACTGCTCGAACGACATGAAAACGGCATCTTAAATATTAAATAAAATTACTGAAACTTACAGTCTGTAGAGTATACTAACAGT
The DNA here is from genome assembly GCF_022747635.1 of Hetaerina americana. Classification (NCBI taxonomy): domain Eukaryota; kingdom Metazoa; phylum Arthropoda; class Insecta; order Odonata; family Calopterygidae; genus Hetaerina; species Hetaerina americana. The sequence continues at coordinate 6,600,395 of NW_027286719.1, read as the reverse complement.
CAGTCACGAAAATAAATATTCTAGCATTCGAACGGTGCCGCGAAGTCGAACTGCACTTCCATCAGTGAAATTAATAATAACTTAATTAATTTTCTGATTTATAAGTGATTGACTTTTCGTATCTACTCCATAGAAAATCGCCTCCACCATAAATGATTACACTATTGAAGAATAAAGAAGAATTGAATCGTCGCCATGCTTCCAGCAACTGAGGACTGAAATATGTACAGATAACGAGAGCCTACATGTCATAATTCGAGAAGGGGTACAAAACTTGGTGAAAATCAAACTCAAACAGCCAAAAATACCAAATTATACTACAATGTGAACAATATATTTTCATGAGAATACACACGACATATTAACTTTGTCTGATATCATTGAACTCTATGTTCCTGTATCAGTAGCGTAACATGATTCGACATTTACTAATATCACAGTCTGGCCCGATTGAAAGAACAAAGGTAATATTAATAGTGTACAATTGTTAGTTTAGGGCGTACAAATGAAAGAAATAAAATTGTTGGGATAGGATGTAAAAAATACCTTCATTGTGGAGTCGCCGGAGCGTTTAGGTCTAGACCAATGCACTCTCTCGCAACTCTAACACCAACACCAAAGAGTGCTACACTTTTCACTATAGCCCTGCGGATAAAATAATTGATATTAGAAGAAGAAATCCTACACCATTAAAAGAGGTCCCGGGGTTCGTACTCACCATACGAAAGGATTGTGATATACCACATCGACTACGGCTGAAATTTGACTTCGTTGCTTGCGTGCACTATCCATTGCAAATAAAGCAACCACAAGTTAACTCCTTAAAACACGAATGTAACAATAACGTTCACGTCGTCTATCTTCCCGATACACACTAACCTGCACCAATGCAACGCACTCAACTGTTTAGAGCTAAATCGATATCAATCTTTCGGCTGTCGACGGGTCGACAGCATCTCTCGAATATTCAAAGAGGCGGAAGCGAGAATGATTCAAAGGAGATTTTGGACGGAGATTCCTATAATAAATGTTAGTGGCTGGGATACACACCAATATCTTTTTTACACTCTGGAAGAATAAGGGTATTGAATCGTCGACATGCTTCAAGCAACTGAGGAATGAAATATTTTTCCTCTTTCTTGTTGTGTTTAGCTTTCCACGGTTGATTTAGGGCCCAGAAAATCATTTTTTATAAGCATAATTAGTTTCGAATTTCGGCATTACTTCCGACAAAAGGGAAATTCCTGAAATATGATTTACTTATCGGTATTTATTACAGTACTATTTACTCCTATTTCACTCACCATTGATTTTAGTGGCATTTCTAAAAAATTGATATAATGACATTTAAGAAAATATGTTCACTTTGATATCCCACTCCTAAACATTTAACTTCCGACACACATATGTCTTATCTAAGTTTTTGAACTCATATAAAAATATTCCAAAATATTTTCTAAAATTGAGAATTTGTTCGCTACGTTTGTAGTCACGCTGAAGACAACCAAAAATAAATATTTTCGTCAACAACTACCATAAGCAATCATTAATATTGGCGATGAGCATTCAATTTTTCATCGACGTGATGGTTCATCATGTCATCAAATGAGATTCTCATAAATTTAACGTTATTTAGATTTAGAATACAGTAATTCTGGATTTGAATGCACTTTAAACCACACATTCGAGAAATATTCTCGTAATTGTGAGTTCAAAGTCATATTGTGGTTCCAGGAAAGATCTAAACTGGTCATTATTTCTAATCACAAACGAGGTTTGGCATGCATCATTATTCGATAAAAATCATTAAACCAACACGTCGTCCAACAGAGGAAAAATAACCAGAGGTTTGCAAATAAAAAAGACTCCTGATTACATTAAATCAGAACCATAGTGTTAGAATATTACGCATAAATAAGGATATTGATTATGTTCTTACGGAGGAAATTGACACTTTCTGTGCTGTATACACAGATTATTGTTAATATTTATTAAAATACGGGCAGCATAAAACCGATTGAAAACCTTCGATGACTCTCCAATATGGAAAATCTTGCTAGCATTTACAAGTTACCTTTGATGCATCGATTCAAGAATTTTTATATACGTACGACCCCCAAGATATCAATAAGGTAATTTACCCAGAGGTTTCAACATTGAAGTATAACCTTCGAATGGTAAATATTGCTACTTGTCTCCCATGGCATAAAGAGTAATTTACCCTCCCCTTTATCCGCTAGACTCAACTAACTACTCAACCTATCCACGAAAAAAGAGCAAAAACACCTTTGCTAAAGAAACGAAATAGTTTTAACAAGAATTCTATGTAAATGATTCATTTTTCCTTAAATTAAATTTCAAATAGGCCAATAAAGGTTGCTGTGCCGGCAATTATTCTTCAAATAAAGTGAAATAAAGCAAAGATATTGCCAAAAGAACTGGCAAAGTTTTGTTTATTAGAAAAAAAGAACATGCCTCCTGGGTTATGGAGAGAAAAACACGCCTGAAAAGAGAAAAATAGAATATGAAAAACACTTCAGGGGGGGGAAACGAAAACAAGAAAGTCACATCATAAAGATTTAGAACGAAATAACTTATAATTGGAATTTCCTTCTTAGCAACACTGTTATGACTGCTAAAACATGACAGAATCAAGTTCCGTAACCTACCTTAACGTTGCCGGCATATGATGCTGAACTTGAAAATTGTTAACGGATATAATGTCCAAATGTTTCTGTTATTTGTATGCATGATATTTGTAGCGGCTCTGTTATTTTGCTTTCACTATGGTTTAATGTCCGAAGTTCGCATAAAAACATCGAAAATCCCTTTCGGCAAGTTGACTATAGCGTATAGATTCTCTCGTGGTTCATACAGTACAGCAAGTCGGCTGTACTCAGAAACGCGATGTGTAATGCCCAATTTCCCCCGTATTGGAATATTTTATGGCAATAAAAAGGTATGTTTCAATGGTATTAAATGTAGAAATGTTTCAATGCTGAAAGTTGCCTGACTAATACAAGCTGTTTCCGATGAGAACTACTGCTTACATTTTATTTTTATTGTCAAGGAATCCATGTCGCCGTTATGTTTTGCAATTGGCTCTATTTTAAACCAAGAAGGAATTCCACCCGATGAAAAAATGAAATCATACTTGGATTCGTATGGGTATCGGTATTTTATATTTCCTGAAGTTAACTACGCGGTGACTGGTTCCTTTCCCTTCAGGAACTCACTTTCGTTATTATTTGCTGTGTCAAGAATTTATCCTAAAATATCGGCATATATTTCTGTAAGTACTAACGCCAAGTTTCCACAGAACTCTTTGTACCACTTTTTTATTTATAAATTTATTTATGAGCATTTTTACATGTGCTTTCTTAATGTTCGCAAACCGAAATGGGAATTCTGTTAGCTATTAGCTCTGAATTAGTATTTCCTCCTGGATGTACTCGGAGTAATAATAATATAACTGAAACCACTGCTTCATAATGTTTCAGTTGCGGTAAAGTTAACTTTAATGCAGGCCTCGGTTATCATTTAAATTAATTGAGACCTACTTAAGGCTTCCAGATTTCTCATTTAAGATAGTATAGCATAATAAATTGGAGTAATTCTTATCGGTTGTTTTTAGAAACTCGAGAAGGAAATAAATTTCGAGCTAAAAGTAATGATACGGAGAAACTTGAATGCTGAAGGGGGAACTTGTATCATTACTATTCACATGCTTTTGAAATTTGAGGTGAATCATTTGTTTGCTTTTCCTGGAATCTAAATTCTTGGAAAAGTTGCGGTGAGAGGAAAGTCCTTGTAGCCTATAATGTTGGATAAAGGTGAGATTATGTGGGAATCTTCAAATCCTTGTGTTAATGTAGGTAATTATTTTCATTGCAAATTTTAAAAAAACTAAGCCAAAAATAAGGAACCTTAACCTTGATATATTTTTGTCTTTTTATATCTTGCAGAAAGGTCGTTGTTTTATGTTAATCTTTTGACTTTTTTCTTTATTACTTTTATTGGTATTGTACCATCTATGGTAGGTTTTTAAAGATTGCAAACTATGTGACGGTAAATTTATTTGCCTATCCTAATGAAACACTACCTTACGTCCAACATTGCAATAAATCCCTCTTCAATTATAAATTATTCCATTTAAGTTTTGGTTGAAATTACTAATTCTCTCCAAAATTGGGCTCTTTTCATTGTGGGTTTTCATTCTTTTCTTGTAGCAGCTTAGGGCTTTGAACATCCTAATTGATGGTTTCAGCTTTCATAGCTTCTTTGTTTACTTTTTCTCCTTCTACTTTGATTACTTGTTGTTCTAACTTGATCAAGTCCTTATTACTAAGGTCTTACTCGTATGGTTGGAGTAGCTACTGCATTATCTTGGTTTACTTCAACAAATCTTGTATTGATGAATTCTATTTGGCTTCTCAGCTGGGTCATGATTTCTATTTCTGCCAGCATTTCAATGGTCGAGTTTTCTATCTCCAGGGCTGCATGTCGTGGGAATGGAATTTGACAATGGAAAGCACATGCTGAGGAGGAATGAAGGCAACAGAGCTAATCAGAAGTCACCTGAACCCTGCCTAACTGCATGTAAACTGGCCAAATGCCATTGTCCTGACATGCAGCCCTGAAGATGATGGTCCAGCAAAACATCAGCAGAAATCTTGGCCTGGCTGACAACCTGAAGAGAACCCATCGACAGAATATGATGGGAAAACACCAAATCCTATATCCCATTGAAGAGTGACAATTTGCTCCTGGATGCCATTTGACCTGTTATAGCCATTGTTGTTACATCTTTTGCCTATTATCATTCATCTTAGTTGTAGTTAACTCCGCACTTGATGGCTTGGTGTTATTGGAACCCTTCATTGTGTCTTTCTAGAACTCCAACAACAGATTACTTTCTCTGTGCCTGATTTATTGGTTGGTCACTGATTGATCAGCCAAAGAGGTTAGATCAGGAAAATTCATAGTATCCGTAGTATCATAGGATCCAAAGGTTGTAACAAACTGCATAACAGTCTTATATTGCCAACAAGACCTTCAGAAGTAGAGTTGTCCAACGTAAGGGTTGGAGAGTGAAACATGTGGCATTAATCAGTCAAAAATCAATTCTTTTGCCATTCATATTTCTTATTAGTTCATCAATTCACATGGAGAATTACCCTTGCATGCATTTTTTGCATTGCGCCTGGATTTTTAGAATTATTAACTAAAAAAGATCTGAATTTGATGTCTTCAGTTGTCCCAAGTTTTGTCAAATTGTTTTTATTTTTCCGAGTAGTTGCAACAGTAGCAAATATTTATAAAATTATGATAGTAGAAGGATAACAATATAACTAACTAAGAAGACATGTAATAGGCAACATGCTTCTTCAGCATGTAGAGCATGGTAGCTGTGAAAGTCTGACTAGTCAGCATTTGAAGTTATCCCAAAATAGGAGTCACAATATATATGGAACCTTTAAAATCAGTGATTATTTTTGTTTGGTTGGGGGAGTATGTTACACATGTTGTACGTTTAAGTTAGCGTTTTAGTAAGGAGTCCTATCTCATCTATGTTAAATTCTTATTTGGAAGAGGTAGCGCTTTCCCCAATGGTTGTCTGAAATCCAGCCTAGTAACTTTGTGCTGCGGCTTTAATTGCCATGAGCAGCAGCCATGGCCACGTTATTAATGGCCATGTTATTGATGCATAAATTATTAACTGCTAAAACTATTTACTTTGGCTTAAATTTAACTCTCACCACAACCATATTGAGGGACCTCTCTTCAAATTCCTCTTCTCATATTGCTTTAAATTATGAAAAAACGGCTTAGCTTCCCTCAAATTAGCAAAAAACTGAAACTATTTTGCTAATTTATATCCCTCATCTACACAATTTATTCTTCCAAGTTTGCCAAATTGCTTTCTCTTCGTTTCACAATGGGTATTTTTCTCCGAGTGGTTTTACAGGTCGAGATTTATTCAATAAAAATAAATGATAAACCACAAAACTGAAGTGCAAAAACAATGAAAAAAATTACAAGCACTGACGACTGCTGAAGTCTCAATTATCACCCTCTGCACCAAATGGCCAAAATCTTAAGAATATGTCTGGCTGAATATGCATCTGTTTCATACTGAACTTTGTTTACCATTCAGTCAAGTTTGAGGCAAACTCGACTGAATATCTCCAAAAATATCTCCATATGCCTCTAAGCTCATGCTTGAGCTCCTTTGAGAGTTTGGATGACAATTTTGTGAGGGGCAGGGGTCAACTTCTTAAGATCTCTTAGGGGAAGTTAAGAGGCCTGATGTCTTAAAGCCATTCATAAATGCAAGTGAGAAACATTAGAACTACTTTGGCCCTATGAATTCTAAACTTGAGACCGTATAAGCTTTGATTCATCATAAAGTGTTAATCATTTGCAAAGCATGGATTACCATTGCAATAATTTCCAAGGATATAGTTAATTTCTTTGATATCTTTCTGAAATGTTTTTGATAAATAATAAATATCACTATCAGTTAGTAAATTATGCAAATCACATGCATGCAATGTTATTCTGTCATTGTTGTTTGGGTGAACAGGAGAATGGCTGATATAATGGGGTTGAAATGTGACGTCCCACCAGTGGCATCAAAAGCTCTATTATTCTAGGAAGTGTGTTATGCACCAGCTCGGCAGTAATAGTGACTGCTTGTATTCAATTTGATAAAATGCTTCAATACTTCTGAGGTGTGACATAGTAGTAGATTTTCCTACCCATTTTGGCATTTTATTGTAAATTGAATACAGGTGCTCTTTTTCAGAAAACTTCTGCTACTTAAAAGTTCTATCGAAAATAGAGGAAATGTAAATTGAATACTACCTCTAGCATGGCATTCTTCAGTCTGCATATTTCTCCCCAGGAGGCATGTATTTCCTGTTGTGTAGTGATCAAGTCTGGTTTTAGCCCTGAATTTTTATTTCCTTCACTAAGATGTCATGTTGCTGTACAAGTGATTTTATTGAGTGATGTATTCTATCCTTGCCATTATTATTTCCTCATAAAAATGCTAATTCATCACTGTTGGTTAAAAATGTATGCTACAAAGTATATTTATTCTTTCTCAGCATCCCTTTTCCTTAAATATGTTTTGTCTACATGTGTCATGTTACATTATGTGTAAAGACGATGTTAAATTTAGGTGTTCATTGCATGTGGATATTTCTCTGTGATATACTATTCACCCTAAGGTTTGTAGAAACCCAATTTATGTGGAAAAGTAAACATATTTACTCATGAATAAACTTTTGGAATATTTAAATCAGTGGAATCGAGTATGTTTAGTGTTAATATCGTAATAAATTCTCAACGAGAGATGTCATGTCCATGGGCATCAGTGAAGGGGGGAAGAGAGAATTGCATTAGTAGCCTTGGTTCAAGGTAATTATAAGGACAAAGTAATCCTAAAATAAATAAAATTTAGCATATGAGCATTTTTAAAGGCTAGGCGATCTTTAAGAATTATAAACCCTTATGCTAGTAAAAGTTGTTTATGTCAATGCAAAAAATTGATACTAGTGCTCTGGGAGGGATAAATGTGCCAGTAGGGCTCTTATTTTGGTTTTCATGGGTATGAATGTGAGGCATGTTTCTTTTCCGTTGTCCTCCGGTGGATATTAGTACCAAGAGTGAAGAAAAGGTTTTTTTCAGTGATCATGTATGCATGTCCTCATCGTAAGGGAAAATGTTTTCAATTGTTCTTGGGGTACCTGCAGACCAAACTGCTCATCAATTGCACATGTTTTATTTGCCATTCTATTTAATCTCTGTTCTCCTGGCATGGTGGGTCTCAGTAGTCCAGGGGTAGAGCATTGGACTACTGAACGGAGGGCCCGGGTTCGATTCCTGGGCAAGCCTCTCTGGGCATCCTCAACTCCACCCATGCTGCATGATTTTTCGTGTACTGCATCTTCCTGGGAACTCAATCATGGCTGGCACTGGCCCCCCACCCTGATATCTTGCGCACCATTGGGCTTAGAATTGGGTGAACTCCAGAATCACCGACCTTCGGGTTGGTTGCTCTTGTTTTTGGGGTCTTGGTATGAGCTCATCTCCTGTTTTTTTTGATCGAACCTTATTTGTTTTTCAGGCTCGGAATCTTTGTGCTCACCCAGTGATAGAAATATATGGCCCCTCAGATATTTTGTTTGTTGTTCCTTTATTAAGGCAGAATGAATTTTATATTCCTGAAGCGGAAGACTTGTATAGTGGGCAGTATGAAAATGGATATGTGGAGCCAATTTTAACGGGGAAGCCAGGGTTAAAGCCGATGGCTTCACAAAGTCTGTAAGTACTCGGATTCGAAATCTGTTAAAATGTTTTCCTCCCCTTAATTTTGAGGTACTGTAAGGCATGATTTTGCAAAACATACCTCATTTCACATCATGGTTGTGTTTACATGTTGTTCACGTGATGGAAGCATTGCGTGTACATGTGGGGGAAAATCATTTTGTCCACTTTTCTAAGCATGGTGGTGGTTTTTGCATGAAATAGCACCAATTGTAGATTTAAAAACTCAGTAAGGGTTCAGCTGGAAACGTATTTCTTTAAAATTCAGTAATTATATTATATATTGTTAGTGTGTGCAAACTTCAAATCCTGCAAGGTTACTCTTAAAATTTTGTCTTTTTTGGTTTCCACCTTTACAAGTTTAGTTAAAATAATTGTTGAATACTAATCATTTGCATTAAAAAATGGACAAAGAGGTCACTATTACATTTCATTCATTTTTCAAGGAAAATAGTTAATAGTTCACTGGATATGTTTTATGTTGCATAGATTTTATGCCTGGAGCTTGACTGTTTATAATTCAGTTTGCTTATGAATTGAAATGATATAATTGGCATGAGATAAAGCCTGGGGCCAATCATCATATGTTATCTCGCTTGAATGTTGCTAATTATAGAGAATCTATGTGTGTATTTGTCTGTAGTGTATTGATATGCTGCACCAAGGCCCCAAGTTCTACTACTGAAGGATTTTGTAAGCATTCCAATTTATGCTGGACTATCTCATAAAAAGCATTCACGAATGCAGTAATTGCTTAGGAGTGCAGGATGCTGTCTTTTAAATGTTTAATAAATGACCCCAATACTGTGTTCTTCAAATGCCAAAACTGCTCAGCCTACAGCCTTCAGCAGTTACATACCTTTCATCTTCATCATTTTTCAAGTTGTTTTCTTGTGGTCCTCCACTAAATTATATGTACTCATGGTTTTAATGCTACCATTTATAATTACTGAGCATGCTTTGATTGATAGCATAGTTTTAAAGTTGCTGAGGTGATTATGTTAAAGGTTCATAAAGCATTTAAAATACCGTGGAACCTCGTAGTACGAGCACTGTTCCGTGACCTTTCTCATAAAACGAAAAACTCATTTAGCAAATCATTTTTTCCCATGTAAAGCTATGTAAAATATGATGATGCATTCCATACTGCAAAAAATAAACTTTGTGCAAGGTTTATTCAAAGAAAATTATTATTATTATTATTTATGTATCCTGAAAGCCGCCACTTGGATGTGTGGCAGGGGGTGAATACACCCCAGAATAATTTTACCTGAACATGACCCTGCAGCAGTCGGACAAAGTTATTATGATCCCTTATCTTTCGTGGAAGAAATGAGATCTTAAATCTATCCGTTCTACTCTTAATCTCTCTAATTTTATTAACTAGATCTCTCCTACCAGAGTACGGTGGGAGTAATAATAATTCATTTCAACATCACTGCTAACGAGGCCTCCTCCTAATTTATGCAAGAGAGTTAATCTATAATTTAACCTTCGCTCATTCCAGTGATTCCCAGCCTAGCTCCTCCAATATTTTGGATACACTACTAAGTTTATCATAACAATGTTTTACAAATTCAGCTCCTCTATGCTGCATGCGATCCAATTCGGCAATTAATCCAACTTCGTGAGGATCACATATAATTTGCAGCATACTATATGTTAAATGAGGCCTAACCAGCAAAAGATAGCATTTCTCTTTGACCTTTTATCTCATTTACCTAGGACTCTTCTGATAAATCCTAATTTTTTGTTAGCTTGTCCACATATACCCCGCATGTGTTTCACCCAGGAGAGATGGTGAGTGAGGGCAACGCTTAGGTATTTAATTGAGTCTACCAATTCCATTTTGGTGTTCCCAATGAAGTAGGCATTTGGAAAGGGATTGCTTTAAATTTGCAAAAATTTATGACTCTGCACTCTAAGTTTAATTCTAATTGCCAAGTGTCATACCAGCGTTTTATAGCATGAGGTCATCTAATAAAGCCGCGGTGTCCTTAGGAACACAGATATAATGGTAAAACACTGCATCACCGGCAATAAATGTATCTTACTAGTGATTACGGAATCTACGAGGGTCATCCGGAAAGTAGTACCCGTTCGTGAAATAAAGACACAAAAGTAAATATTAACAAACATAAAAAATTTTATTTGAAAGAGGATACTTTAAACTACTTCTCAACATAATCTCCAAGCAAATTAAGGCATTTGTCATAACGTGTGACAAGTTTCTGTATTCCTGCTGCATAGTCCTTCGCCGCCAGCTCATTGAGATACGCGAGGGACCCATCTTGCACAAATTTTTGCATAATGCAGATGGTGTTTAACAATTTCATGAACAATTGTTCGAGAAACATTGGGAAAATGCTCACAGATGTCATCAATTGTGACGCGCCGATCGTTCCTCACGAATTCGTCAACTGAGCTCACCAGTTGGTCTGTAATGACAGACGGTCTCTCCGAACGCTCATCGTCGTGTGTGTTCCCCCTCCCCATGTTGAAGTTGCGACACCACCGCCGAACAGACGACTCGTCCATTACATTGTCTCCATACACCTCCTTTAATTGGCGATGAATATCACATGGGCGAACGTTTCTTGCATTGAGGAATTTAATCACTGCCCTCACTTCACAACTGGCGGCGTTCTCAATTTTTTTAAACATTGTAAACAATCACAGAAACAACACAGGCAATGCTAGCGTCACGCAACTTGGCTCAGAGAAGGCAGACAAGCCACTGAAGCTATCTGACCTTGTCCAGCGGCTACTCGCGTCGTCAGCACTTCATGCGGCACGAACGGGTACTACTTTCCGGATGACCCTCGTACATTGCAATCAATCTCAAATTTTGTGTTTTTATTCATAAATTGAAATAGCTAGCGGATTTTTTTTGTTAGTTCAGCAGGTCAGTGACATCAATTTGCATGATGATTTGCCTTTGTTGTGTCCGAGGAATTGTTTCATTTACTGCATTTGTAAATTCCATTGTTTTAACCTTGCCCTTGTTAAAAAAAATGGCATTTCTGAAAGAATTAAAATAGCTTCCACTGGGTTTTCAGTCACGATGCATGCCTGCAGCGGCACCTATGATTACGAGGGATCGAGATGGTGCGGGGGCTAACGTACTGGCTTCTCACCCAGAGGGCCCGGGTTCCAATCCTGGCGGTGTTTAATATTTTTCAGGGGTATCTCGATCCCTACTTGAGGTGCTTTGTGGAGGGCACTTTGAGTGAGTTCGCCGTCCATCGGATGGGCTGACGTTAAGCTGCAGACCCCTTGGCACCTTTCGTAAAGACTAGGCTAATGCTGATGCCGGGTTTCTCTCCACCCTTCATCCTTTCCCTAACGGCGCAAATGACTGTTCATGACTCGTCTGTTCGGCGGTGGTGTCGCAACTTCAACATGGGGAGGGGGAACACACACGACGATGAGCGTTCGGAGAGACCGTCTGTCATTACAGACCAACTGGTGAGCTCAGTTGACGAATTCGTGAGGAACGATCGGCGCGTCACAATTGATGACATCTGTGAGCATTTTCCCAATGTTTCTCGAACAATTGTTCATGAAATTGTTAAACACCATCTGCATTATGCAAAAATTTGTGCAAGATGGGTCCCTCGCGTATCTCAATGAGCTGGCGGCGAAGGACTATGCAGCAGGAATACAGAAACTTGTCACACGTTATGACAAATGCCTTAATTTGCTTGGAGATTATGTTGAGAAGTAGTTTAAAGTATCCTCTTTCAAATAAAATTTTTTATGTTTGTTAATATTTACTTTTGTGTCTTTATTTCACGAACGGGTACTACTTTCCGGATGACCCTCGTATGTAGGTGGCGCGCGATTGAGAGCGATTACAGTGAAGCGTGGGTGACGCTCGACGCATCGAGACTTGTTCGATCAACACACTCGAATGTGAAGTAACACTCTGAGTAAACTCCCCTCACCGACAACTAGCTAATATTTTGCACACGCGAATAATAAACAATTGTTATGCACTCAACTCAGTAAAAGGATAATATATTAATTCAATAACATATGAAACACTTATCACCACAGCCACAGAGCAGCCAGCAGTTGGTCACAGCCGCTGCCCAACTGGATATTTGGTCAGGGACAGGTGGATGGGGAAGATTGTAGCCAGGGATTCCGCTCAGACACGCCTGCAACAGTGAAGAGCAGAGAGGACATTATGTGGACATTATTGAGGAGCATGGCTCACGTTTGCCTTTTTCGCTATCACCGAATGAAACCACCAGGAATGCGAATTTGATTGATAGAAAAGAAAAGATTCGAAATAAATAGTTCAATTGTGATGCATTCATAAGTCATTGTTTCTAAGAAACCTGTTGAGAGACATTAGTTTTTACCGGCTCTTCAAATTTTATTTGAAAATACGACATAACATGGTATGTATAGCAATACGTGCATTTTTGGAGTGCGCGGCCAGTCTCATTAGGGTGGTGCTTCTCAATATATGATGCCCAGAGAATTAGTGTCTTCATTTTTTCCTCTATTTCAGAATAAACCAACTTGGGAATGCGAATTGGAATTGTAGAAAAAACAAAAACTTAAATAGTTAGTTTATTATTTATGATACATACCTAATTCTTTTTTTACTGGAAACCTGTAGAGGTACGTTTATTTTTACTGACTCTTCAAAATATTGGAAACATAATACAAAATTATCATCATATAAATTCGTAGCATGGATACCTGTCTTATTATGGTGATGCTTCTTAATGTACAATGCAACAATTTCCCATGCTTGTAGCATTTCTCCTATTGTGCTAGATTATTGCTGCTTTGCCGTTAACTCCTCCTCCTTGGACAAACTCTTCTCCGCATCTTCCTCCTGTGAAACACAATGCCACGTAGTCAGCCCCTGCCTCTGCTCCTCCACAAGCTCATTAATATCATTGCTATCCATCTCCAGTCCCAGGAACTTGGTCACACACAAAATTTCACTGTCTACAGTCCCTATATCATGCTGTTCAAATCCCTCAAGGTCAATTTCGTCAACACTCTCCGGCATAAGCTTCTTACCAGCAAAATGAGAGTTTTATTGGTAATCCCTTCCAATGTCTTTTCGATCATCTTAAGGCAGTCAACAATGTTGAAATGATATTTCAAAAACTCTCTCTGATTGAGATTGGTTCTTCCAGTCACCTCATAACGATACTCAAAAAGTGCTTTAGTGTAGAGCTTCTTAAAGTCAGAAATAGCGTGCGAGTCCAGAGGCCGGAGTAATAGAGTGCTGCTGGGAAGGAGAAACGGTGTCTTGATGAATTTAAATTCCTCAAAGTGATCTTGTAGGTCTGGGGGCTGAGCGGGAGCATCCTCCGTGGCAAGCCAGACATGGAGTGGCAGGTTCATCTCAAGCGAATACTTTTTCTCAGAAGGACCGAACACTTCACTGATTCAGTCAGTAAAAAGGTCACGTGTCTCCCAAATCTCGTTGTTGGATGTCCATGTTACATTTAACCTGCCTTTCTGGACTTTGCACTTCTTGAAGGCTCTTCGGGTTTCTGAATTGTAAACAAGCATGGGTTTAATTTTCAAATGGCCACTTGCATTGGCTCAAAATAACGGCATCAGAAGGTCTTTCGCTGGCTTGAGGCCAGACAATGCATTCTCCCCTGCTATTATATAGGCCTGCTTCAGCAGAAGATACCCATCTCGTCACAATTTAAAATCTGTGGCAGCTGGCAACCCTCGGAATCTACGAGCTTCTTGAAGTCACCGATGAAGTTCTCTGCTGCCTTTGAGTCGGAGCTCGCTGCTTCACCGTGGCTCACCGCGCTGTGAATGTCGGGTATTTTCTTGAATCGCCTTTCTTTAAATACTTCTTTCTCAGCCATTGATGATCTTGTGTTTTCTTAACAAGGTCAGCAAAAGTCACTTTCACATTATCACTAATTATGTTTTCATCAATAGTGTCGCCTTGTAATTGTTTTTTTTCCCTTGTTCTTGAGGATAGTGCGAATCGTATAGGTTGGCCAATTGTAAGTGGGTGATGGATCAGCTACGCTGACCCCTCGTTCTCACTTTTGACAGATTTCACTTTTCATCTCTTCAATTATTTTTATTCTCGTTTGAATGTCTTCTTGCAGTTTTTTCTCTGCGAACATTTTTAAAATTGTTCATAAAGTATTATGAAACTGCTGGAAAAGTCACCAATAACACAAGTTTGGGCAAATGTGTGATCACTATTGTCACAAGGATGCCGGTGGAACTTGTGCTAAACATAAACATTAACAGCCGTTGCCATCATGCTGGGAATCCCCCTCTCCTCATCACTCGTTAAGCAAAATGTCACTCGTTATGCAAGTTGTTCTTGGTCACAATATTTTTGTTCATTTTGTGAATTACTCGCTATCTGAGGTGCTCTTTAAGTGAGGTTCCACTGTATAAAACTGTTTCAGAATCATCTTGTGCTCACTTAATACGGAGCCACTTTTGGATCCTCTATCCATGATCTTTGTACTTGTTTATATGGTCCCTTCTTATTTAGATGTGGTTATTGCCATGTGGCTGAATTTCATGATAGATGATATGATTGAGGTGGCAGAATTTTCTAACCTAGTTCCTGGTTGCCTAGTTTGCCTGTGACAATGAATGCCAATAGAAACATATCTGACTGATTTTTCTATTGACATATCTCAGCCAATTAATGCATCAAGTATATGTTGGTATTAATTGCTTTTTTCTATCGACCATTGTCTGAAATAAAATTTGCTGGAGTGCATGGACCTTTTGCCAAGTGTCTTGTTTCATATGAGAAAACAGGAATTAGTTGATGGGAATTTGTAAATTGATTTACAGAGAGATACTTAAAACCCACCTTCTGTCTTTTATTTCAGTAGAAATGGATATCTGCAAACATCCGTGATCATTCCTAAAAGTATATGAATGGTGAAACTAATGGAGATTGTTGACTTGCTTTGCTTCAGAAGGTTACCTGTCTGTCATGTTACTATTTAATGGCGTTCTCCATGAATGGTACGTGGAAATCAATGTGTTCCTATAAACTTTAAATGGTTAAAATGTGTGTCTAATATCCTGAGACATGACTAACACATGATAATCCCAATCCCAACATGATAATCTCATGAAAGTTAGGCATAAATTTTAGAGGTGTTGGAGTGTGCTCGGACTAATCTAGTGATTTTAGTTCTTTGGTTTCCCAAACAAGCAAGCAAAGAATTGTTCAAGAAACTGAGGGATATCACACGACAGTCCTTTTAGCTGTGTCATCTGCTGTTGTGAACTAAAATGCAAGAAATTAACAGTTTGCAGATGAATTGCCTTGGCCAGGATTCAAGCCAAGATGTGCATCTACGTGGGGCTGAGTGCTTTAGCCAGTTAAGCTACCAGGGTATCGTCATTCACTGAATGTGCCATGCTGAAAATGTACGGTGTAAGGGGATGCTTCAATATCTTTACTGACTGAAACACTTAGCTATGCATCGAGGTAACTGGGTTTGAATCCATGTCAAGGTGAGTTATTTTTATACTGCAGCATTCTTACGAATAAAGAAAGAACTGGTTAAACGTCTCATTGCTGAATATGTCAATGAGCCTGTGTAATAATTATGAAAACTGAGTAAATATGAGTGGATCTGTGTTATAAAATTAATAAGTACTGAAGCTCATTCATTCTTAGGATATATGTGCCAAACTTATTTTTTTACAAATTCGGATTTCCATGTTATGTTTAAATTAAATTTGTTTGGCAGTTAAGTTTTCCTAGTCATTTTTCTGTTGTGTGTTATTTTAGTGCTAATTTTCACTACTCATTGCGACTTTTTGTTTGTGTTGCTTCCATCAAAAAGTACATTAATTAAAACTCTAGTTACTATCTATTGTGAAAAAAATAAAAATATGTAGTGCATTATTGGAAAATATCATATTGTCATCCCGTGGTTGATAAAAGAGTTCATGACAAAATGCCTGGGCAGCAATTCAAAAATATTTAGTTGATTATCAAATGGTGAATTGAAATCAACTGCCGTAGTTTTTTTACAATGTGAGCTGAACTCTTATTTATCAAACTCTGCTCTGAGTTGACAGCAGTGTGTGAGAGACTTCCTACCTGACTTTAAGCCCTTAGGTATATAAGTCTTCCTCTCCTATTCCCTAAATCAGTCAAACTCTTAAATTCTCTATTTTATTCACTATTATTATTATCATTGGTATTCTACAATTTAAGGTAGGTTTGGAATGAATAAAGACTGAGCAATAATATTCCCTCTGCCTCTCCTAACATACACAGTTCTAACTCGTAAATTAAGCCCTCAATCCCACATACTTTCGCCCTCCCTCCATTCCATCCAATATGCCTATCCTCCCCTCCCTTGGCTACCTTTATCTTCCATGCCTATCTCTTCCTCATTTGTTTTCCCATCAATCTATGAGGCCTTCACCCTCCTTATCCACACTCCATTTTTAAAGTCTCCAAATCTGTGCTTAAAAGCTTTCTTCAATAATCATGTTTCAATACAAAACCACGCATCAAATCAAAGTTTTATCGAGCATTTTGTTAGCGTCCTTACCCTGTCATCAACTTTCTAATGACAGGGGCCTCAAGTGAGGATGTCTCCCTCACGCATTTCTTCTTCCAAATTGTTGACCATTTTGGTCCTTAACACTTCTGAGGTAAACATTTCTAACTTCTCCAGTTAATGGACGCTGATTTTAATATTTTACTAAGCTTTTCTCTTTTTCAAAAACTGGCAAACTAAAACTTGGTCATCTGCAAACATAGCTGATTTTATGTATCCCCACTGATATTCATTCTTATCTCCAGTTTTCCCTATTTTTTTGTACCATTTTCTCCTCGTGTTTGTTGAAAAGAGGGGAACATGGAAATCCTTGTCTTACCCCTCTTCCTAATGTTGCCCATCCCAAGTATCCATTTGCCACTGGCACCTTAGGTAGAAGAGACTCCATAGTCTCAATCTCGCCCCAAAATAAAGACTACTCTCTATCTGCGAGAGTAATCCCAGAAGTACTCGACCCAACAAAGAAAACAAAAATTTTAGAAAAAAATGTATTTATATTCCAATGTAATCTCCTTTCAGCTCTGAACACTTTTCCCAGCGATTTTTAATGAGTGTAATATCCTTTTTGTAATAAGAACTGTCTTGCTCCTCCAAATAGCCATTGACTGCCAACAACACTTCTTCACGGTTGGAAAATCTTTGACCACGGAGCCATTTTTTCAAGTTTGCAGACAGAAAATAATGGGGGAGGCTAAATCTGTTGAATATGGTGCATGAGGTAGCAATTCAAACTTTAATTAATGAACTTTGACCATTGCTGTAACGGATTTGAGAGCTGGTGCATTATCTCAATGAAACAACCCTTTCTTCTTAGCAGCCGCTTTGGCTTGTTTTCTTTGCTCAAACGCTGCGATAAGTTTGCATAATAAGACTCACTGTTGATAGTTTATCCTTTATTAAGATGGTCAGTCAAAATTATCCCATGCGCATCCCTAAAAACCGAGGCCATGACATTGCCTGCAGATGAAAGTCTTCGCCTTCTCTGGAAACCCTTTTGAATTCATTGTTTTCATCTCAGGTGTGAAGTAATGGACCAATGTTTCATCCATGGCTATGAAATGGTACAAAAATTCTGCTTTGTTGCTGTGAAAGTTTGCTAAACATTCAATTGAAACATCTTCACGACACTGGTTTTGCTCGAGTGTGGCAAACACAGTACCCATCTTGCACATAGCTTTCTCATGCCCAACTTTTCGGTTGATATTCTATGTACCGCCCTTTTTGAAATGCCTGCTATGTCTGCTAGCTCGTGCACTTTCAGTCGACGATTATCCAGTATGAGTTTGTGTATTTTCTTCACCGTTTCTGGAGTCGTCACCTCATTTGGTCAACCAAAGTGATGCTCATCTTGACAGCTCGTACGGCCTCGTTTAAACTCTGCTGCACAATATTTTACTGTTGCAAACAAAGAAGCAGACTCACCCAGAGTGGAATCCGGTTCAGCTTGTATATTGGTTGGGCTGAGGCCTTTCAAATATAAGTATTGTATCACATAACGATGACCAATTTTCTCCAATTTTGCAAATTCACTGAAAACATTCACTATTGATGGCTGCCAAACAAATACTAAACAACGCTGCGTGCTCAAACTTGAAACATATGCTTTATAGATTGCATACTTTCTAATGCAGTGATATTTTTCAAACAACTACCGCCATCTCTAGGTCAGGCCGGGTACAGAAGGGCCTTCCCATGTATCTTTCTATCTATCCATTAAGTCTCAATTTCACCCAAATAAATACCTCTATCTATCTATCCATCTATCCATCTATATATCTGAGCCGTCTGGGATATGTACAGGTTGCAGATTAGTCGCCCCATGCCTCAAATGTACTACTATTTTCTGCAATACAGTCATCATTTCTGCCCAATCTACTTTACTGGTACTTCATGTCTCTCTCGATTATTGGCCTCATCACTGCTATGGCATTATGCATGCCTCTCACATTCCTGAAACCAAACTGGTCATCCTGTTAGTAATCATTTCCAGTCTTTTCTATCCTCTTACTATTAATGACCCTAAGTACCTCAAGCTGCATGTAAAATCAAATGTATTGGTTAATAGTCCTCACTTTTGGCTGTATTTCCCTTTTTTAGGATGGGATTATTTTGGAATGGGATTCCATCTATCCCTATTTACATCATATTCTCTAATTCTTCATTTGCTGATGTAAAATCTTCTCCATGTGATCTTCCATTCTCAAGATGTGCAAATTTCCTGGTAAAATAAATAAAATTTCCTGGGTTATCTTTGAAAGTGTGCTTAAAATTTCAACTTTTGCATGGTGACGGTCATTTCACCTTCCTCTAGAGCACACCAGTTTCATTCTTCCTCAGTAAACTTTTCATACCTTTGCACTGCATCTCCTACCATGCTTCTTTTGCCATATTAGTTTTCTGCCCCAGTTTATTATTTATTTATTCAAAATTTATGTTCTAAATTTCATAATCATTAGGAATTAAATTTAAAATGCTTCGCCTTTCCACGTAAAAAACTTTTATTTACGACCTAGGTTTCGTTATGATTTAACATCATTTGGCCTGATGATGTCATACCATAACGAATTCTAGGTCATAAATAAAAGTTTTTTATGTGGAAAGGTGAAGCATTTTAAATTTAATTTCAATATGAAGAATTTCCACCAAGTGACGCCAGAAACTGTTTCGAGGAGTTCATAAATCATTAGGAGTTGAAAAAATGCAAGGAAACTTTTCTAGCCATAATAAGTTAAAACCTCTTGTCCCGCAATGAGAACTTAATTTGTTGTGATGGTTTGTGGGAAAAGAAATTCCGCGACAGTGACTCACCACAACCTCTCAACCAGAATTCCCTTCTGCAGCAGTTTGCGGAAATGTTCCTTCCTCGCCAGTGACACATCACGGACACCAACTCTCAACTTCAATTGTGATCCTTCGCAATGTTAAAGGGACTCCGTGAAGGATACCTGGGTTTATGAACACAAACACATACTGTTTGCAGGAATGAATTCCACACTAGGGACAACCACAGAGCCGACACACTCCGGAGAACACTCACTCACACGTTCAAAAAGGGCCTCACTACTGTGAGAATGTTACTCGAATTGAGCAACGTCAAGAGGTAACAACAAACAGGGAAAGATGAGGGAGGACACTGTGAAGGGTCCCAATTGGGTTTGAGTTTTTGTGTCTGTGGTTGGTCAATGGTGAGGAAATAACATTCCCACTAACTGCTACCGAAGGGTATTCAGGTTGAGAGGTTGTGGTGGGGACTGTTGTGGAATTTATTTTCCCACACACTATCACAACAAATTTACTTTTGATTGCAGGAGGAGTGGTGCTAACTTATTACGGGAAAAGGAGTTTTTCCTTAATTTATTATTTTATGAGGCTGTAGAGCTCAAGTTTCCTAGATATTATAAGGGGTGTTTAACTGTGGCACATTCCATAATGGGCAAGCTAGTGCTGATGCCAGGTTTCTCTCAAAGCCCCTAGCCCCAACCTAAAGCCTCAACCCTCCAAATGGCTCACCAATCCATTCCCTCACCAAATTGCTCGCCAATCCCTGATGGTGCACATCCTTAATCCCTGATGATCTAGCACTTGGTCACCTGTAATGACTACTATTACCATACCTCTGGATTTCCATATATGTCTGCAGTTTGCTCTTGGTCATTCCGAAGGTGCCATGCTTCCAAGTTTCACGGCGTGTGTTCCTCTCTGTCGACAAGTTTTGCCGACATTATAGCTGGCAAATTCAGGTCAAAGTGATTGATGGTAAAATTTTGGCCATCCATCAATGGTAGCTTGATTGTCTTGCTGCTTTGTGATTGGTCCTATTATTAAACAGCCATTTCCACATGCTTTGTTGTTGGGAACTGTCAGACCTGATGACATTTTCAGGATAATTCAGCTGAATTAAGTTCCCCCTCCAGGAGCTCCTGAGAGTGAGTGTGAAAAACAAGCAAGTATGCCTTTCAGCCACGGTGGAACTTGCCTGTTTGAAGCCAGGGCGGGATATGAACCTGAATGCAGCCAACTTGGTATCAAAAGAGTCATATTACTCCCCCAGGCATATCAGTGAAGGCAATGAAATTGCAAAACATGGTGTAATCTCAACAGGGAAGATGGTTGCCAGCTCCAACAGATGTTCCAAAATCTGACACATCAGAGAGCAGCAATGCCATTGAGCCACCTGACCACTCAGAGAACAGCAATGCCACCAAGCTGCCTGAGTAAGGATGCCCGAAATAACATTGTCATTTTGACCTGAAAACACCAGCTATAGCATTTGCAGAACTGTTGTCATCCGAGGGCATTGCACGCCGTGAAACACAGAACCATGAAATCTTCACTGCCTTCATCACACGAAAGCTTTTGAACATTTTTTTTGGAGGTTGTAGGTTGGCTGCTAAGTGGATGTGCTCTCTGTCCTCTTGATTTTCCTTTGTGCTGATTTGATTATGTGTATTAAGTTTAAAGTTAACTGATTAAACTGTTAAAGCTGTGCTTTGCCTTTGACCTCATTTGGTCACAGCACATAATAGTAGTTAGAGTTAACCCCTTAGTAGAGGTTAAATATATCATAACTAGAAACCGCAAATTACATCTCATGCACCAAACTTGTATGGTGATTGGCATAAAGAGAGCATTTGAAATAGTTAATGGAAACAAGGATGGAGAAGAGTGAATGCAACTTAAGCAGCATGTGATGACTGACCATCGGGTGACTTGGTTGGAAGGCAGAAACATCCAGTTGGTAGCTGAGTAGTCAGGACCCACCGATAACATGCCCTCTTATATAAATATCTAGGAATTCCGACAATGAAACCACATCACGAACCTGAAGTTGATTACAGAGTTGGTTGCCAAAATGTTGGCAAACACAGCCCTGAGTTGGGCTCATCAATTTTCAGTAGTGTAAACTTCCTGGGAAAGGCTGAGGTCGTTCACTTGTAGGTTGTTACATTTATTTGACTAACCTTTTATCAAGTTCCTTAATTTGTCAATAACAAGCATGGCATTTGTGGTCTAACTGAAAATTTTGTGAGATGGGTTAAACATGAGAAGAGAATTTCTGTACTTAATGTTAATATTAAGAGATTTTATGTCATGTACAGGGAACCTCTGAATGCAAACATGAACTGGTGTCTAAATTACCACATATATTGTTGTATTTCATTCCACATGAATATGTAAAACATATCGCACTATGTTATTATGAATTGATCATAATTAAAATTATATTAAATGTTTAATTTGTGATGGGTCTCAGACATAATGAATTGAACATAAAAGACTGAAGAAATTCTTCCAGTTGGAAGTATGAAATGTTGAGTAGCATATTCCAATGTTCTCTGTGAATTAAGCAAATAGGAGTGCTTCCATTAAATACTCATTCTGCTGCATTTAGTAGCTTTTTAGGTCTAACTATTGATCATATCTCTTGATGTACATTCGGATTTTGTGATGTTTTTAGGGAAGTCTGTTTGGTATAACTGATATTTCTATGCTGCTAGTTTCCCACATTTATGGCTACTGGATACATATTCTGCTGTCCTTGCCCTACTGAATGTTGGTTAAAAGATGTGGGATGCAAAATAATCCATGCATTTTCATCAATTACTTTATTGAAAATATAAACATTGTTTTAGATTGTATTTTGCATTTTGTTTCATGAATATTGTATATTATTTCATTCTTCTTTCATCATGTGATGTCACTGGGGATTTCCTTGTCAGTTAAAATATTATGTTATTGTTGCACATTCACTGTAGCATATTTTTAGTTTTAGACATGCAAAAGCATGTGTGTTCCTGAGTTGTCACTTTATCATATTCTCTTGTTTAAATGATTAGTATGCCGTATGGTATTATGCAGTTGGGTAGTCTACTTGAGTTTTCTACTAGGGGAACTCATTGCAGGTTAAACTTGAAGTTATATTTTGGCTTTTACGTTCCAATGAGCAAACATACTGGAGCTCTGTAATTACATTTAATTACTTGTAATTAGTTTTAATTTTAGCCAAAGGGTCCATGGCATGGTCTTTTTTGTGGTGCTTTGCATATGCCCCTGGTCCTGTGTAGGATTTGTGATTTGCCTGGCTATTTTTTCGACTAAATCCGGAGGGTAAGACCTGCCTGAACTTGCCAAGCTGAGCAAATCTTGAGTTTGTCCTTAGGCTGCCACTGCAACTCAATCAACCTTAATTGGTCTGAAGCCTCATACTACGTATTTAATTGTCTAACTCATTTATCAGAACCAAAAGTCAGTTATGTGGTTATGACATTTGTCTCATGTAGATTTGAGTGTTCACTAAGCCATTGGTGTGCAATGAGTATGAAGATGTTTTCAATGTTTAAGTTGACCCTTGATATGTTTTTCATAAGGATGTTTGAAGATGGGCAACTACATGCATGGCAATTTTACATGTTGTTCAATAGGTCTCCTTATGTATTTGTAATAATTAAATAATAAAATGTTTTTCTAATATTATTTATCTTTTCCTGGATCTGTTGTTAGAATGAGTTATGATATGAATAAATCCATTGATTTCTTATTGCTTTAAACTCGTCAGTGCTAAATGAGAAAAGCTGTCTTTTTTTTGTTTTTTAACATGACAAACTGAAACCGTACAGCATATATAAAATATCATTATTTTATATTCTATTGTTTCAGGCTTCACTTCGTGGAAGTAATTAATATCCATTGCTAAAAAAGAAAGAAAGACTCTTACTTTTCCACAGATTTTATTATACGGTACAACGCGTTTCACCGACTTGCGGCATCATCAGGTACAAATTTGCAAAACAGACAGAGCAAGCATATATACCCTCAGGACAGAGTGGGGGCGGGGAGGGTTGGAAGGATTTTATTAATTTAAGGATCATTATTTTGTTTGAATATGAAAATTTAAATTATGAAACACTCTTTTATATGTAGTTGAATCATAGCAATATAGTATGAAATTAAACAATATATTTTGAAAATTACGTAGTTTATAACACCAAAAATTCTATTTCATTGTGTGGTAAGGGATTTCATTGTGGGGAGAAGGCACAAGGATTACTGTTTTTCTCCCATGTCGGAATTTCCCTCCACCACTCGTACGGGGGTTTTGGACCCCCAACACCCTTTACAAGTGGCACAAGTGGAATAGTGTGGTCACAATCACCATCGCAATGCCTACTTTCTCTGCAAGGCAGCAACCTCACCTGACTCGCAAGCCCTCGGGAAGCCAATCTTACTAGACTGCTACCACTCGTTGAATCCCCTGTTTGCACTCCGTATTATGCATGTGAACTTGTGTTAAAAGCACTCGAAGCAATTACGGCTACTCACTGGGTCAGCCTTTGAATATTTGTGCGAAACATTGGAAATATGAAATAATGACATTGGTGAGAGATTCCAATTGCATGAATTACTGTACAACCTCAATAATAGTGTTTTTGTTTCAATACTTTTTTTGTGCCTCAAGTTTTTATTGAAAGTAATTAAAATCTAAAATACCAAGGTCAAGCTTAGTATCATTGCTGTTGTATGAACCTGTTCAAACTTAGAGAATTCCATATTCAAATGATTTTTTTGTCATTCATTCAGGCTGTTTTCTGAGAAAAAGTAATCACTCCGTTTTATATCTTATGACTTTTTTAACCCTTGTATTTGTAATCAGTTGCCAAAATGATAGATTTTGGTGTCATACAAATGCAAAAATTTAAATTCCGCCCCAAACTTCTGAATCATCATTATCTAAGTCTTAATGAGGGAGGAAATATATTAAATTTTCTACTTTTTCTCTCAATTGGAAGCTGTTAAAGTTTGCGATGGCCCAGCCACATCTGGGGTATCTGAATACTCAATGTACAGGAATTTTTTATTTAATTATTGCTGTTACTTCTTTATTGTCAATTGCTATAAGTGGAGGGAGATATTTAGCAATGACACCTAAAATTAACATATGCGATACATTGTTATAAATAAATATTTATTGATCAGTTCTTTGTGACAATGGTACAAATATGACAAGAACCAGTAGCCTTAATTCTACCCGATGCCTATCAGGGATTTCTAAGGCTTGCACCAGCCAGAGAAGCGGTTTTTCGCCCGATCACACTTTCCATTGCTATTCTATTGTTACAATGACATGTCTTGCACATTTTGAAATTGCTTTCAATGACTGGTCTTACAAGATCTTCGCTCAACTGCCACATAACTTCACGCTAATATTTCGTTTCTTAAGGAAAATTTTATTATTTTCATAATGAATAATGTATGTTCGTGGACCATAGTATCAACGCTGGCCTTACAGGGACTCTCCCAAAATTAGTCGAAAAAATAATTTCATACCAAAGCACAAATTACTAAAATTCTTCAAAATGGCACTCTAGTGCATGGATGTGATGCTAGCGACGCCGCCAGTTGCGATGCGCTGCCAGGAGGTGTCGATGGAAACCTCGTTGAGATATCTCGTTGCCACCCCTCTGTGCTGCACTCTTCTGCTAACATTCAGGCGTCGAGCGTCATGAAGCATCCTCTCACTTCTTGCACATTTTCGTGGCATTGCAACGTGGGCGGACGGCGAGAGCGTCGTTCCTTGTCATCAACCATCCCTGAACATCTTTTTTCAGCGCAAAACCATTTGTTGGGCCATTGATTCATCTCCCAGACCCGTTTTTACCGAATTAAACACTATAGTTTATTGGACGTGGCGTGAATTCGTGACGCAACCCTCGAACAGGGGCCCAGTCAAGCACAATTCCGGAGTGAGGATTCACATTCGTGGGACAAAAAATACAAAAAGTAACCATAAAAAGCAAAACCAAACAATGAACATTACTCAGTCTTAAAATTCCAATTATTTTGACACTGTTTGGTAATGAATGTGGGACTTTCTGTAGTTAATCTACAAATCTGTTCAATAAACGGGTAATTTCAGTTTTTTTCTTTGAATTTGCTAACTGGCTATTGTTCGTTTCTCCAATGCTCTCCCATTTGAAGAGACTTCTATAATCATCATTTCTTAAAATTATTTGTTTTCCTAAAATGGTACAAACTTGAGAATCTTGAAAACTTAAAGAGTTTACAGATGGTGGCAGGAAAAATACGATTGCCGATTCTATCAAAGCTTCTCTCTCTCCCTTCGAATTTCTTCAATTTTAATTACCCACAAAGTCATTATTTTATTTAACATTCCGAGTAGTTTTGCCATTCAGTTTTGGAGAACGTTTTACGCGGTTAAAGATCGTGTTTCCACCAATCGCCCGCCCACGGATTGAGTCAGATCTCTGGTCGCCCATATCCTTGACACATTTCTTCGCCGTCGGAGATCCTTAAGTACGCTTTTCTTTTATGGAAGTACTTAACCTTCTTCAATAATCGGAAGGAAATTCCAAGGTCCTCGGAAACTTTCTGATGCACTGGATAGCTCTTGTTCCCAAGCGTTTCCTTCTTAAAAATGCATCGCGTCACGAAGTCACGTTTTTTTCCGGGAACATTTTTAAAACTGCGCAACATATCTACATCTACTTAATACCCCGCAAGCCGCCGCAAGGGCGTGTGGCGGGGGGTGCTAGGACACCACCCGTAATTTAGAAAAGAAAAAGAAAAAAAAACCGCATGCAATAACCACAAAATCATATATACTACCTTGTACAAAAAGTTCCCGGAATTTATTCAGAAAATTAAAAATACAAGTTTATTCATCTAAATCTATATTGTCCCCTTCAAAGTAATTCCCATCGACTGCAACACACTTATGCCAGCGCTTGATCCAATCCTCGAAACATTTTTTATATTCGGTTTTCGGTATGTCCATCAGTGCTTCCTGCGATTTTTCCATTACTTCCTCTCGGCTGCTAAAACGCGTTCCCCGTAATGGTTTTTTAACTCGATTGAACAGAAAGAAGTCACAGGGAGCCAAATCAGGTGAATTCGGTGGCTGTTGGATGGTATTTGTTGCATTTTTCGTCAAAAAATTACGAATAATGATAGCACTGTGCGACGGTGCGTTATCATGGTGCAAAATCCACGAGTTTTCTGCCCACATTTCTGGTCTCTTTCGGCGAATTGCTTCACGCAAACGTCTCATAACGCCCAAATAATACTCTTTGTTTACTGTCTGGCCTTCTGGCAAAAATTCATGATGCACTACACCGTTGTAATCCATGAAAACCGTCAGCATTGCCTTCTTTTTTGACTGAAAACGACGTGGTTTTTTTGGTCTCGGCTCATTTGGTGAACGCCATTCACTTGCCTGATGTCTGGATTGCGTGTCGTACTCATAAACCCACGTCTCGTCTCCAGTAATGATCCTTTTGATGAATGTGGGATCGGATTCAGCCTCGCAAATCATGTCTTTTGCGACGTCAACACGGTCTCTTTTTTGCATGAAATTGAGGTCTTTTGGCATGCTACACGACGGAAACCCAAATCATTAACCACAATGTCTTGGGCGGATCCATAGGCAATGTTCAAGTCCTCCGCTATTTCTCTGATGGTTAATTTGCGGTTATTGACCAACATTTCTTTTACTTTATCAATTTTTTCACCGACTTTCGATGTCGATGGTCTGCCACTGCGTTCATCATCTTCGATTGACTCACGACCACTTCTGAACCGCTCGTGCCACTGGTAAACGACCGTTTTGTTTAGAGAATCGTTGCCGAAACACTTTTCCAACATTTCCAACGTCCGTGCGCCACTAAATCCGTTTTTTACGCAAAATTTAATACAAGTTCGTTGTTGCAAATTTAAATCCATTTCTGCAATTGTAAAAAATCGCCAACACACACAGAGATAGATGTACTCTTGGCTACGTAACTTTTGCAAATGTCAAGTTATGACACTAAGATTTAAAGGGAATATCAACAACAGATGTACCAATTTAACAAAAAAAACAGAACTCAAATCGGAAAGATGGGAGCGCCACACGGTGGTTATTCCGGGAACTTTTTGATCAAGGTAGTATATATATATATTAAAAAAAAAAAATGGCATACATTCATGCATGAACACTTACACCCCACACACATGCAAACACTCAAACTACCAACTAACATACACATGCACCTGAAAGTATACCTAACATCTCTATAGTGTTTAATTTTGTTCCGACTTGTAAATTCAACGTTTTTAATATTTCTAAAGTGACTTCGGTTTCTTACTATTATGATTTCTGATTGTTCGGGGAAAGAATGAGTATTTGTACCTATCTGTCCTAGAATCTATCTCCCTTAGTTTATCTTTGTGGTCTGATCTACCTAAGTAGTGTGGGGCCATTATAATTCCTTCAGTGTCATAGTTAAACTCTTTTGTTCTGAACCTTTCTAAAAGTCTAAGCCTCGCTTGTTCTCTCCGCACTTCAAGTGGTTCCCAGCCTAAATCCCCTAAGAGACCTGTCACACTTGTGTTTTTATCATAACAATTTTTAACGAATCTAGCGGATTTTCTCTGGACTTTATCTAATTCTTTTTGCCAAATTTTCTCCCACGGATCCCAAATACTTGCGGCATATTCCAAATGAGGTCTAACTAGAGCAAAATAACACCTCTCTTTAACTTTTTCATTACATTTCCCCACCACCCGTTTTATGAAGCCAAGTTTCTTTAAAGCTGATCCGCATATTGTCCTGATATGTGCTCCCCATGAAAGGCGTGGTGTTAGAACAACCCCCAAATATTTAACTTGATTTGCCGTAGTCAATACTGAACCCTCTATTTTGTAGTTTATATCCTGTTCCTCGCTTCCTTTATTCCAAAATTTCAAAACTGCACATTTATCTATATTAAGTGTTAATCCCCATTTATTGCACCATTCCGAGATATTGTCTAAGTCTCTAGAGAGTAGCTCGCGATCTAGTCGGCTCCTTATTTCCCTGTATATCACCGTGTCGTCAGCAAATAACCTTAGATTGCTACTAACGTGTGTGCTTAAGTCATTTATGTATATTAAGAACAGAAGAGGCCCTATTACACTTCCCTGGGGGACGCCCGAAGTTACATCTCTATCGGTTGAGCACAACCCATCTATGACTACTATTTGTTTGCGGTTTGACAAGAAGTCTCTAATCCAATTAATTAATTTCTCATTGATCCCATAGTATGTAAGTTTATGTAACAATTTATTGTGTGGGACTTTGTCGAAGGCTTTTTTGAAATCCAGGAATACTGCATCGACTTGTGTGTTGTTTTCTCCCGATCTAAGTATATCGTGAATGAAGAGACTAAGTTGTGTTTCGCAAGATCTCCTTTTCCTAAATCCGTGCTGGTTGTGGATTAGTATTTTCCTAATATCAAGAAATCTCATAATGTTAGTGACAATAATGTGTTCCAATATTTTACAAGAGATCGATGTTAAAGAAATGGGTCGGTAATTCGTTGGTTTATCCCTATCGCCGCCTTTATAGATGGGAGTTATATGGGCTAGCTTCCAGTCGCGAGGCACTGAGCCTTCTTCTATCGATTTTAGAAAAACAATATGTAAAAATGGGGCAATGTCGTCAGCTAATTCTTTTAATATTCTAGCAGGTATTTCTTCCGGACCAGGTGCCTTGTGTGCTTTGATACTACGGAGCAGATGTACTATTCCCTGCTTGGTCAGTGTAAGATCGCTCATGTGTTCCCCGGGTGGGTGTGGAGGATCGTTTGGTGCGTTTGTGTGTTTGTTGTAGACGCTCTGGAAAAAATGGTTTAACATATTTGCCTTTTTCACGCTATCTGTAATGATTTCCCCATTTTCCGTCCTCAAAGAGTGAACAGTGGGACGTTTACCCTGTATTTCCCTAACATAGGACCAGAATGACTTTGGATTTTCCTCAAGATATTCGCTTAGCATTTTAGATTTAAAAGAGTGTAGTGCTGTGCGCATAATACTTTTCGTCTTACTACGGCATTCTTTTAATTGCTGTTTGGTTGTATTCATATAAATTATATCGTCACTTTTTAAACTCTTTTTAAAATTTGACTGTAGCTTTCTTTGCCTTCTTAATGCCGATTTGACTTCCCCGTTGTACCATCTAGGTTCCTTACTGTCGCATTTGAGTTTGGACGGGATGTACGTCTTTATTCCTTCACGTAAAATATTTAAGAAATAATTCCAAGTGTTCTCTGTATTGGTTGTCAGTGTTTTTGTGATGTATTCTGGTATTTTTATGTTTAAATATTCTCTTAGTCCGTTAAAATTTGCCTTGTTGTATAGGTATATTTTACGCTTTTCTTTGTTTATTTTGACGAACTTAGTTTTTAACTCTACAAGAATAGCCTTATGGTCACTGATTCCGTCTATTATTTCAATGTTAGTAATGATTTCGGGCATAGAAGTCGCAAAGATGTCTAGTATGCTTTGGCCCCGTGTTGGTGATTTAACAATTTGTTCTAAGGAGTGTTTTGTGAATATATGAAGGAGTTCTTGGCATGAATCTCTGTTTTTGGCAGATTTTCCTACGCAGTAGTTGTCCCAGTCAATTGACGGTAGATTTGTGTCACCAGCGATTATAGTAATACTGTTGCTTTGTCTGCGGCTGATAGTGGATATTTGTTCGTCGAGCTTGTGTAGGACATCTGTGTTAGAATCTGGGGGTCTATAAAATGAACACACGTATAGGCTTCTGCCGTTGTAGTCCTTAATGTTGCACCAAACGCTTTCTATGTCATCTACGTCGCATTCATATCGTTGGCTACTAAGATGTGACTTTACTGCAATGAATACTCCCCCACCCAACCTATTTGGTCTGTCCCTTCTGTAAATTGTGAAACCGTTTGAAAAAACCTCATTGTTTGCTATATCTCCCGTGAGCCAACTTTCCGTTCCAACTATGTCTGCGTTTGTACTGACAAAAATATGTTCAATATCCGATATTTTGTTTCTAATGCTACGGCAGTTTAATGTTATAATTTTAATATGGCTAATAACTTCTTGTTTTTCGGTTTTATGTACGCTAACAAAACTGTTTTGAGACGATTCGTGGTGAACAGAGACAATAGAATTACATTCACTTGCATTGCTATCTTAATCATATCTTTGCTATCTTTATCATATTATTAATTCAAGTACTAAAAAATCACAAATAATGTCATAACACAAGTTTGGAAAAATGTGTGATCACTAGCGACACTAACATGCTAACGAAACGTGCTAAATACAAACTGAAGTAGCAGACGCGCGATCATTCCGGAAATTCCCCTATCCTCGTCAGTCGATATGCGAAAAGTTGCTCGTTAACGAGACATTTCCGGGATCACTATTTTTGCTCGTTATGCGAATTACTCGCTATGCGAGGTTCCACTGTTACACAGTTTCTGGCTTAACATGGTGGTAATCCTTCATGATGGAAGAAGATACTTGTCTTATCCGCATAAAGAAGTTTTATTTACGACCTTGGTTTCGTTACGTGACGAAATGTAGGTTGTAAATAAAACTTTTCATGAGGGGAATCCAAGTGTCTTTTTTCATCTCCATTACAAGGGTACTTATGTAACAGAAACATGGGGATTGGGATGGTGCGGTGGATAACACCCTGGTTTCCAATCCATAGCGTCCGAATCCCGGCAGCGGCAGATATTTTTCAGTGGTGTCCCGATCCCTACTTTGTGGAGAGCACCTTGAGTGGGTACGCCGTCCGTCAGATGGGACTTCAAGCTGCGGACCCCTTGGCGCCTTTCGTTTAAAGTAGGCTAATGCTGACGCCGGGTTTCTCTCCACCCGCCATCCTATCCTGCCCTTCCCTATGGTGCAAATGACCTTAGCTGTCGGTCGCCTCCACATAATTCTTGGGGAGGCATTAAATTTGAATAATTTTGTTGTCATTAAGAAACGCAATTTTCAATTTAAACAAATTAAAATGTGCAACGTGGTACAAAAGGGGAGTTGAGAATATTTAAAGGGAATAAATAGAAATAATTAACAACAGTTCTTTTTTTAAAATTGAGGGATGCATAATGAGGTAGGAAGTGTGAAGATAGGTTGACCTTAAAAGAGGTCACCTCGAAACAAGAAGAAACGGTTCACACGAAAATAATTAAAAAGCCATCGATCACAGGAAAAATGATTGGGAAGAAATTTATGTGCAAGTATATGAATACGGAATTTGAGAGGAGATGCAAGTATAGGAAAAAAACTGATTAACAAACTTAGTCAAGAAACCTAAGGAAATATTTTGGACAGAACTGTACAAGTGTAAGATAGTTTTAAGCAAGCGGAGAAAAGTTGAAGAAGCATAAAATACACGTATGATTAAAGAAATGTAAGTGTATAAAAATGCCATGTTATACCTGCCCTACAATTTAAGACGGGATGTTATTGAGGAAACAGAAAGAGATACTTGCTGAAAAGTTGGTAAGAATCACCTAGTGAAAATTTAAGAGCCATCGGCTTATTACCCTTGACAGCCATAGTAGCTCACTCATCATTTCATTGGTCGTGACTATTCCCTAAATAATGACTTCACGGCGTAGAAATCCGTATATACCGCCACACTACATCTCATTACCTTCGAAACGGTCGAGAACCAATTAATGGCAAGGCCGAGAAAAGGATTGCGTGCGCTAGGATGGCGTTGCCTTCTGCCCGGTCAACTTCTGCCCGGAACTGATCTACTTCCTTCTTCTGTTCCTCCGCTTTCACTTACAGCTTCGCCGTCGGCCACGATGAGACTACGTAGTGTAACTCCGTCAGTGCGTCTGGACATCACGCGTGTATTTGTTTTGAATGGCGTGGCTTATACGTATTTGCTCTCTTCCTCGCGGACCGCTCTACCGCGCCGGAGCACCATAATCTAGATCAAAGGAATGTGGAATGCTGAATTCCTCCGGATCAATCGATTCGATTTCCCTAATAAGCCCACTATAGCCGCCCACCGTAGCCCCGATTGAGGACTCCCGTGGTAGATCTTCTTCCTCATAAAATGTCTAAATCTTCCGCGTATCCCTGCAATCAACCAACTTAATTCAGTCTGGTTTATTGTGGGGATAGTGCAATCATGTATACTTTAACTCGTCCTGCTGATAGGTTTTCATACTTGGATTAAAATAAATTTGCAAAGATATAAAGTTTTTTTGGCAAACGAAGGGGTAATTCGTATGGCCACTTATTTCCATGAAAGTGAACGCTTCCACTGAACTTGAATATGATAATCAAGTGGAGGAAGCGAATTCTTCCATTTATCTCTTTAATCCCGCCTTTCTCTCTGCTAATGTTTCCCCCAAGAAGACAATAAACCTCTCTGCTATGACTTTTATTTAATTTCTACGACCGTGAATGAATATGGAAAGTTAACCGTATGCAATGGGTGCGCTGAATTTAAATAGTGACGGTGACGTGATTTCAGCCGTCAAAAAATGATTGTTGTAGAAAATTTGGGGGACTAGGTAGTCAGTGGGTTGAGCGCTGGGCCCCTGGCCGGAGGCCCAGCGTTCGTTCTCTTCCGGTTTTGGCCACTCTGGACACCCTCAATTTCACTTAAGCTGTGATTTTTTGGATGCCAGATCTTCCGTGGAAACCATAGGCGGCCCAGGGAATTGCTTCAGTATTCATTTACTTGTGTTATTAACATTCATTTAGTATTGAGGATCATGATTTATTTAGTATTGAATTTCATGCTGAATCAGAGTGAAAGTTTATTATTTTTACTAGCCCGTCTTTATGCATACCATTTCGTCTCAAATGCGTAGTATGTTGCTTATTTGGCATATTCAATGTGCTGGAACCCACCACATATCATTCATTATTGGCATGTTGGATTCATTTCCGAACGGAAATGTCGGAGTTGAAAATTCTATCTTTATAGCTTTGATCAGCCAATGCATGCTTTTGTTTTACGTCATTATCTTAGGAGCCTGTGTGCAATAGAGACGCCCTCGCCGGAGAAAAGTGACAACAGAATAATCAGCCGACTTGTGAACAGACGGGACGGAATCTGCAAATTCATACAAACACGAAGTTAAGTTTAAAATGATTATCCAAAGCATTTACATTCTCTGACGGCTATATTACTCCTAAATCTCGCGAAAATTCTTGTTATCACATGTTCGGGAGCAAAGGCATGAATTGAACGCTAGACCTGAAATAGTAAATATGTATGTTTGTATGTAATGTATGTACGCTGGAATTCCTCCATAGGAACATCGAGGAACAAATCATACATTTGAAGATGTAAAGCAATTATACTTAGAAAGTGCCTGAAAGTTGGCATTTTCTGCTAATATACATATTTGGAGAATTAAGAACCACAACAAAGTAAATACCTCCCATTCATGAGGTTATTGTCTTGATTATCAACGTGTAAGTCTCCATTTTAAAAACTTAAATACATACCTGTGAAACGGCAGACCTCCTTTCTTGCCCTTCTCGTGGCAAATATAATTGGCGAAAACAGTGCTGTTTTCAAAGAAGCTCCACGTTATGTTTTTTCTTATTATTCTGTATGAATCTTCTTAGATTTTCCAGTCGTTACCCAGCTTACACTTGTAAAATGTGAATTTGCACCGTCTGCGACGTGACGCGGACCAGTTACTCTGGCCTCAAAGCCAATGCCTTGCAGGAATGCGTCGAACCACATCGAGTATTCTATATGCATCGTGTGAATGGGGTCGATCTTCCGAATGCGACGAAGTTCATCATTTTGTGGGTGGGAATGTTGTTTGCGGCACGGAGAAAACTTGAATGATGCAAAATTGATAAGAGCTGTGCGTCCGGAATGCCTCTCTCAGGACGCAGCCGACCCTGGCGCTGCCTGGCCTTGTAAGCCGCCCTATCTCCACCGCCTCCGTGCGGTGCTCGCTGGCGGAATGACACTGGGCAAGGTCTGCACCACGCCCCGGCCGGCAGAGCCTTTCCAAATACCTCGCGCTCGAGCGAAGAATATACCTCCCGCAGCTAGGTGACATTCTCCGCATTTGAAGGTTACGGTGCGCGTCCGGGCTCGTCAGCGGGGTCACGTGGGCAGATAAACCGTGGCAGGTAGCCCGGAAAACGTGAGCACCACCTCCAGCGAGCCAAGCTCAACGCACCACTCCTCAGGAATGCGACATGACTTGACCACTTTTGGGCGGTTTTCCCACCGCTCACTTTTGAAATTCATTCACATGGATAAATAAATAAATATATATATATATATATTTTTTTAAGGTAATCTACCAGTTAAGGTAGGTTTTTCGATGGACACAACTACCAAACAAATATTTTGTGACTACTAACAAAACACAACCCTAAATTCTACTCTACACCAGGTCCCTCTTCATCTCTGAGTACTTTCTTCCGCCCTTCATCCCGTCCAACATCCCTATCCTGTTCCTTCCCTTTCCTCTTTTGCCCAACATTCTACCCTCTATCACAGTCTTCAACATCCCACTGCCGGTCAACACCCCCTTCATCCACTTTTCCTGCCTCCATAGGATTGCTCCCAACAAACCCCTCTCTTCGCCCACCATACCAAGTACTTCCTCATTTGTTTTCTTCTGTGTCCATTTCACCTTCTCCATTCTTCTCCACACCCACATTTCAAAAGCCTCCAGTCTACGTCTATCCTCCTGCTTCAATGACCACGTTTCCGCGCCGTACATAGCTACGCTCCATATCATATATATATATATATATATATATATATATATATATATATATATATATACAGGTATATATATAAGGAAAAGCGATCGGAACACATAAAAGACGAACACAGGAATGGCGGGAAGGTAAAATTGAGCAGATCACAAGCGTAAGAAAATCTCCTTGACCTGGACTCATTTCTTCGACTTGCCGGACCGATGTTCTTAACCATTTGAGCTACCGAGAAAGCGTAACCACGATACATTTTATATGTATTTTATATATTTTATTTTATGCTATATACATGTGTATTATATAAATATATATATATATATATTTTATTTTTTTCATATATATATACACATATATGGTGGGTCGCGGTAGTCCAGTGGGTAGAGCGTTGGACTACTGATCGAAGGGTCCCGGGTTCCATTTCCGGGCAAGGCACTCTGGGCACCTGCAGCTCCACTCAAGCTAAAGTGATTTTTCGGGTACCAGGTCTTCCTGGGAAACCATAACCGGCACAGGGAAAGGAACTAGCCCCCCTACCCTGATGTGTGAATTTTCACGCGCCGTATAGGGCTTAGTACTGGGTGAACTTTACCATCACCTACCAAACCGACCTTCGGGTTGATTACTGTGTTTATGGCTTTATATAAATATCTATATATAAATTATATATATATTTATATGTTTATATATATATATATATTTATTTATTTATTTATTGATATATTCATTTATTCACTTGTAAAATCATCTATAAATGTACTTGTTCTTTCTGGTAGCCATATCTAAATCCTTCACGTCCAGAAGCACTTACTGTTACATCATGGTAATTATTAACAAGAGGCGGGCTTGCCTCTTGACCCGTATTTGTTCTTAGCACCTAGTTTATTTTTGTCGGCCCATTCACGGAAGGTCAGGCCCGGCGCCTGGAGCATGATTGATGCAGCAAACCCTTCACTAGAGTGGCTTTATTGATTACATTGGCACACCAGAGGGGACAAAGTGCCCGTAATTTCAACTCCCATTCACCTCGTGACCTCGGTCGGGAGAAGAATATTTCCGGCAGGAATTTCACTATTGAATTTGTATAATATCGAATCACTCTTCTCTCTTATGATCTTCCATCTTCGATTAGTATTTGCTACGGATTCTGCCAACGATCCTAAAAACTGTTGCGGAACAATTCTTTGTAACGGTGCCAACTGCGAAACTGCAGTGATGGGTGTGTCGGCCAAACGACTAGAATGTCATGGCGTACCATTCCAATCGCTTT
Organism: Hetaerina americana; assembly: GCF_022747635.1. NCBI lineage: Eukaryota > Metazoa > Arthropoda > Insecta > Odonata > Calopterygidae > Hetaerina > Hetaerina americana. Next base: position 6,563,699 of record NW_027286719.1, on the reverse strand, counting down.
AATGAGGTGGACACGTCAAGCCATTAATAGCAACAGTAGATAGCCTTTACATTCCACCCTTATGTGCAAATTTTCAAGGTAGAACGCTTCATCAGATATTCAAACGGTAAATTAAAAATATAATTTGGTTCTAGAGATTTAAAGTGCTCCATCGTAGTATAATGCCTTAGGATTGCAGGTTATGATGTACATTAAGTGCTCATTGACTCATCAATCAGTTAAGGGTTGTAATCTTTCCTTCAGGCAGTCTCTTGGTTATCGGAAATTGATCAAACGGAGAATTAAACAACAGAAAATAAATTATTGAAGCTGAATCACCCGTTTCCTGGAAATCATAATATATACATATGTATACGATATATGTGTGTGGGTCGCGGTAGTCCGGGGAAGAGCGTTGGACTACCGGAGGGTCCAGATTCGATTCCCGGGCAAGCCTCTCTGGGCACCTGCAGCTCCACCCAAGCTATGTAATTTTTCGGGCACCAGGTCTTCCTGGGAAACCATAACCGGCACGGAGAGGAACTGGCCCCACTACCATGATGTGTGAATATCACCCGCCGTCGGGCTTAGTACTGGGTGAACTCACCATCACCTACCAAACCGACCTTCGGGGTGATTACTGTGTTTATGGCTATAAATATATATATATATATATATATATATATATATATATATATATATATATATATATATATGTATATATATGTATATATATGTATATATACATATATATATGTATGTATATGTATATATATGTATATATACATACATACATACATATATATATATATATATATATATATATATATATATATATATATATGTGTGTGTGTGTGTGTGTGTGTGTGTTACGAGCCAGGCGAATGGAATGGGGAAAGGGAAGCATTTCCAATGATGAAAGAAGATTGCTTCGAGTTATGTAATAAAGTATTTCAATTTCCGCAAATGCGGGATAGTGGAACGCTTAATCAACCGATCTATAACCGTAATAGTAATCCATAGCAGTAATCAAGCTGCAGGTCGGTTCGGTAGATAATGATAGAGTCAGAGTAGCCCAATGGCGTGTGAAATTCACACAAAGTTCCTTTCCCTGTGCTAACTGTGGTTTCCCAGGATGATCTGGTACCCGAAAAATGACACAGCTCGTGTGGAGCTGAGGGTCCCCAGAGAGGCTTGTCCGGGAATGAAGCCCGTGCCTTCCGGTCAGAAGTCCAACGCTCTGCCCCTGGACTACCGCGACCTATAATTAACTAGTCAACTAGGTCTGGTAGTAGGTAGTTAGTAACTAGTTATGTAGGTCAACAAAAGTTAATCCTAAGATTGATCTAAATTATGTATACGTATACGAGAACTGATATTCATATGCGTAGCTATTTATAGGATGCTTTTATCTTTCTCTTTACGCATTGGGCAGTGAACAACTTGAGAGTATTTTTCCAGTTCCCGACACAATCCTACGCCTGAGAAATTGAGGGAATCCGAAAGAGAGGAGGGTCTGAGGAGGATTAGAGGGGAGAAAAGTTATATAACTTCTCTCTTCATCTTCATTCACTTCTCCAATTATTGACCGCCGAAGTGTGATGACTGGAACATTTGAGGTCAAAGCAATGACCTTGCCTAGTTTCGTCGCTGATTAGAGACTTGAAATCCCAATTGTTGTCTTCAATTCCATCACGTACGTTACTGAGCGTAAAGTTTATTAGAAACCACATTAGCGTTCGGCAAGGTTCACGAAATGTCTCGACCAGGCTTGAAATAAATATTTTCACAGCTGTGGGCTTTTATATTTTTATTTGAAACCTTTGATTGATTTAGGTAATGATTTACATTAAAATTTGGAAAAAATAAAGGGAATACATAAGGCCTAGCTCTTGTTAAAAGTGTAGCTGAAGCCGTCAGGGGTCCTGTTCAAGTTGAGTTTTCCGGGCGGGAAGAAACGGTGAGGTGAAGGGGTCGTGCTGTAAGAGTTGTACTGTGGGTTGTATTGGTTGTTGGGCTGCCTGTACGGTGCCGGAGTGGGCCTGTACTGCTGGGGAGGGGGGTTATACTGTTGGGGAGGTGGGTTGTATTGCTGGGGAGGAGGGTTGTACTGCTGGGGAGGGGGGTTGTACTGCTGTGGGGGAGGGTTGTACTGCTGGGGAGGGGGGTTGTACTGGTTGGCGTCGGGCGAGTTGTACTGCGGCAGCGGCGTGTAGCCCGGGGTCGGGGCTACCGGCACTGGGGCCTGGGGTATGTGGTCCCCGGTGGCCATGAAGCCATTCTTCCCGGCAGTGTACTGAACCGTTCGGCGCTGCCCGTCGGGGCCCACGTAGCTGTACTGTCCTCGGCGGTTCCCTTCTCCGTCAGACTCCTCCTTGAACTCCACGCCGTCCTCCTGCACGTATGCAGCCCCAAAGGTGCCGTCACCACTCAGGTAGCGCGCCTCGCTCAAGATGGCGGCCTCGCGGGGGTTCTGAGGGTTCCTGAACTGACCAAGTGAGGACGTCACCGCCAACGCGGCTGTGATCAGCAACTGGAAGGGAGAGGGTGAGTCACATCTTAATGGATGCGGCTGGACGAAGCACGCGGAAATGAAGCAAATGCCCACCGGCGATATATGCATAGTGTGAACTATGTATATGTATTTGTCTTCCTGCCACCATATGAATGCCTCACACGCACAAGTTTGGGTGTGAGTTTGCGGAAGGGCAACATTCAGAGATGCGATTTATTAATAAATTTATATTTATTATTTAAATATATTTACTTTAATTCAATATATAATTATTTAATATTTTATATTTATTACAATTTAGCTACATCAAACTGTGTCAAGTTGAATATTGCTAAAAAGTTATATTCACAGTCCTATCGGAAAATAAATATTTAGGCTACTGATAATTGTATGCAATTCATGTGTAGTTGCTGCAGTGTTTAAATAATTATAATTTATCATCAAGTCTCAGTTTTCCTAATCCAATGTCCTTCTGGTGCAAAAGTACTTTCCGTTGAATCATGGCAGTTATTAACGGGGCGGGCTGCCCGGCGATGAAGTTTCTCGATGACGAGCGTTGAACTCTTTTCAACCTGATCCAGTATAGTGAGTAAATAATCCTCCTACTTAAGATAAATTCAAAAACATAATGAAGCCAAAAATATCAGTACATCAACTCAGTTTAATATTTACATTTATTCTTTCTACCATAACCTTCATCAAGCGCTAATTAGCTTGGCCAAAAGATGGTACAGTTCATTCGCTATTGACGGTCTTCCGGCTGAAATCGGTTCTACCATAAAATTAAAAAATCGTCGAAATCACGAATTTCGTCTTCGTTTTATATTTATGGAGATGTTCCATATATAGGTTTTGATACCTTACACCATTTTCTGTCCAATTACTTTAATAAGCATTTGGTTCTACCTAGCTCTCAATCTCTGTTGCATTGATTACATTTTGATAACGAAGTGCCTAGAAATAATCTTGTTAAATTTTCATTCATTCAATGACGCTAAGGTTTTGGTGTAGTTAAAATAAGCCTATGTTGTTCCCAAGGAGTAGAGCTGTATTGATGGTGTCACATTTTGCTACGCTCGCAAATTTACGTGCATAGAGTTTAATATTAGCACTGAATCGCAGATTGAAGAATGGTGATAACCCTAACAATATATATTCTTGTTTTGGTGAAATTGGTAGATTTTCCCTCTCGTATTCCCTCATCATCTCAGAAGATGCAGCGGTATATCTTAAAGCTACATGAAACAGCCTATGGCAGGAGGTAAAACCACTACTTGAGAGGGTTTTAAGTGATTTATAGTATTTAGCTAATAGCCATTTTATGCTTAACTCCGAAGAATATTTAGCGGGGATTAATTGTCATCCTCTCATCGTTATTTCATCTTATTTAATCCCACTTTCCTATTGACTCATTTTAAATCATGTAATACCAATTATAATTAAACTTTTGCAAATTCATAAATATATAAATAAATACTGTGGATCTTATGAAAAGCCCTTTTATATTTGATGCTCGACAAAAACAATGCGCGGGTGATTTCGTCCTGATGATGTAAAGAATTGTTTGTTTTCAAAAAAAGTTTATCTTTTCAACATAATCGCCTTTAATATTAATGCATTTCATCCAGCGGTGTTCCAGTGCCATTATCCCGTCTCTGTATTGTTCTTCCTGAAGTGATGCAAAATACTCGTTGAGTCAAAACTTCATTGAGTGGGAAAAATGAAAAATATTACTCATTTGGAGTTACTTAAAGTTCTCCTTTCACATTAAACCGCGTTTAACAATGATTTTTGTCAATGTTTCCAGATGAACATGAAAAGGAGAACGGAATAAGCAAATTTTATTTATTAGCCATATTTTAGGGTCCATTCTCATGGTTTTTCCTCATCTATTTTATATACTAACGATTAGATGCAAATTTTTCCTCACGGAAAACTTTATATTTTCCATTTACGTTGTGTTGAAAAACTTATTTTTGTGTTCAAACCGGAGCTGGTTTAATGGAATTTTAGATATTTTCATGCTCAAATACGCCCTGAAATTTAAAATTGTTTATCTCTAGTGAAAGTCCTCAGCAGAAATTGTATCGGTCGGTCAGTATAAAACATATTTATTGAAAATAATTTACAATATAGTTATTGTTTTAAAGTGCAAATGTTTTATGCAAATTCTATTGAAAGTACTCCTTTAATATATTGATCAGCAATAAGTGTTCTGCTATTCTCTAATGTCTAGTGTTTAAAGAATCTAAGTAAGCCTATTTATTCCGTATATTTCTGTGGTATTTTTATTTATTAATACTATTATGTATATGTGAGCAGTAAGCGAAGCAGGATTCCGTGGAAAAGTGTGGAAGAGCAATCGAATGGGGACATTTAAATTTCCTCTCTGCTATCAACTGACGAGCGAGTGTCAGCTGCAACAATTATTAGATTTAATTAATTTTAAAATGTCGATAAAATCATGGGAAATTCGATTTTGAAAAAAGATTTTTTTCCGATTGTTCGCCTGAGGCATAAAAACATGAATGGGAATAAAAAGCTTTCTTTTTTTAACTGCATTTTACTTTTAGTCTCATGGTCATAGCTCGGTTATTTTCAAAACTTCAACAATTTATTGAGAACTATTTTTTATCCCTTTACCTTCTATTAAAACACATAATCCTTTCCAATCTCGAAAGCGTGGAATTATAGATTGTTTTCATATTTAATAGAACCGTATGAATGAGATCGCCCTCTGAAAATTCACCTGAATCATAGTAGTCAATACCTTCTCAAGGTCTCCTTTATAGTTTATATCTATCGATATAAACTTTTTATTTTATATCATTACACTTTGCATAGTGTTTGTAGTTAAGCGGTATAAGATAAACTTTCGCGAGCTGATTCGCCCACTCGCTGATATAGCTGATTACTTTGGAGACAAATATAGAGAAAATGGATCAGAAAGGCCCTTCAGTATTTTTATTCTTTATAATGGCTGTTTCAATCAGTACTACGTTACTTTTAATTCACTATATTCGGATTATGCCGCCTATGACATGATTGATTAGTAATTAATGAATAAGTCTGAAGACTTTGGGAGGAGTTTATCGGCTTTTGAATGAACAAAAACTGATTTTAACAGTTGATACTAATTGATGCTAAAAATTTATTTTTAATTTTCGATTATGTACACTACACTCATTTATTATTATTATAAAAAATATGAGGTTCACTCTTTTCGTCATATACAACCGCTACTCTCCCCTCAAGTCCATCAATTACGTTATATCTCTTCTGAGTCATTTATTCATGTTTCAATAAAGAAAGTCACCAAAAGCGATGTTTTACAAATTTTTCCTTGAGCGCATTCGCCAAGAGTTTAAAACGAATCTAGTGTTGTTCACATTTGTGGGTACCCGGCTATACTCCCGGACGTCCTCTTGCAGTCGGAAGCTTAATTATCACATGGGCAGGATCTGTGAGATTATAACTCTACCCCAAAGATGGTTAACCGGAAAATATGGTTTTCAAAGTATTGCTCAGCTCTTATTACCTCGAATATTTCCATGACAAAAGCGAATTGATTAAGTTGTGAAACGTGAGCAGAGTGATTGAATATTTATTTGAATTGAATTTTTCCACATCTAACATTTGGCATCTTTCTATAAACTTGTCTACTTCAGCATAAACGATCTAAGGTCAATTGAAACTTCAGCATGAAAACCTAGGAGAAAGAAACTACGCAAGTCTTATTTGAAATCATCTTCTTGTGCCAAGGTTTGGGGCAGAAAAACATAGGCACCCGTATTTGAAATTAATTTGGCACTCTAAGAATACATTTCCTCCTTTTGAGGCGTAGTGACACTAGTTTATGGTGAGGCATAGTGAAGGTAAGTACGGGTAATGTGCCTCGGTGGGAGGGTTGCCGCATTTGCAGCAATACACATTTCCGTTTTCGCTCTCGAATTGAACGTGGTGCTTTGGTTAATTATCGTGATCACTTGCAGTTATAGCACTTGAGCCGATTTGTCAAGGTAAAAGTAGCCTTACCTAGTAGAAATTACCTTGAACAAAGTGGAGGTTGTCAAAATGTTTTCCGGAAAAACTGTCCGGCGCTTTCATAGCACTAACGATTGTCACTCTCGATTCGGTATTAAAGTTTGTGTCTAATAATTTTAGGGTAAGATTATGGGCTTCTTTATTTGTGTATTTGAGTATTTGGGAATGTATTTCTTCTCAATTGTTAAAAAGTGGTGCAACATATCTTCCTTCCATATCGCGGGAGACCCCGCGGTGATTTACGAGAGAAGTGGCGAATCCAAATGTAAACCTCATTTAACGGTTTATGGGGGCGTGCGCTGTTATATTACAGCTGAAAGTATCAGCAAGTATCGTTGTTAAAATGTTGACGAGAGAGTTGAATGGAGTACACATCTACTCCCACAAACATGACCACATTTCCCCGTCATGCTCGCATGGAGCGCTTTTCAACTTGCCCTCACAACATTACCCATCAGCGTCTTAAGTGCGTCCGCCAAGAAAGAAGTATTTTTTCTGTATGCACGGCTGATGCCCAGCCACCCATGCCCCGCTTAGTAAAATGTGTGGATGTGGATCATTTCAACAGATACAATATCACAATGAGTGATGATCCGTTATTGCATTCAGAATTTTAAAATGAAGCTTGTCACCCGTTGAAAGAACTTTCAAAGCTGCCTTAAAGTGCCTTCGGCCGAGGAGAAAATTAGATGTTATTCGTGGCAAGAATTTCATGGAAAATTCTCAAAAAAAGCTTGAACCTATTTTCCTAAATGAACGTTCAAGCTACGTCTTAACTCATCATTTTGGCGCCTAAATCTCTCAAATCTGGGGAGAACGCCATCTGGAAAGGTGCCCAAACTCGTTTATGGCGCAAATTTAGGCACCTGTCTCGGTTCCCGGATACAAGATACAAGAAGTCTATCCTAAATACGCTATATAGCGACCCCATAATTCCAAGTGCTAGAAGCCTGGCAATTAGCAGAGGAATAAAAGCCATGGCTCTATTATATTATTTGAAGGTCATAAATAACATTATTTTTTCTTTGAGAAGTACCCTCTTTATTACTCTGAGCGCTGAAAAAACGGAGGGCTTCATTAACGTGAGGTGGGAAAAGGCGGAGCTTTTGTCTCGCAAGAGAAATGTGGTATCTTCCGTATGAATGTAGCTTTAAATCATGTAATATTTTTGGTTTATCAAGTTATTGACTACATGTACTTCAAATGTAAGTCATTCTGTTGTTGACTCCTATTCGCGCATATTTTCCCAGGTGGAAGCCTTGTGGTTTTTTCCACGCCTCGTTTTTGTGCTGGTTAAATATTATTTGGTATCTAAACACTAGGGGAAATAATTTTCAAGCGTAAAGCTGTGTTTGGACTTGTACAAAGTCCCTTAGTAATAGTATAACTGTCTACAGTCATGCAACTGGGTAACCCGAAGCCGTATAACAAACCTTGCAAAACAATTCGCGACACATATCGTAAATCCTTTCAACATAGTTGTTTATTCTTTCACACAATTATCTTTAATGATTAAGCGGCTGTCATCGGGAGATCACTGTTGAAATCTCCGATAGCTTGCCTAATTATTTCTGTCGACCGATACCCAACATTGAAATGTCACATAATATAATAGAAACTTTACTGAAAAGTTTTAACCGTAAGAAATCCACCGGCCCCAATCATTATCTCCGGTCTCAATCGTATATTTAAGGAACTAGCGCTGGAAATTGAGCCGTGCCTAGAAATCATTTCTATGAAGTCCCTAATAGATCACAAAATCCCCAGTGGCTGGAACATGGCTATTTTAACAACTTATAACATCGGAGACTGAAAGACGACATTAACTCCGTGGTTTAGTAAGATTTGCCGACGACGCAGTGGTTCACATAGATAGCCGTAGTCTTGAGAACAGAGTAGCTTTAGTGGATAACTTTAATTGAATGTAACGTGGCTGAGTCATTATGTCTTCAGAATCAAACTTCAAAAAATGTGTGATAATGAATTTTTGGAATAGGAGTAGTACCCTGCCTTTTGCATCATAAATACCGAAATAGAAAGAGTGGACTCGATTGAATACTTAGGCGTGACCCTTACTCACGATCTCTTCGGAGTGAAACATAAACCGGGAATATAAAGATAAGCTAGTAAAAAATATGATTTATTTAAACAAGATGAATCACAATACAATCACTAAATATACAAATCAAGATTATTAGTGAAAATTGGTTGGGAATCACTCGCAGGGCGAAGGTTAAATTACAGATGGAATGTCTTGCATGAATTGGAAGCAGGTCTCTTTATCGGTGCTGTTGAAAATGAATTATTAGTTTCACCATATTATGGTAGGAAAAATCATGCCAAAAAGTGAGAGGGATTAAGTGTAAAACAGGTAGATTTAATGTGTCATTTTTTCCTACGAATTATAAGGGATCAGAATATAATCCGAATCTAGAACTGTATCCGATCGCGCTAGGGGGGGAAATCATTTTTCTTTGTTCATTTTAAGAGGCCTAGCATGTTGTCATTGCCTTATATAAGCTTAGTTATTTTCCGTCTTGTCACTAACACTTGCTCTCTTCTAGGTATACATTCAGCAATGTTGAATAATTTGAAACGTGTATAAAAATTAAAATGCATTAAATAATGAGAAATATCTACAAGAATGCGACCGTGATTATTGCATTCTAATGATTGGGTAATTAGTAAGTCACGAGCGAATGGCCACAAAGAGTCTGAAGACTTGAAAAATTATAAGCCTCAGAAACGATGGATTACATGAGAAACTATTGTGCGAATAGCTTCTAAATAGAAGCAATTGAAAATATTTTTTATATTATAGCAAAAATCAAATGGCTAGGAAAGTATGCAAGATGAAATGAATACGTTTTCTGCCATCCAATAAAATCAGGCTATTTTTTGACTAAGATTGCGTGAAGAATATGCATTTCCGTGAGTATGAATTTATGGAATTCCAACCTGACTGCTAGGTGAGCGAAGTTCATGTGGCATTGAAGGCAGCAGCAACTTCTCCGAGGTTGTAGTAGAGCATTAATGGATGTCGAGCGAATTCCCTCCGGCATGCGAAGTTAGAAAGGGGAATCCTTCGGCTTAAGCTATTCCGTATCCTTGATTATTCTCGTGGCCGTACGTTTAGCCGACATTTTTCCTGGCCGTAGATAACTATTAATTACCGTTGTTTTCTCTTACGGCAAGATCTCTTCCAGATAGATTTGACAGGTATAGCAGGCGATTTTTATCTTTCAAGCGAGGAGATTTATATTCACCGATATTCACATCGTTTCATTTATAAATCATGCACTAAGGAAATAGCGAATAGGGGTTCGATGTTGGTGTCCGCAGATATCACTCTGCTGTGACCCCAGGACCCGACGTCGAACTAAGAATGACGGTGCGTTATTTGCGATCTCCATCTTGGAGTGAAATTCGTGGTTTTTCGTGGAAATTTGTTCATCACGAAGGTAAACTGTTTCTTCACACAGCAAAAGAGATAAAGCCCTCGAAGGCAATCACTTGAACTTGGCATGATAACCTTGAATAGCCTTCATGGGTCACTTTTACATCCAAAATACAATTATCTCATTCGTAATAAGGTGAGTTTGTATTTCACTCCCTATATCTCTCTCCTCCCTTACCCATTCCAAAGCTGGGTCTCAGATTTACTTTTCCCAGCCGGAAATGCGTCTGATATCGTTAAAAGTGCGAAATTGAAACAAGTAAAACTTAGCACCTTATTCTTGGGAGGTAATTCTGTGGCGTGAAAAACTTGACTTCAACTTGGTAGGTTAAGTGAAAGTATATTAAGTACAGGAAAGTATTTTCGCAAGTTAATAACTATTAGAAGCATTTTATTCGGATACTTTAATGATTTCTTATCATTTTACGCAATGTGAAAATTGTACGATAGGGTTTTTACGAGCTAATGACCGTTTTCTGCTCCAATCCACATTTATCAATTCCGAAAGCTGCCCTTTGAGACATGCGGCAAGAAATGAGCGGCGTTCTAAATGCGGTACCGCAGCGTTCCCAAGGTTCAGTGGGAGGGGAGGCGGAGAGATCGAGGCGGAGATGGGGGTGGGGGAACACAGGTGGCGGTGGACCAAGGAATAACATGTGAATGGAACTATCTAGATGTATCCCGTCTTTGCTAAGATTTTATGCTCTCTGTTTCACTTTCATTGGCTAAAGAAATAAATGTGTGGTGCATATGAAACCATTACTTTCTGCAGGCTGATCTCTCTCGTTGATCGTTCATGGCCATCGCTCAAACCTTCGTTCTCAATGGCTTTGTGTTCGATGACACCAAGTCAAAAGAGTTCTTATAAATATAAGCATCTTTTGCATTAAACTCTTTGCAGTCATCCGCACTCTTCGAACTCCTATTCAGGTAAACAGTGAAATATCTGCGAATTCTCTTGTAATGGGGGAAGAGCGACAGTAAGTAACGGCAGGTAGGAAATTGTGATTGATCCCAAAGAGATATTCTTACAGTACATAATACAGCTAATGATTGTCATGTGTGTCAAAGTTGAATCCACAGGTAGTTTTGCAAACAGAGTAAAATATGTTTATGAATGTAATTTTTCATTCAGTAAGTGACCACGCTTCTCTCTTGAGCCAGACCCCATGACCTTTCGCATATCACGTGTTCCTTTCCCGTCTATGACAAAAAATATTAAAACCTACCTCTTTTTAAACTAAAGATAGCCTGCAGAGTGGAAAAATTGTTATTGGAGATTCAGTGAGCGATTTTAAGAAATAATATTCATAGAACCGTTTCTCGTTACGAGAGCGTTGCATGTTGCAGCAACAATTTGCATGTATTCTGAATTTTAAAAAAGTTCCTCTATGCTGCACCCTCAAGCAGTAATTTTCCTTTCGATACCACGTGAACCTTAGTACTATTTATACGGGGGCACATAGAGACGTCATTAGCCTTGATAAACACTCAATTGAAAACTATTTAGCTATTTGTATTTCAATGGAAAATATATTTCAGATGACGCGTAACCGATAGGTTAATGTACCGAAAATTTCATATTGGAAATGGGAGTGTAACCTTACATTAAAAACTTTAATCGTAATTAAAACACTGGGGGTGAAAACAACTAGTCCGCGGAGTGATAAGGGTATGCGAGTTTTGGCAACATCATTCCGGAAATAATTTTGTCATTTTGATTACCCTTGGACCTAATGTTTTACAATGACGCAAGCGAAGTTAGTCTAGCATTAGCTTAAACTTGTTCCCATTTCAGTGACACTTGTAGATGAAACTTTTTCTCTATTAGAGCAGATGAAATCATCCGAAGAAACACGAATAATGAGTGAAGATAATCCTATAGATATGGATACATTGTTTTCCACGATACGCATTTAACTTCCGCTATGTACAACGTCATTAACAAGTCCCTACAACCCTTATTTGAAAGCTATTTCTATATTTACACCTGAGTCTGTTATTACCAATCGGCTATCAATCTTCACCTTATTTGAATGCATTTGAATGCTCGTAAACCGGGATCCAGCATCACAAGCAGAATGATGCCAACGGCTGGACGGCGGGACGATACTGAATATATTCCAAAGTGTATTTTATTCTAGATGTGAGATAGCTCGTATAGCCGGTCGATTACGTGGCATTCTCGGACCACGAAATTACGACACCCGAACTACTATTCCTGTCAACAAAGGGCTTACTTCCCTGGGGACCTGTTTTTCTCCACCGTAGTGCAATGCTAAATGGTGTGCCACGAATGAATCCCATTGCAGCACGACCCGGGAGGAGACGAGTCCAGGGCGGGGCGGAGGAGGCGGGAGGGGGTCCCCGGAAGGGATCGGTACTCACCGTGGTGTACATGCTGGATCGGAGGGGCAGGCGAGTGGTAAGAGAGAAGACTGACGCTTGGGCTCGAAGGGTGACCTCCTTTATATGGGGGCGCCGCGGGAGGGGTGGCGGTGGTCACCTTGGAGCTCGCACAACCACTTGCGTAGGAGGGGGTGAGGTCGGGAAAGGGGTTCGCCGAGTGAACGTGGGTGAGAGCGGGAGCGGCTTGTTCTCCCGGCGAGGTCGCCGCCAGCTTCCGCTCCACCCTCCCGCGAGGTTCCGCTCGTATCCTGCGTCCTATTCTTCTCATTTCATCGCCGAAATGCTGCCCCGCAAAAATTCCGCGCCCGAGGTTATGGGGTTTCGCTGACATTCGCTCCTTCCCTTTCTCTCCCCCGCGAAGAATTCCCGTTCTGTCCTGAGGGTCGAGCGACTGTGATGTCAGCATCCCGCTCCACCGTCATATTCCACGCTCGAGCCGGGGAGAAAGTCGGAAAGCACGCATTGACGCCCGGGTGATTCAAGGGATGTGAGCGGATCAAGGTGGACGAAGAGGGCGTGGAGGAAAGGGCGGTGTTTGCCTCGGCGGCGGCGGCCATTTGTGGTGACCATTTGGAAAGGCTCACACCACGCGTTCCGATGCCCAGCGTCGTGGTTCAAGTTCACCCCATTTTGGGCAAGAATTCACACCCCTCGTTGGCTTCCATGATTTTGGATGAGACTCCTTGCGATTTGAAAGAAGCGCCATTCCAAAAAGCTCGTATTTCCATCCATAATATTGCTTTCATTTTTTCGCAGTGCTACGATGACTCTGCACAATGAAAATGCTGGATTGGCAACGAGGAACATATTAAATCTTCTCAGTTATAATTTATTTCCGGCATGGCTCACGATGCATTCCTACTTTTATCTCCACTATGCTGATTTAATAGAAGTAGAAAAACTTTTAACGCAATAGTAGTACCAGTAGATAATTATGCTATATTATGTTTTTCCTAGTTAAATAAGATATAACATCTATTACAATATGATCAATTATTTTATTTATGAATAATCGATACCTCAAGGTAATTTATTGTTTTCTCTGAGGAATGTCCACGGGTATGTCCAGTTAGTTATCACTATTATTTGTTACTAAAGCCTATTTATAGCCTTAATCCAATTTTATAAGCATTATCGAAAAGTATTTATGCTCTTTTACGTGATTCTTTGATTTAAAATGAACTCAGCGACATCCAGACAAATGTTTCTCGATATTCATATGATATATGTTCGGAACTTTATTTAGTTGAAATAGATAATCATTTTTATAATTTTTACGACTGAGCTTGTTTTCATTCCCGACAAATTTAACAGTCAAACTAATTTAAATTCGTAAAAAATATTGGAGATTATATTTACGCTATCTGGAGTATACCAGGGGATAATTATGCTATAATATGTTTTTCCTATTTAAATGAGATATCATATCTATTATAATATGATTAATTATTTTATGTGTAATATTTGATTATATATTATCTTATTTATATAAATATGTAATGCGCATATCTGATTAAGGTATTAATACATTAAACTAATCAAATCTTCTAAAATATTCTATTTTACGGGAGTCCTCAGGCTCAAACTTTAATAGCACCTCAGCGAATGTTTAAATAAAGTAGTTATGTTCATGGAAAAACTAAGGGCATGAGCTTTAGGGTCGTCGCAATCGGATGGAAAACGCCAGTTGCATCTATGTTCCTACAAATAGCAGAGTTAAACTGCTCTTGGAGCATTAAAAATTCCTGTCTGAGACGGGAAAATGAGTAAGCCAACCAAGCCAATGGGTTCATGTATACTAAGGAGCGAAATTTCTCTTTTTTAAATCAATATATCTTGTTTGGAAGTTTCAGATGAAGAGAACGAAAAAGGTTCATTCTATTAGAAAATCTAGTATAAACTTCTACATTGCTTAGTACCAACTTATTAAACAAGTTATCCAACTTTTTCTCATCAATGTGAGAAGTTAACAAATCAAATTCGACGGGAGTTGCCACGTTTTGAGCTGCCAAATTATCTTTTCTACAATTCAATCGTTAGTTGAGTGCGAGAAAGTTTGCACCAGCGGAATTCTGCATTGCTCCAGGAATGTTGTAAAATTAAAATCTACGACGGGTCCTCTCGGATTAGTGGCATCATTTTAAATTCTTCTTACCGCTTAATTGTCGCTCAATCAGCAAAAACCCTGCTGGAAGTTTTGGCTACGCGCATACTGTCCAAGAGGCTTTTATTCTCAATCTCTCGCTTTCACACTCTCCCGGAATTCACCAACTGCTGCATTATTTCATAAATCAGTATCCCTCAGTTCCTCTTTGATAAATTATTCCTGAGACCTCTACATGCTCCATCATGTACTCTATCGATTCCCAATCTTTCCTATGGAACATTCCCGTGTAACGCAAACCCTGGCACAAAATGATGTCGATGGAAGATTAATTTCCATTAATCTACACAACTGCCATGTGTGAAAGGAAAATTGATGATGCGTATGCTTTCAAATTAAATTTATTAATAATTGCCAAAAAGAATTCAAAATCGTAGTAACAAGTGGAATACTTGTCAGAGGATGCAGGGTTGGGCCTTCGTTCCCGCCCTGAAGATGCTGGATGCATGCAAATAGACTGTGGCTCGATGAAAATCATTTTTTGTCGCCACAATTTGCAGTGTGCCCACAGTACGCGCACATGGAGCCCCCGTGGATGCTCGTTAAAAGATGCAAGCCCAACCTAAGTGAACCCCTAAAGAATCCCCATGCAGAACTATTTCTCAGGAAATACATGGTTTGTATAAAAATGAACGGGAAAAGTTTCGGAAAAATATAGTAGATGGTGTTCTAGCACTGGGATGGATGCTGTGATGGATCTCCTGAATAGTGACCACTGCACGTCGCTTGGCATGGAAAGCGGAGCTGGATCGCGTGAAGATTGGAATTATGAACGAGCCCACCTTTCCCCTCACCATGATCCTAAGCGCTCTCAATGCTCCTCCCCCTTCTGGCAAGTCCCTTCCCTGACCTTCCCAAATGGAGAGAGAGAGAGCATTGTTATTGCCGAGGAGCGAAACAGTTAAGTGGGCAGGCTTTCTGGCGAGTGTGGTTGCCTAGGGTGGTACGATGGGGGGTGGAGTGCCAAGGGGGTGTGGTATGGACTCGACTCTCTTTTTGGTTGGTGGGTGACCTTTGGGACACAGACCGTCATTGGGCGGGGGGGGGGGAGAAGCTCTGTAATGATGAATGAGGAGCCGCCCGGTAGAAGATCCATCCATATACCATCACAGGAAATGTATTTGGATTCTTAGATTAATATATTGTATCTAATTCATCCACTAGTTATAATCCTGTGAGGTAAAAAAATAGATGTATGAGATAATAAAAATTAAATTAATTAGCTTTCAGAAGAACGTATTTTAAGAGCACAAGATAAAGAGTAGCTGTACGAGTTTATGCTTAATTTTATACATTACATTGTTATGGATATAGTACATAATTTTGTATTATAAAAATTAGCTATATTCAGGGGCCAAAAGAATTTTCAAGGCAAAATATATTCGCTTATATGAGAGCTACATTAATAGTTATATATTATCAATCTAATAGCATACAAGTTTTAATCAGTTGAAGTTCCTTTCTTAATTAACCACAATGGTCCGCTACTCCAGTCAGTCTATTCTCTACATGATTCCCCACTTCTTTACAAGTCTTCCGTGAGCCTGTTCCTTCCTGGGTATCGGTCGAAGGTGTCTCCATTGGACATTTTCGGGAGCAGAATCTATTGGTCGGAACAAAGCTTTTTTTCTCTCTGGCGAACACGAATTTCTTTCTAAAACAGAAGTGCAAGCAGTTGTTTCTGCAGGTTTTTGCTATGGCCCCGTGACCTCGACGGCTGAAAATGTTTGCACGTCAGGAGTAAATGGGACGATCTCACTATTCCAATATAGTTACTACATATAATGAAGCAATGAAACATGAAGCGGACTGGTATGTTTATTTAATGCTCATCGCTGGATATAATACATACACACAAAAATTGATGTTATAGTCGGAATTCGGTGCAATCAATTTAACAAAGGGGGTGGAATCTAAGTTTCACGGGGGACTACAGAAGGAATTTTGGCTAATGTGGCAAGTGGAAACGACTGGCATGCATGTAGCGGGGCTAGAAAAGTGATCGGAAAGCCAAATGTGATCAGGATGGCCAATGTAGATGGACGTCAACAAAGAGCAGTTCATTTTCCAAAAGGAGGAAGCCATTTTTTAAATAGAGAATATATTTAATGAGCATAAATTTCGAATCGAGGGTGATGGCTTGATAGTTGAGAGGAATATGTGCATGGAGAGTTTGTACATATATTAACGGAGGGTCTAAATTATGTTATAGGATATTGATATATGGAGCTGAGCTAGGGGAATTACCGGAATAGAGATGGAGCACAGGAGGATGTGGAAATAAGAGGACTCTTGCATTAAAGGAGGAAAGGAAAGGAAAAAGTGCTACTGATGGGAGGAAAAAACTCAAAAATATGAAACCCTAGGAGGGAGTTTTAGGTCAAGAAGGCAGCACAGCTGACCTTTGATGAAGGGGTCCCCTTTGTGCTTTGTTTCTTAACCGTTTTTTGGACCATGTAAATAAGTGTTTGATAATATTGTTTTCTGTTTATGTACATTATATCATATGTCTTAAAAATATATTTAACTTGATTCTAACGCACTCATTCAACTGAAAATTGAGGCAAAATACTCCTGTAGGGGGATCACCTATTGGGCCAGAAGGCGTCGTCCATCACTAAAGGCGTGGGATGCCTTTAGTGATGGAAACTGAACATTAATCAAAACTCCAAAATCTGTGCTCTTCTCCGGACTCAAGTCTCTTAACGAGGTGAACTTAATAAAAAGTCACGTCTGAAATTCTTGAAGTCACGTCTTTTCGTCACCGAAATGCTCATGGATTTGGGGTGGGAATCATTGGCTGAAAGACGATTCAATGCAAGATTGAAATTATTAAATAAATTTAGATCCGCATGTTTCAGCACCGAGGTCTCGCAAATTATTCGTACTCCTACATACATTGGTCGCTTGGATCATGCATATAAAATTCGGGAAATAGATGCCAGAACTAGCCGACTCAAGGACTCCTTCTTCCCACGGACAATACGGGATAGCAACTGCAGGGTTATACTAGATAGCAAAAATTCCACTTGCCACCCTCAGCGTCTAAAAAATAATTAGTTCTACTTAAATGCATGCTCTTCCACTAACCTTATGTGTTTTGCTATAATAACCCATTCTTTCCGAATGACCTCATTCGTGTTCCGTTCATCTGTTTTTAAGTCTCCCTTTCAATCCCTCGTCCCTCTCCGCGGGGGGAAATTCCTGCTACCTGCAATGTTGGGTCGCATTCCATTCCCTTTACAGACTTTTCCTTTGGGGGTAGAGTGTTTTGTGGTGCATTTTCATGTGGTAGTGATGTTTCAATTTCTTGCTTGTTGTGTCCTAGGTTCCGTGTTGTAGGATGGCTTTCGTGCTGCATCATGGGGTGCAGTTTTTTAGTTGTTTTGCGGTATATGTGTTTGCATGAGTATTGGATGAAGGGATTTTTGCATGAGTGTGTGCGCTGCTGTAGGTGTGATTTTCCGTGTTGTTTTTTTGCATGTGGTATTTTTCCTTTTACGGTTGGTGACCAAACACCCCCCGCCACACGCCCTTGCGACGGCTTGCGGGGTATTATGTAGATGTAGATGTAGAAAAGAAATTAACTTAAGTTTTATTAGCTCTGAAACCAATTGTTTTAAATTCGTATTTATTCTTGTAAATCAAAGAAAAGTAAGCTACGGTTTGTTTTTCATTATTTACCAACACATATGTCTCTCCGGAAAGAATATTTACATTTCTAGGACTGGTTCTGGTGGATAGATTCATATCAAGGCAGTGAAGGATAGTATTTATGAAGATGTTTTATCAAGCTCCCCCGCAGTACATTTTGTTCCGACAGGGGAGAGCAAGACATGTCCTTGAAGAGTAAGCCCTTTGACGAGCTACCTATGATAAAAAACTAAATTATCTACAAAAAAGGTATTACTATCTTCTGTAATCAACCCTTAAATTGTTTTGTGGCAACTCTGAAAGCTATCTTATCGTAACCAGCAAATCTTTTTATTCCATTATAGTTCCATATGATGAAGCCATCGATCGATTCCTTCTCAAAATTTATCTCAGAGTCTCTTCATTCAGTAGAGTACATTTCTTCCCTTCGGTGCATTTGATCTTTCAAAGCCTTTCGGGAAACTCAGAATGTGTTCAATTTGTCCCCACCTTCTTTTCCATTTCTATCAGTTTCTTCGGGAAGTACTCCACATTTTCTTGAAGCGGCCGGAAACCACACTGCATTATACAACGCTTCGGAAACCCGCGAATGCTCTCACTCATTTCCTTTGCAACATCAGGATTTTAAAGTAATTTAAAAATACATTATACTTCATATCCGACCCTTGGGAATCAACAGTGCGGTGGAGTGGAAGGTGCTTAGTGTAACCGCGGCAAATAAAGAAGGAGCAGCAGGTTATGCCTTTCTTCCTTGCGTGGAGTGTCGCGTGCATTCGTCTCCGAGTGGCCATTGTTGGGCGTCGGCTGCCCACAAATTGTGAGAACATTGCCATAGCTATCGTAATTTCATTCCTACGATTCCTCGAGAGCAAGGTGCGCATTTGCATGTTTTAGTGACAATTAGCAGTCAAGTTTTTCCGCAATAACTATCAGATATTTTGTAATTTTACTCGCGATACAAAAAATTAAAACGGTTACATTCTTTAATTAATCCCTCATCATTATCATAACACTTTACCCCGATCAAAAGTAAAATAATTAGTGTTTTGAGATGAATTGATTCGTATTTTGATCATTGACATGTGAAGTGATAATCATATTTCAGTATGACGTTTTCTCGAAGTTCCATGCAATGCTCTCCTTTTCAACTCTTTTCCTGGGCTGAGCAAAGCTGGGAATATATCAACTTCTTGTTGCCAAGTGAGACACCGCGGCATGTTTAAGTAAAGTAATAGCTCGCGCCTTAAGCAAAGTCTACCCGGAGAAACTGAAGGATTTTCTTTCGCCTTCCTTTCTCTTTTACGAGTTTATTGGGAGTGGCCTCGTAGCATTAAATTCGTTCTAAAAAATTCCCTCAGTTAAGATTCTGTAAGAGGGCGTGTTTTGTGGGAGGGTTATGAAATATTTTCAGTAAGTAGCCATCTCTTGCGACAAGGAAATGCGTGTAAACGGTCTCTCTCCGGGTGACACTACATAGATGTGCCCGTGAGTTTGATACATATTATTGATATTATTCGATATAAATTTTAAGATGCCGGGTTCGGTACATGTGACTCAACGCCACTAATCCATGTGAAAACCAAAAACAAGAGATCCAGAGAGTAATCTTTGATAAAATATTATTGCGGAAAAGACTCAAATTGAAAGCAGTGAATTAATTGACCTACTTAATTTTAATTTGATGCAAAGACAATCCAACATGTGATTTTTTTAGAACCTAACGATATCTTGGAGGTCTAGAAAATTATAAATGGTTTGAAAATGAACTGCAGTGGTAGCAGTTTTTAGGGTAGGCGACCGATAGCTGAGGTCGTTTGCGCCATTAGGAATGGACAGGAAAGGATGAAGGGTGGAGAGAAACCCGGCATCGGCATTATCCTACTCTTAACGAAAGGTGCCAAGGGGTCCACAGCTTAACGTCCCATCCGACGGACGGCGGGCTCACTCGAAGTGCTCTCCACAAAACACCCCAAGTATGGATCGAGATACCGCTCAAAAATATCTGCCGCCCCCGGGATTCGGACCCTGGCAAAGCCAGTACGATGGCCACCGCAATATCCCGATCCCCAAATGAACTGTAGCATGGATGTTTGTGGTGTAATGTGTTATTGAAAAATTTATTAAACCACTTTTTTTAAGAAATTTTACTTTATTTATAGTTTTCGCGGGGATATGTTCAAGATAATCGTATAGCTGCGGTAGACAAAACTGGTGATACACCTTATCTAAATGATTATCACCACATGTCTCTGTTGTCGGGGATCTGAAAAATTTTGGAAATTTTAGAATTAGTTGACATACGACTAGTTAGGTTCCTAGGAAAAACTTTTTTGTAAAACTTTTCCTAAAACTTTTACTAAAACTTTTTTTGTATTTAATTCCAATGTGGCTTCCTTGACAATCTGAATGCTACTCGTAATATGCTATAGTAGATCTTGCTAAAATCCAGGAACCTTTGGGCATGCATAATTAAAGCCAGGTTTCTATACTGGTTTGACGAAAACCTTTTTGGCAGTGGACCATCAAATCTTATTGTACCCACTGGAAAGGACAGGGATACGGGCCTCACCTCACGGGTGTTTCAAAGAGCCACCGAAACGGAAGATCTCATATAACTAGCTTTATAGGGGGTTAAATATTAATTATTATTACACAAAGTAGTTGTGAAAATACTTGATAATGAATTATTGAACAATTTTGTTTAAACAACTGGAATTTTTTATGACATTGTGTGTTACTCTCATAAATAAACCATCTAAAATCATTTTTGTTTTATCTCAAATATTTTTTCTAAAATAATTTGAGTGTTTATCATGTTCTTGCCCAGCTAATAATGCTGGCGTGCTCATTGAATGAGGCCCTACAAGGTCCGTCCAAAAGTACCCAAACTTTATTATTACAAAAACATAATACTTCCCTAACAAATCATTGTTTAGGGTCCCCTTCAAAGTGGTCTCCTCCCACTTATCCCAACGGTATTTCCACTTTTTGAAACATTCCTGGATCGCTTCATACGAAATGCTCATATGATCCTCCGTCGCATTTTTCTCTATTTCTGGAATGGTGGCAAATCTTTTTCCTTTGAGCGCGGTTTTTAGTCTGGGGAATAGGAGAAAGTGGCATGGGGCCAGGTCTGGTGAGTAGGGTGGGGAACCGCCGAACTCGCCACTCCTTCCGCCTGATTCTCTCTCTTGGGCGTTTCATAACCCACAAGTACCCTTTTTTCAGGGTGGGGGGATATTTCACTGACCATTGTGAAGACTGCTCGCACATTTGTTTCAATCTCAAGCCCATAAACCAATGACCCATCACCCGTTATGATCCGGGACGAGGTTTCATCCACCTCAGCTCGATCAGACAGTTTCAGACAGACTTGAACTCGGTGTTGTTTCTAGACTGCTGCCATCAGTCGAGTCGACGCATCCTCACTTTTTCGGTCGGGTCTTCATATCACGGGGACATCGAGATGTTCCCGCAAGTTCCATGATAGTCAAACGTCGATTTGCACGAACGAGCCTACGAACACAAGCTGCCAAAAGCTACAGCAATGCCCTTGTCTCTCTTCAGAAAACATAAACTGACATCCAAAACCACAACATGCCCCTCTTCAATTCCGAATACATCCTTCCGCCCAACATCCCCATGCTAATCCTACCCGTTCCTCGTTTGCCTAATATTCTCACCTATATCGCAAGTCTTCAACATCCCATCGCTAATCAAATCGCTCTGCGTCCATCTTTCCTGCTTCTTTTTGATTTTTCCCATCAACCCCCTCTCCTCCCCCACCATGGCTAGCACTTCCTCATTTGTTTACCTTTCCTGTTCACTCCACCTTTTTCATTCTTCTCCACACCTACATTTCAAAAGCCTCCAATCTACGCCTATCATCCTGCTTGAATGACCACGTTTCCGCGCCGTACATAACTACGCTACATGTCAAAATTTTGACTTGTCTCAACATCCTTATTCAACTTCCCTGTCTTCAATTCCCACTTTCATGTGAAAGCTCCTTTGCCTAACGCAATTCTTCTCCTTATGTCTTTCTGACCATTCTGGTTCAAAGCACGTTCGAGATAGGTAATCTGTTCCACCTGCTCAAGTTTATGAACTATATTTTGATATTTAAGTTGCCCCTCCTCTTTCTGGAAAACTGCAATAACCTTCGTTTTGTTTACATTTATTCTCATGCCATTCCTATCGCACTGAATTTTCAATGCACTCCGCAATGCCTGCAAACCCTCGGCTGACAGACAAACAAAAGCTTGATCATCACCAAACCTAACAGATTTCATGAGTTCCCCATCGACTTTAATTCCTATCTCCAGTTCTTTCCGTGCCGTATTTCATCCACATTGGCTACATAGACTAGCAAGTGTAATAATGGACTGTCTTCCTAGAACCACCCGGACTCTCAATCCGCCGCTTGCACCGGAGACGTTCAGGCTGCGGATTAGTTTCCCATCCCCACAATCTACTCTATTTTCTGCAATGCATTAATTGATTCTGCCCCATTTTCTCTATCAAACACCTATTAATAATCTATGAAACAGACAGATACTTTCGGGTTGCATTCATTGTTCCTCTCTATTAGTGACCTAATTCCTGCAATGGGGTCGCGCTGCCTCTCCCCTACCTGAAACCCAAACTGATAATCTCCAAAGTAATCATTTGCCCTGCTCTCTTCTTCTTATTGACGATCCTGAGAACCACAACAGCTGCTTGTGACGTCATTCTTAGTATTTTCTAGTCCTCACATGATGCAGCCTTCACCTTTTTCGGAATAGGGACTAACGCTGATCTCACCAAGTCTTCCGGCCAGATTCCTTCCTTAAAGATGCCACGAATTAGTCGATAAAAACTATACCTCTCACGTTTTCCTTAACCTTTTAGTAGTTCTGCAGGAATGCTCTCTACCACCACGGCCTCATTTGACTTGAATTACCTTAATGCCCTATCTATGTCTCTATCAAATAAGCCGGTATCAAGGGAGCCATCTTCAACTACTATATACGAGGGTCATCCGGAAAGTAGTACCCGTTCGTGAAATAAAGACACAAAAGTAAATATTAACAAACATAAAAAATTTTATTTGAAAGAGGATACTTTAAACTACTTCTCAACATAATCTCCAAGCAAATTAAGGCATTTGTCATAACGTGTGACAAGTTTCTGTATTCCTGCTGCATAGTCCTTCGCCGCCAGCTCATTGAGATACGCGAGGGACCCATCTTGCACAAATTTTTGCATAATGCAGATGGTGTTTAACAATTTCATGAACAATTGTTCGAGAAACATTGGGAAAATGCTCACAGATGTCATCAATTGTGACGCGCCGATCGTTCCTCACGAATTCGTCAACTGAGCTCACCAGTTGGTCTGTAATGACAGACGGTCTCTCCGAACGCTCATCGTCGTGTGTGTTCCCCCTCCCCATGTTGAAGTTGCGACACCACCGCCGAACAGACGACTCGTCCATTACATTGTCTCCATACACCTCCTTTAATTGGCGATGAATATCACATGGGCGAACGTTTCTTGCATTGAGGAATTTAATCACTGCCCTCACTTCACAACTGGCGGCGTTCTCAATTTTTTTAAACATTGTAAACAATCACAGAAACAACACAGGCAATGCTAGCGTCACGCAACTTGGCTCAGAGAATGCAGACAAGCCACTGAAGCTATCTGACCTCGTCCAGCGGCTACTCGCGTCGTCAGCACTTCATGCGGCACGAACGGGTACTACTTTCCGGATGACCCTCTTATCTCTTTCTGTGTCTAACCTTGCTGAATTTGAAAAAAACAATACTGAATTTGTTTTACATATCTTGAAAACACTTCGGAAACATAATGTATGCGATTCAAAACATTTTTTAATTGCAGAACATGGAAAATTACGAACATAAATTTATTACAAAATAATTTACTATTCTTCTACATTTTGTGCGTGTGAAAGGGATTTGAAGAAATCATGATATTCTGGTGGTATGTATCGTAATAGATCAATTATGTCCTTAAATTTTGCTGTTGTGATTGGTCTAATATTTTTATACAACGGTGTCAAAACAATATTTTCGAACTTTCTTGGTCTACCCCGACGTGGTAATAAATTCAGGACTTCAAAATTTTCATTCTCATTCATTGATGTCTTATAGAAAATTTTATATGGTTCATTTCTGACAAAACGCATCCAACATATTCTTAACCAGTTTACTGATTCTCCATCAGAATTCTTTACCCTTTTAAAAATTGCGTCTTCTAATAATTTTGTTGATACAAAATCTTCCTGTCTCATTTTATTTACAATAAAATTATTACCCTTCCGACACTCTTTAATAATATTGGGGAACGAACGGTAAATTATTTTTTTTAATGCAACTTCTACTACGCCAAAATCTCTATCATTTGGTGAAAACGAATGTCCTGATATTAAAAATTTATAATCTATGATTTCCACATTATTATCCAAAGTTTGGACAATTTTTAACCACATTAAAGCTACTTTAATGTTTATATTTTGCCCGGTGCACATGTCACTGCAAGCTATAATGCGTCTTTCACTTCTTAATTTTTTAGTACAGGGTTCGTCCGGAAAATAAGTGTACTGACTCCTGGGCTGGGCGCGCCGCTCCAGCCCAGGAGCGGCGCGCTCCACGCTCCAGGCGCGCCCAGCACCGCTCTGACGGGCTGCGATTGGAGGGGGGTATGTCGGCAAGCGACGCTGAAAAAGGCAGTCGGCTCTGAGCTGTGGTGTAGTGAGGAGCTCTGTTAACGCGAACCTCCACGCTCGACCCACGTCACGGAACGCGATGCCGAAGTTTTTGGAGCAGCGTTATTCCATCAAATTTGCGGTAAAGCTTGGGAAATCGTCTACCGAAACTGTCGGTATGATTAACCAGGCTTACGGGGAGTCAGCCATGTCCAGAAACATGAACTTTCGGTGGCACAAGATGTTCGTGGAGGGCAGAGAAGAGGTCGACGACGAGTCTTCGAGAGGTTCCCGATGATGCCTTCGCGGGAGCGTTCCAGGAATGGGAACGCCGCTGGAACAAGTGTATCGACTCACAAGGGTCCTATTTTGAGGAATATTAGCTTAAGATATGTAAAAGTGTAATAAATTTTTTTTCCTGAGCTCAGTACACTTATTTTCCGGACGAACCCTGTGTGTTTAAAGATGCGCGAAACAACTTCTTGAGCACCTCTGGATGGAATAGTTTCATCCCAAACGTACATTTAAACATTATCGTTATGAAAATTGTGTATACCAAAAGTTAGAATATACATATTGCGTTTGTAATATGCTACTGAGGTAGTCAGCTTGGGATACGGCAATGCTTTTTGCAAGTCGAACGAGAAGCAAAATAATAATCCGAATTACGTGATACTTGCTCCTGGCTTGTTTTAGTGAATTTCTAGCTGATTCTGCTAGTCTTAAATGGGCATCGTGTTCTTCGGTGAGTTTATTCTTTTCTTCATCATTATTCGATGCTTTAATTTTAATGTTCAATAAGTCGCATTGTTGGCATGTATCTTTGTGCGGTTGGTGGAAATGTAAATCAGAATCTATTTTAAATATTTTCTTATAAGTCCACTCATTAACGGCTTTTATTCCATTTTCCTCGCAGTGAAGCTCGTATAAATTAAACATTTTCTTGATAGTTAGATCTGGATGTAGATATCTTCTATTAGGATTATGAGATCTGGTATAATGGGATTCAAAATTAGGGAAACTTTTAATATGGTTTTGAACGTGCTTTTTCGCTTCTTCAGATAATTGTCTTCATGATACAACCATCCTCCCACGTATATCATTGCCAACATTTGTAGAGTTTAGTACCCGTTTTAAGTGTCCTTCGCTTACTTTAAAAGTACCCAAAAAGAATTTTTTACAGACGGGAATTTTTCCGTTTTTAGAATGTAACAAATATCTAAAACTAAAATTTCTTGGTGAACCTTTTCCGTTTGTCGAACGTCTTCGTTCCACAATTTTGCGCTCGACAGCTTCGTGAAGTAATACATTTTGTTTGTTAAAATCTGCCTAACCCCAAAACTTCTCAAAAATATTCTTTCTTTCTTCTTCATTGTAATTTTATGTGCAAGCATTCCGACAACCACAATCTTTGTTTTCGAAAATGTTTTCAGGAACAATATTTCCGGTTTGAGTGCAATTTCTTTTTCCTGGATTCCGTTTAATCTTTCGCAATTTTTGGATGCATGATGCATCAATCTTTTCTGCATCGTTATTCGGATCCTCATCCTCTGAAAACGAATATTGTTCTATATTTCTGTTTCTTTTTCGATTTTTCAAAATTATTAGTTACTATTTCTTCTTCACTATCTAAACTAATTGATGGTCTTGTTCTGTTTTTCCTAATGGGTGAAATAATTTCTAAAATTTAATATTAAATTTTAAGTTTTATATTAATTGAACGTACAGGTTATTCAACTAACGCAATTGTCCCAAAAATTAGGTTAACTTGTAAATACTAATTAATTGAAATTACCTTCATCACTGCTTTCCGACATTATCAATAGTAAATATCTTGATGTAAGCATAAATGGAGTTGGGCCACTTTCAAACTACACGGCTCAGTTATTTAATTAATTCTGAAAACCTATGAGTGAAAAATTTATCGTATTTGCTCTGAATATAAGCAACCTAAAATGCTTCACTGATATATAACATGCAGCCGTACATTTAACCATGGTAACCGGCAAAAAATTGAAAAACGGAGTTAGGTCACTTTCAAATAAACGGCTCGTATATATATATATATATATATATATATATATATATATATATATATATATATATATATATATATATATATATATATATATATATATATACATATATATATATATTGTTTTACCATTTCCCTGTTTCAACATTCAGAACGTTCCTGTCTCTTAATCCTGCCCTGAAATCCTCATTTTCTGTCTTCTACGGATTTCACGAGTCAACTTCCTCCCTTTCCCCAATAAAATAATTACATCTTCTTTTGTCTATCACTTTCCAAATTATTTTCTCCTTTCTTTTCCCATATCTCCAAAACTCATGCTCTTGCCACAAAGGCCAGTTTTAAACAGCCTGATCTCTGGGGCAAGTTACGCCTCTATTGAGTTCTTACTAATCTTTTCCTTACCTAGGTTTTTTCTCTTTTCCTTAACCGGATTCCTTTATGCCTTTATGATATTTTTTCCCGCAGAAAATGCGTTTTAAAAGGGTTAACCCGCTCTGATCCCAATACTCTTCAACTACCCCAGTCTCGTCCTAATATTTAGGTATTTACATTCTTTCATTATTTATTCTTAAAAATTTTGGAACTCCTAAACCTCTCAGTTGAAATCTTCCTCGTCTCCCCATTGATTACAGGGTAAACTATTCTGATGTCTTAAATTATTTTTTAAAAAAGCGATATTTTTATAAATTTCTCTCATTGTACACATATATTTTTATATTATATATATATATATATATATATATATATATATATATATATATATATATATATATACGTGGGACGCGGTAGTCCAGTGGGTAGAGCGTTGGACTACTGACCGAAGGGTCCCGGGTTCGATTCTCGAGCAATGCACTCTCGGCACCTGCAGCTCCACCCATGCTATGTGATTTTTCGGGTACCAGGTCTTCCTGGGAAACCATAACCGGCACAGGGAAAGGAACTGGCCCCCCTACCCTGATGTGTGAATTTCACACGCCGTCTGGCTTAGTACTGGGTGAACTCTACCATCACCTACTAAACCGACCTTCGGGTTGATTAGTAGAATAGTAATATATATATATATATACTCTCCAGGCATAATATATAAGGCATATGTGTGACACTGTGTGTACCATTATATCCTTTAGCTGAGCCTATGTTTCTGATTGTCAATATCCTCTATTTGTTGTTAATTATTTCGAGAAATGAATGAGATTTAATTTAATTATATATATCTATTTCCTTTGTTTTAGTATGGTTTTTAAGTACCTATTTGTATTGAATATTCTGAGCAGAATGTACTATTTCTTGAAGAACCTTCAAAGTGTATAAATCATTCGCCTTGACCAGGATGGATGATTTTTACACTTCAAGCTCTTTCAATTATTTTAACACGCTTTGAAATTTCTGCATTTTAAAGCATATTAGCAGATGGATCCGTTAAAAAGTTAGTATCGTGGCATCTCCCGCAATTCTTTGAATGCATACTACTTTTTACGTCTTGCTCTAATGAGTTAACCCAGAGCATTATAAAACCTGTTTATTTATATTCATTCACATAAAAGTCTTTACTTAGCATACCTGACAAAGTTCCCTCCTTCTTGTTAATGGTTCTTTGTTCACATATGGGTTGATGCCAGCGGTGGACTTCCTTTAAGGCATATCCGTTTTCCGTCGCGGTTTCACCATATGGTCACATTGACGATAATATAATTATCGACTTAATCGAATTAATAGTTATCGACTGCATAACCATACTACTGACTGTGAGCTTAAAGCCTTCAAGCTTAAAATAAATGTTATAGAAATGTGAAAATAGTCTTTGCGATAGCTCTTCGGGCGTGGCCCCGAAATAAGAAGGGGAAGGGAGCTAAGGCGAGCTATTGAAGTAAACAGAACTGCTGTTCCAAGGAAAATCCTCTCAGGAAGAATGATTCTAGGAGGAAATTTTCGGAAATGTTAAGGATGAAACTATGTCTGTTTCCTCCATTTTTCGAAGTAAGTTCATCACTAGATGATTAGGCAAGGAAGGCTAATGAAATACAATGTGAATCAATGTCGGATGTACTCAGCTCTAGATAAATTTGACCATTAAATAATCGGTGTTTTTAAATTCCAGAGTCTTAGCAGATAATCATTGTCCTTTAAGAAGAATTATTTATTTATTTTTAGGTTTGATAATTAGTGAAGTTACAAGAGAATTAGTTTTCAGGGGCGTCTAAAATCGTCCTACATTTATTACCATAAATCTGCGTAAAATTTTCTTCAACACCGACAAGTGGGGATGGTTTTTGGCGAAAAGCCAATCCTTATTGAAAATTTGATCGGAGCCTGAAATCACAAGTACCAATCTGATACGGAATGACCCAGCGCATTACTCGGGCTATCGATTTGCCATCGGCATGCCCGAGCACATTCGCTTTAAACGGTGGGGCCTCTGCTTTTCTTTGCCTTGGATTCACTCACCCTTCTTTTATTTTTCGTGATCTGGCGGCTAATCCTTATTCAATGGTTTCAACTCGCTGTCTTTTCATCATCATCGATGCCTTTTTATACGAAGTATATGCCGATTGAGCAATTTTCAAATTAATAAAATTATTTTTTCGGCAAGTGGTAGGAATAAGTGATAGAATGGGAGGCAAGAGGAAAAGGTTCGAGAGAAATATTTTATAAAGTTTTATAATGAGCAGTATTTGGGTGTGAACAAAATGTCTTCGCCTTTTAAGTTATAGCTTTCCAAGGTCTTGCCGGAGCCAGATCTTGGAAGAGATATAATTGCCTACCTGTACTCCACATGATTAGTGGAATTTACCTCGGGAGTTTTGGATGGTCGTGCAGAAAAGAATTATTTTACGCGTAGGGCTCCGAATGTGGATGCTAGATGTTGGCATCGCCGTAAGAAATTGGAGTGTCCTCAAGTTGCCTGAAGCGGAGGCGCTGGAACAAGACTGTTTCCACGGCAACAGGGACTCCAGTGCGCGCGCGTGAACGAAACTTCGATTTCTCGGTAATCGTGGTGGTGTCCCTTGAAGGACCGGGTCAGTCTCCTCTGCGGCACTAAGCCGTGTGGGTAGCTATTCACGCAAGGGTGTTTCTGAATGGTTACGAGGTAGCGAGAGGGTAGAAGGCCATCAGTGACTTAGAGTTTCGTTTTCAGAGCAACATAATGTTTTCTAAAGACATAAAACTTTCACGTCTATTATTCCGAAAAAAAGTGCTGGAAGGCATTCTTTTGATTCGGCGTTTTTCAGATAGTGTGCGAATTGTAAAGCCCATAGGGTACAAATCTTTTGGAGGTCGTAAAGGTCAACCAAGGCTTTCGATGACCTTGAGAGGCGGCTCATAACATCTTTTGTTTATTTTAGAAGTAAAAAGTTACCATAGAGGGTTTGGCTTGAGTACTTTTGTCAGCCAATGAAGGAATATTTCTGACTTTCTCACTCATCTATGTGAACAACAATCAATATGAACAACATCTTGATTTCACCAAATGAGGATATTGTTTATCATTTAAACATGTGCTCTAAGGGCTGGGTATTTAAAGAAAGGCCTCTCAGCGATCACTAATTCCCGGACGATGAATATTATTGAGAGCATCATATAATTGCCAATAACTCCATCTGAATACCCGAGTATTTTGACGGGGTGTTTATCATAGCAAGACAGCCACGTTGGCGGAAGCTAACTTTTTCACGTAAAAGAATAGCTTCGACTTCCATTTTCCTTGTACGTGTCATCCTCGTAAAGTGCCCAAGTATTTTTGATAAAAGCGATTGGGTCTTGATGCTAAATTTTTCAATTGAGAGATTTAATGCATCATCATCTGCTCTCTACATATTTTCAGGTAATTGCTCAGACCGGCTGACGAGTGCAAGAAACAAAAAGGATGCTAACAAATAGCGAAGGAGATAAAAGCAGAACATCGAAAAACGAATCGCCATCTGTGTGGAAGTTCAGTTACAATGTTTACGTTATTGTCCACAAAAGAAGGCAGTCGGAACACCACTGAATTCGGTAAGTCGTTTTTACATCCCTAAATTATTCATTTGCACGTTGTCACTACTAATTGAGA
Source organism: Hetaerina americana (assembly GCF_022747635.1). Taxonomy (NCBI): domain Eukaryota; kingdom Metazoa; phylum Arthropoda; class Insecta; order Odonata; family Calopterygidae; genus Hetaerina; species Hetaerina americana. The sequence goes on along the minus strand of NW_027286719.1, from coordinate 6,532,682 downwards.
CATTTGAGGATAATCCTTACGCTCGTCATTCCTTAATGATATGTGAACTTCGCGTAAAATGTTTCATTTTATATAAAATAATTTAGTCCACTTATTTTGTTTTATCATAATCTCGTCATTAATAGTGCGCCAAACTACGATATACTATCAGCGCACGTGCATAATGACGTATTAAGTGTTTTTGCCGGGAGCCTATGAATGGCAATATTGTCCAAATAAAATACCAGATTCGTTCTCGGCGCATTGTTAACGGTAATGCGCCTAGCCTTGGTGGAGTGCAAGAAAGAAGAAGGTAGGAGCATTATAGTACAATTATGACAAGGATATGAACTCTGCCCCAAAGGATAAAAATTATTTTTCGGAACCCTCGAGTTTCCAAAGAGTGTGGTCCTGATTCATATGTATTAAAGCACATTTGAGGAATAGAAGACTATATGAAATCACTATATCGAGATTGTCAAGGCAGAGAATTCACTTACTTCTAGACTCACGGAGCTGGTTTATAAGTTGAGCTCCAGCCTGATTTACTTATTGATTATCATCATCTGTGCAAACATTTCCTGACTGCGCACGATCAAACGTTCCTTCTAGGAAAAAAGCGCCAAATTTAAATAAGCAAGCCTTAGAAATAAATGTCACAAATCCATTGATTCCCTGATTTTTCCAAACAACGTTCAATATTTCAGTCCTTAATTAAAATACTCCACGATCCCTGTATTCACAAACTTCATGAGCTAAGTTCAAAACAAAAATAATATAACATTTGAAATCGTAAAGGTGAATTGTAAATGTATATTGTTAAGAATTTTTTTCTCCAAAGAAATGGTATTAGAAGGCACTGGTGTAAGCATTATTGGCAGTAGTTTCAGTCAACTAGAGTGTCGCATTAAATAGACATCACTGTTCTCTTGAATGTGCAGTTCTTTCTTGTACTTCTTCCCGCTGAAGATCCCGTTCAAACTAAAATATATCACGTAAAACATTGCCCTGAAATTAATATTATTTCTCCCATAATTAATATTATTATTTATTTATTTTCAGTTCTTATATTTATAAGCATATAGATACCATTTTTCATCGTTGGTAAGATTATTATATGAAGATATTTAGTCTCAATTAAACTTCCGCGACAATCCAAATGGGATTAAGTTTTGACGCTGTTACTCTTATTCAAATTTTTATTATTATGCGTTTTATTCGAACGGAAACGTGGAAGAAATTTTAAACCACATAATTTAGAATAATACCTTCAATAATTATTCTACGAGGCTTAAAATTATCCCAATCAAATGACCCGAGTTGAATTACGTAAAAACGATATTTTTTTTTAAGAGAAGAATTTACCAATATTAAAAGGTTTATATAGTCGACGAATCGTGCAACTTCATCGTAGTGCTGAAAATGTTTTGAAAAAGGGAAAATGGTGGAGGATGAGTTAGGAAAAGACAGGTGGCAGCAGATCATGTTTGCTTGGAGCGCCCACGTTGGAGTGAACAGTGTGGTCATTGCAGTCGTTAAAGCTCGCGTAGAAGTAAAATAGTTAATCCCTTGTAAAGACATCGTCGATACAACATTACTCAATATTTGTGCTTCGTCATTGAGAATAGATCATCTGTCCCTTGGAAGAAGCAGTCTCTACCGCGAAACACTGGAATTGGACCTGTTAAGTCTTCATTCTGTAAGTAAAAATAAGACAACTCTCGGGAGAATACGAAATGGTTCGTTAACATGGCATCGTAGTTCACGTCATTCTCCCGATTTGAAAGTTCTTTATTTGTCGTTTACGTTTTCTCAACATAACAGATTTTGTGGCCAAACGTATAGACTTATATGTCCGAGGTCTAGTATCGGGGCGTATGGAATATACAGGTATGGTACCAGGTTCCATAAGGCAGTTCTACTGAAATAATGGTGGCGCCTAGCTTCTCACGACATAATAATTTTGCATAAATTTATTTTTCAATATTTTTGGGTGTTGGGAAATAATGCCATCTAATTTTGGAAAATTGCTTTTCTTTTATATTTTTACGAAATTTTATAATCCAGAATGGGTTTTGCGTTCCGTGCGTGACAAGTGTAAATCTCCAGTTCATGTTAATGATCTTTTTTCTGATAAACCTTCTTCACTGATCTCTTTTAAATGCAGTATAATAAATGCTGAAATGTAACATTAAGCCACCCTAGAGTAGGAATTAGCACGAATTAGTAGATTATCCTGTTGTGTGATGCCATGTATATTGAGCCAAACATATGGACAGTTAATTTTTACAATAAGTATTACCTATTCTCCGAATATTAGTAATATGTCTTTTTCCCACTATCATAGATTCCGCTTACGATTTAAATCATTGGGAGAATGAAGTTCTGTGTTGTGAATTACTTCACTTTTAAAAGGCTTGAAGTAAAATGAGTTGATTGCAACTTTGAAGTTAGGTCTGTTCCATGTAACTGAATAATTATATTTTGTGTATTGATGTGCGCGGGTGACGCTGTCGAGGTATTCCCAAAATGAAACACCATTATTTCAGTGTCTTATCTAATCCCAATGCCACCATATGCTCAGGATAGGCATGGAGTACGAGGTTTTGGTTTATTGGAGGCAGTATTTTGATACTTGCATTCGGTTTGTTACTTGTAATAGTCCTGAATACAAATCTTAAAATTACTTAAATGTTCGAGACTCAAACGTCTTAACACTCGGAGAATATTTTATATTTACATCCATTTTTGCATCTTAGAAACCGGCATTTGACGATTTAACGTAATGATTTTACGCCAATTTCACAATAAATAGAATTATTTCTCCAAATCAATGGTTTGGGTGCCACGGAAGAATTGATTAATCGACCCGGGTTTCTCGTTAACCTTTATCTGTGCCCAAGCCCTTGATAGGATTTTCTGTGATTTTATATTTCATTCATTACATATTCTCGCTCGGAGTTTACTCGGACATGGTAAAGCAAAATAAAGCATTGCATCCAAGAAATATATCCTCGCTCCCCCTAATGCCCTTCGCTGTAGCTCATGTTTTTCCCCATTTTATTTCGCAAACACCTTTGCAGTCTTTTGAATTGTGTACCCTATGGCTGAAGTTTTATCAAGATGTATAGTGGAGTGATGGTGAAGACGATAAAAATCTATTGATCATTTTGAAATGGCTCCAGTTTTTCATGCATTGCTATTTTATGCCATCAACTAGTAAATTATGCCTATTAAATAACATTTGTGTATGTCTACGAAAAATATTTAAGACTCGAGGAATGCAGATTGGGCTTTTGGAATAAATCCTGTTAAGTTTTGTTGAGGAGATTGCATGTGTGAATTTAGATTTTGCCCGTGAAGTTGTTCAGCGCCATTTCACGAAATTGGCAATTTATTTTTGTGATCATATATAAATATTTTATAACTGTCGATTACTATGTTCTTCCTCTATTTTTATTGATTCCTTACTTCATCGCCAAAGGTTTTAACGCTGTTGAAATATATTATTCACATCTTTATTAAGTTGAGGTTTAAAAATCCATGGCAGTGTTTTGCTAGAATTTTATTGATACTCTCGCTCTTGTTACTCAAACGAAAACAAATGAAATTTACTTTATTTCTTCCGATACTTAGAAGTGAGAAATTTTATTAATAGTTTTTTATAGTGAGAAATTAATTTTAGAAAATTTATTCGAATTGCCCTGATGATTGTTTGTTTCTTCTTTTGAATTTTAGGATAGAGCATTTAACCAAGGCATTTAACCCTTTTAGGATAGAACATCCCAAGTCTGAAAATTTGCAATAGATAGGGAGAATTTTGAAGTTTTGGATCAAATATTGCCATGCAATAGTCTTTTACCAAATATTACCATAATTACCTTATATTTTTCAATTATTTCTGAACATTTTAGGCCATACTATGTATCTTCATAAGATTAATAAATCCCCAGATTACATATTATTCCATTGCATATGATAAAACGGACGAAAATCAAACACTGACATATAGATGCTCCATTAAAATTATTTATTATTTTATTTTATTATTAATGCTTACATCTTCTTTTTCATGGTTATAAGTGTAAGATTTCCATATATCAACATCTAAGCCAATAAAAAATGCTGAATTAGTTGAAATAATACTTAAAATTTTTAATTGGGATTAGAGACATAATTAATTAACTTCTATCTCATCAGAAATATTATCTTCCTAATTGGGCTGGTACACATTGCACAAGATGGATGCAAATTATTTTTATCACTACATGAAATGAAATCTTTATATTTTATCATGAGGGATATCCTATATTCTGAATGCTATATTTCACATCTCCGACAAAATATTATGCTGTTCCTGAAGAATATCTAATAGCATTAAATAAATATTAAATTTAATTCTGAGCTTCCACATTTCACACCAAGGTGAAACTTTTCAGCTTTTTTTTGAAGTTGGCAGAAGGTATTTACAACATCTACCAATACTTTCAGTTCACTAAGATTCTCATTATTATGATCAATGCTATGGAATGCCTTTTCACATGTTAAAAAATTGGAAATGCCTACCTTTCACAGAATCTGAAGTGGAACACAGGACAGTTGAACTCAGTTGAAAAATTCTACTACCTATCTTGGAATTCTTGTGACTATGTTAATTCAGCCCACCACAAAAATTCATGAATTCATTTGCGCTAATATTACCCAGACAGTAGAAAACTATAACTTCCTGTTTTTTAGTGAAAACCATTAGAAAAGAGGCTCAATTTTTTGTATGTAGTTCAAAACCTTCTTCATTCCCCAAAAATATGCAAATCTCTAGCCCTTTTTTGTTTGGTTACAGTTGCAACATCCACAGTCTCTGCTGGGGAGAGAGGAAAATCAAGGTCACTTCACATTATGACTGCATAAATGAAGCACAAGGATAGTCCCTGCAAAGACAGCATTCCTTATGCACAATGCTAAGCTATCCATGAGCTTACTGCTTGTTGTAACTAGATTAAACGGTTGAGTGTCTTTTTGCCAACATACCCCATCTTTGATTACCACTGACTGACCTTACAAAATAGTAAGGGAGTAAGTGCATAATTTCAAAATGCAAATCTACATACTTTGCCTGTATCTAGTTCCCCCACTTTATCATAGACTGGCCATGGCTTTAACTGAAGAACTTATAACAAGTGCATCATGATTAAACAATGATGTTGAGGAGTCTCTCCGCCTGGCACTCAGTGATACCAAAGGATTAATTATGCTAGCTTATGACCAAAGTACCTTTTGAAATATAATTTTTCCAAGGACATATGTTTGTGTACGTTGAAGGAATCCACACCTAACACTTTCCAAAGGTGCTCATAAAAATTTTGAGACATTTTGCATTGGCAGTCATAGAGTTAAATGTGCATGAATTCAGTAGAAAATTAATTTATAGCATTAATTTTGATGAAGGAAAATATGTACCACCTTCCTCTTGTCGTAAAGTGGAAGTGATGCACAATGCAGAAGATGACCATGTTGATTTATAGTCTAGAAGTAAATCTAAGAGTAGTTGATTTAAAGTAACAAAATGAAAGTCCAGTTGTGTCCATTTGAATGTGAAATCCATTTGAAGCAATTTCTAATTTTGTTAGAAAATCTAAAATACTTTTCACTTTTGACTTGAATTATGCCAGCAACTTTATTGTACCCATGTATTACAGTGGATTTTGAATTCAGGGGTTTTTTATACATCCTCTCCAAAACATCAAATGGACCGAACTAGGTCTTCTGTGTGCACTAGTCATGCTAATTGGCCCATTTGAGATTATGCAATTAATCCTAGGGTTGAAGCCTTATGATTAAAAGAATCTTAGATTACCAAAGAATACTTTGGAGCAATCTTTAAGGAATAGAACGTAAGGCAATATTACCCTTATTTAATGATCTTACAGGGTACCTGAAGGATCAAACATTAACAAATAATGCTGCTTGTAATTTGAAATTGGGAGGACCGATGGAATCATTCAGTACCCCAATAGTTTTTCTTATGAAAATGCATGCCTGCATCCTGATATTAAAGATATCCCTCACTCCGTGTTTCTTCACCTGTCTTCATCGTACATTGTTTTAGAATCGCCAATTAAGTGTCTCCCCACAATAAATCCCTTTATAATCTCTTTTAATGGTATTTATTAGCCTTGGATGTAATGTACTATTCTGACCATCTAACTACAGTTACAGTAGACAAATATGAGAAAAATGTATTACATGCAGTGGAGAGACATTTCTGCAAACAACAATGTTTATTACTTTTCAACAACATGGTTTGGGGATGGAGGATGATGAACCATCCTAGAATCCCTACCCTAGGTGAGAACTTGCAAATGCGTACAAACTCGTATTCCAATATTTTGGTATTCCTGGGCTTAACCGTCGTCACTAGATCCTTACAGCTTTCCTCCCTCCCTTCCCAGCACACCCTGTGCTTCTCCTACCACATTCTCACATATTCTCCAACCAAAACTGTTCAGTTTTACGTGAGGAAGGTCTCACAGAGGGCCAAAAGTTTAAAATTTCTTTAATGTGAGGGTCCTTATACATGTTTTCTATTTATACTTTTTGTTCTATTGTGTAATCCAAGTATTATATTGCTCTCATGAGTGCTTCTGTGCCATCAATATATATTATTTATATATATATATATATATATATATATATATATATATATATATATATATATATATATATATATATATATACACACATACATATATATACATATATATACATATATATACATATATACATCATATATATATATATATATATATAAACACAGTAATCAACCCAAAGGTCGGTTTGGTAGGTGATGGTAGAGTTAACCCAGTACTAAGCCCAATGGCGTGTGAAATTCACACATCAGGGTAGGGGGGCCAGTTCCTTTGGACGAGGGGACCCCCCTCCCTACCCTCTTTAAACAACTTGTGCCACTCAAATACTGTAAACATACAAGAAACACAAAAAAAGAAGAACACTCACACGTTATTTCTTGATATTTCGACGGAAACAATCCGTCTTCATCTGAAGATATAGAAGTAATGACTACTGGAATTGTAGAGGTGAGGGGTGCGAGAGAAAGGGAAGGGGGCCAGGGGAAGGGGAGAACGGGAGGCAAAGTAGGGGTGAGAGGAATGGTTGGGGAGAGGAAAGGGAGAGGAGAGGCTAGAGGGGAGCGGAGATAGGCAAGGAGGGAGAGGGAGGAGGTGGAATTGACACAAAATCGGAAAATAGAACAACATGTTCACCGTAACTATTGCAACATACGAGACCTAGGTTTCAACCTACAAAGTAGGTTGTTTTTGTTTTTCTATATTGTGTGTTACTGTGTATTATATATATATATATATATATATATATATATATATATATATATATATATATATATATATACAAATATATAAAAACACAGATGTAGATTCTTAGAATATAGAGACACAAAGAAAGGACACTCACAATTTGTTATTTTACGTTTAGATATATATTATATATATATATATATATATATATGAAGTACCTCTTTAATTTTATTTTTATAATATAATGATAATGATATAGACAAGTATAAATTTGAAAAACTATATTATGCAGTAAATACTTCTCATATTACGATAATCAATTTTGTTTCACATATGTTTGTCATGTTTACAGAACTGATTTACATTCCTCATATCTGGTGATGAGTTCCCATCTATGATATTAACTCATCTCATCCAATAAGCTCATCATTGGTTTCACCATACCACAGGATTAATTTTGCATTGCAGTCGCATACATTATCTCCCCTTTTTAAGTATAGAACTTTTTAAACAAACAAAATTGTTTGAAAATACTTTTCCTCAGTTTGGGTAAACAGCTTGATGACCTTATTTATAAGGACCCTTTAGGAACATTAGAATCATAAACACACATAATATTAAAAGTTGAATTCACAAGGGGAATTGATTTTCAATGATTCCTTTACTCCTCTAAATCATAAATTAACCTTATGATAACACATTGCTTCAACATTTGTTTTTCAATGTCAAATAAAAGTGAAATGTCTCCTTCGAATGGAACCCCAGTAGCCATGTTAGAATGATTATCAATAATATTTCCTGGTTTCTAAATTTCTCCTTTATCCTTTTGATGCCATATTTTCTGGTTTACTTAAAACTTTTCCCTTCTACCTGCATTTTGGTCATTATTTATTTTAATTCCAATTTCATTTTCATTGAAGCAAATCCATTGTATCAACTGATACTTATAATGAGAAATTGATATTTATAATTAGAAATACCTGTGATAAAGAAAATTGTGGACTAATGTTGGTGAAAAGGAATTAGCATTGAGATGGAATGAATTGTATAAGGAAGAAATATAGGAAATTATATTCTAGAAAAGAGCAAACAGTTACTGATTAATGAATTAGACAAATTATAAGCATTAAAATTACATTACATTACAGTAAAACACAAGGGCCAACAGAAGGCAATAGATCAGGTCAAACAAGTTTTTCATGACAGAAGCTGACTGTCGACTTTTGAAGGAGTTAACGAAACCATGAACCAGGTTATGTAAACCTTTTCATATGTCGTGGCATTGCGCAGGATAGAAAGATGAGCCATCCTAGAAAAAGATAAAGAGGGAATTTAAATTTTTCAATGTGTGGTACCTATACTATATTGAAAATAACCTGGACAAATAAGGAGCTGTCTGGACAGGGTGAAAAAAGTAGCCATTGACAGAAGCAACAGAAAATGGAATAGACAGGGCAGTATAGCAACGGGTGAGACATTCACTTTTAAAAATTTCATATAAGCTTATATGCTAACTGTAATATTGTACAGGCTTCAAAGCTGGCCCTGTTCGAAAAAGAGAGGAGATTTGAATGCTTGAATATCCCAGTGCCTATGTTTATGACACTCTGCATGAACAAGCAATATAGAACTTCTCAACAAAAGTGAAGGAAAAGTACAAGTTGACCAAATTAAAAGCAACAGGCTAGAAGGATGCCTAATAAGGCATTTAGATTGGGTATAAACATTATTGGGGAAGATTCAAAGCAAGGAAACAGGAAGACATAGGATGGAATTTATGGATGGAGGGTGGCTCTTTGTGTGATACTAATTTCTCTTTTCTTCTCGACAAAGATTGATTTTTTTCATGTGAGATACTTTAACTCAGGCACCATCTTCACACTGCAGTCAATTATGCTTTGATCATTTAGTTTAAATACATAAACATTTTGCAGTCGAAGAGGCCTTTGCAAAGGCCTTACCTTTGCAGAAGATACTTCTTTAATTCTTTTAAATATCACCATTGGTCTTTAATTATGCAGATGATTTGATATTGCATTAAAAATATTTGGCTATCACCATCAAATTCTATTTTATATTTTGGAATATCACCGGTAAACCTTTCTTTATGCCATATTACTTTAATCCATCTACAATGTTTAAAAATTTGGTTATTTAGTTATTTTCCATTACTAAGCCATACTATATGATGCAAGGGGAATGTTTTTACAAGCAATAGATGTTCCTTTAATCATATTCATTTGGGTCTTCAGTTCACCCAACATTATCATCATGTATTGTCAGAATTCAAATATTAGTTTATATGAGACAGTTTTGAGACTAGTTGTTTCCCAAAAAGATATATCTGTTTCAACTGAAGCTGCACAATCTACAATACATTTACCTATGCCAAATTATTTAATTTACATATCTGGTCACACACTTTATGTAACCTGCAACAAGGCTTATTGAAACAATTCTCTCTGAACTTCAATGCATAGTATTTTACATGTAGACACCTCTTATAGTCTTATATTGAAAAATCCATGCACCAGTATCACCCATGCTCTTATTCTACATAAATAAAAGCATGGGCGACCTCCATAAATTTATGGTATACCTACATAAATCAATAGTATTATATCGGTGATCACCTAAGTTTTGATAGTTTATGGGGGTAATCGCCCCCATGAGATCACAATAAACAAGGAAACATTTTTTCATTCCTTTCAGGACACCATTTCACTGTTTTCGCAAATGTCTTTGCAATTGAGTTAAGATGATTACAAAGAATTTTAAAGTAATAGATTTCGCACTATGCAATGGTGTACCAAATAAATTACACATTGGAACAAATAAGTAGCTCACAAATTCTTCAATGCCTCATTTAATATGTAAAACAGGATTACACAAATTTCCAATATCAAACAAATGAAAGGATAATAGTAAGTTAATTTAACTTACTTATAAAATAAGCAAGTTAAAATAAACTAATATAAATGCAATAAAAAAATTTAATAGCCCAGAGTTGAAATTAATTTGATATATGACCCATATAATAGATGCATAAATAAACAAAATTAATTAATTTTTACATAGTATTGACAAAATAGATAACTTCAGCACAGTTCTTATGACTTACTTTTTGAAGAATCAATATTGCTATTTCACTTAACATGCTTTTACTCAAACGTTCTGCCTATTACTAATGCAAATTAAAAGCACCTAATACAATCTAATGCTCAAACTTAATGATTTTAATATGCTCCCCTGTGAGGTTATTCCCTGACTCTAAGTCGCCCAGTGCTATTCTCAAAACGGCATCAGCAAATCGGATCGGAAGTTTCCATAAAAGAGCCCGGCAATAGCATTGGCGTACGGCATCGGTTAGCAATTATACCAATCTGATGCCACCGCAAAATTAGAGAAGAGTGAAGTTAATGCCTTCTGCATGAAGATTCAAGATGATGGAAGGTTGACAAAAGAAAAGCATATTCTTTTATTTAATTTCTTTATTTAATTATTTCTCTTTTCTTCTCGACAAAGATTGATGTTTTTCATGTGAGATACTTTAACTCAGGCACCATCTTCACACTGCAGTCAATTATGCTTTGATCATTTAGTTTAAATACATAAACATTTTGCAGTTGAAGAGGCCTTCTGCAAAGGCCTTACCTTTGCAGAAGATACTTCTTTAATTCTTTTAAATATCACCATTGGTTGAAATGATAGTTCCCAGCAATTGAAAAATAGTAGGCATGGATTATTTCTATTCACTGAATAGAAGTAGTAATTAATTATATGGAAGGCGACCGATTGCTGAGGTCATTTGTGCCATTAGGCATGGACAGGAAAGGAGTGGGGAGAGACCCGGCGTCGGCATTTGCCAACTCTTAACCAAAGGGCTAAGGGTTCTGCAGCTTAACATCCCATCCGACAGATAGCTTCACTGAATAGTTTTATTTACATATTGGTCGGTTCACTTTCTAAAGCTATATAACTCTAATTTGTCTCGTATTTTGTAATTAATATTTTTATATCATGAATAGCTTGTGGTTGGTAATTGAGTCTGATATGAAGTTTGAATCATGAAATCTTTGTTACCATTTTGAGAAGCATTAAAAACGGCCACGCATATCTATTTGCCTCTGCAAACATCACAAATGTCACAAGGCGTCAAATAAGTAAGATTTGAATACTGAATTGCATTTGATTGTAAAATCAACTTACGACAAACGTAAAGTATGGTAATTTTCTTTTAAATTGAAACTCAAGAACCTTCTAATGAAGTGTTTTCATTTGTGGAATGGATTTTAAATGGCCAGCAATTGTAGTGCATTGTGTTTTTATTACATACTCTAATGTATTCGTTCTCTGTCAAGCATGTTCATATTGTTGAAATGTACCTCTAATTTGTACTTTTTTTTGTTTTTGATAACTCCCTTAGCTACATGATATACATTGATCAGTGAACTATATATATCGAAATATATATAAATTGAAAAATATTATTATTCCATTTTAAAAGTTAATGACTAGCATCCTAGTATAGAATTTCTGTCCAACGACTCACAGATACTCTATCCTCAGCCATAAATTATAGTTCCAGCAAAAGTAGCATTCATACAAAATATCATTTTGCCAAATTTATCAAACAGTAATTGAACTCAAACTTCATTCCGCAAAAATATCAAACGGTTACGTTATGTAGCTATGTTTCAACCAATAATATAAACTAATTTTGTTCAATTAAGGTTTGTCAAATAATCTTACGCAGTGATAACGTTGCAATTAGGCATGTCTCGTGGATTTTTTATGTGGCGCATTTACGAGTTTTAACTTGCGGATCAGGAAATCTAAGGTATGCCTCTAATTGCTAATATAAGTACTTGTTTACCAACGCTATTGTTAATAATTATCCAATGATAAAGGTTGGATTATTATTAACAATTATTATTGATGCTTTACGTTTTTCTCGAGTTGATTTTCATTTTTAATACAATTCCGTATTCAATTCTTATTTATTTAACGACTTGTGACATGAGTGATGTTTGCAGAGTCAAATGGATAAAAATAAGTACCAAATATTTCTTTTTTCACGATTTTAATCAGACTCTATTACCTACAGTCGTGTTGTAAGGGAAACTGAAGCGACTATCGCAAAAAATGCTAGAGTTAAGCGTTCAATTACCGCGCGCTTATTGCCACAACTTTTCAATGACATGAGATTTCGTCGCGGTTGCTATTGCGAGGCGTTGCGTAAGACGAAAAATCTTGATTTGGACTGGTGATAAACGGGTGAACGCGTTCCTTTGCTCCAGAGCACCCCTGCTTTCCGATGCTTGAGTGGGAAAAGTTGGAAGGCTCAAAGGTAGGCAGTAGAAATTAGTGGCGTACTAAACGTTGGCTCTAGCCGCCACATCACCCCCTGGCAGTGGTTAAGCCTTCGGTGAATGGTGATGGAAAGAAAAAAATGAAAAGAGAAAAAAATCCAGTGAGAAAAATCTTTCAAATGCCCTGGGAACGGGACCCGCGCGTCTGCCACGGTGGGTTCTCCGCCCCGGGGGAAGAGCTGCTGTGGGCTGCTCTTCGCCCCCATGGGATACGGGGAGATTGGATATAGTAGGCAATTCTACTTGCGGGATGACGCCCTTCAAAAAGTAGGCTGGTTTAAGTGTGTCTATGGACACAGTTAAGGAGGGTGAAGTATTTGTCCGTTATCTTTAACACTTCAAAGAGCAAAGATGGTGGCTGGAGTTCGCCCTTTGGAAGGTCGTGGCGCACAAATACTGGAGGAGGAGGTCAAAGCACGGTGCTGAAGAATAACCTACCTCCGTGACGGGTGATGGGAAGAGGCCGCAGCTGCTGCGTGCGACTTCTCTGCTGGGCGGCGAAATGGACATCAATAGGAGAATCTGTTTGGGGCGAGAAGAATTCTCCAGGCAGACGTAACGGTTTTCCGTACACCATTATGGCAGGGCTGGCCTTCAGATCTTCTCTCCAATCTGAACGAATGCCTAGTAGCACTCACGGGACGGTATCTCACCAGCTATCACCCGTGGCCCATTATGACCACCTTTAAATGGCGGTGAAAGCGTTCTACCAAACCGATATCGGCGGGATGGTACGCTGTCGTCCGCAGGTGTTCTGCGCCGGAAGTTTTGGCTAAAACCTACAGGGTTCGTCCGGAAAATAAGTGTACTGACTACTGATTTTTTCCCACCGCTCCAGGCGCGCCCAGCACCGCTCTGACGGGCTGCGATTGGAGGGGGGTATGTTGGCAAGCGACGCTGAAAAAGGCAGTCGGCTCTGAGCTGTGGTGTAGTGAGGAGCTCTGTTAACGCGAACCTCCACGCTCGACCCACGTCACGGAACGCGATGCCGAAGTTTTTGGAGCAGCGTTATTCCATCAAATTTGCGGTAAAGCTTGGGAAATCGTCTACCGAAACTGTCGGTATGATTAACCAGGCTTACGGGGAGTCAGCCATGTCCAGAAACATGAACTTTCGGTGGCACAAGATGTTCGTGGAGGGCAGAGAAGAGGTCGACGACGAGTCTTCGAGAGGTTCCCGATGATGCCTTCGCGGGAGCGTTCCAGGAATGAGAACGCCGCTGGAACAAGTGTATCGACTCACAAGGGTCCTATTTTGAGGAATATTAGCTTAAGATATGAAAAGTGTAATGAATTTTTTTTCCTGAGCTCAGTACACTTATTTTCCGGACGAACCCTGTAAACTAGAGAGAGAGGAGGTGAACTGCGGGCCGCTATCGGTGGTTATCCTCTGAGAAACACCAAAGCGGGTGAATCATCAAGACACCAGCATCCTTGCCACGACCTCCGCTGAAATGTCTGTGGTGGGAAATACCTCCGGCCAGCGTTTGAATCGGTCCACAATGGACCGGTCGTAACCAAAGCTATTTGCAGATGATATCGCATGGCGCTTTTACAGTATAACTTCCTACACCATTTTCGGGTACCGGTTGAAGAGTTGCATCGGGTGAATTAAAGTTAGGGAAAAGCCCGCTTGGATGTTTGTATTTCCCAAGTATTATTTGCTAATGATAGATCACATCAAATTCTAATTGCTGTAAATTTAAATTAAATTCAAATTCTCGCAATACTTTATTAATCATGTGATTTCAGCATCGATGTACTTACAAGAATTTTTTTTCAGCATTAGAAGATGGCTAATAAAGATCTTGAGAGATACAATGAAAAGCAATTTCAGAAAATGATTAGATGTGAAAGAGTGGTACTTTTTACCAAGGCATTCGATTTTGAATCAATTAAATGCAAAAAGGAATGTGGAGATTATAATTATTTTTGACTTATAAAATTATTTAAAAAGGGTCACTGTTGAACCATTCCAACATCTACAATAGTTTGAAGGTGAAAATAATTTAATTCAAACTGAGGTTATGAAGTCTGGTTTAAAATTTTATAACATTTAAGAAAGTCTTGTAATTTTCATTTAAAAAATCTGCATCTGACCTGAGTGTATAAAAACATTAATTTCTCAAATCATTCCTAAAAGAAATTTTTTTATCAACAGATGTTCGATTTTATTAATGAACCTTTTTGGTCATTTGAACTTGACCTAATGGAGGATGGTGGTGTTATAGAGAAGTTGCTCATAGAACTCACTGAGCAAGATAGAGTAAGTCAAACATATACTTTATGGCCAAGTTGAAAATAATGTTTTTGTGGTCAAATTTGTTAACTGAAGTGGTTATTATTTTAATTATTAAAAACAAAAATATTTAATATAAATGCCCATTCAAATGACACAAAAAAGGAAAGTGGGCTTCATACAGTCCTGCTTATTTTTTTACTAGGATTCATTTAACAAGGCAGTTTTCCCTCATTTACTTTTGACTATATTTTTACTGTTCTTACCGTTCCTAATTATTTTTGGACATCTTAGAGCAATGCGATAAAGGACTTAGATAAATATTTTTGTGGTAGCATTTACCAAGCCCCTAAATTCATGCCTCCAGTTGTCAAATCAGACAATAACAATTCACCAAATTTTCAATTGTATATAACAGGCCCTTGGTTGCATATTTGATTTAAAAGCATGCTATTAAATTCACTGGATCAATGCTCTCTTGAAGATTACCATTTGTTGAAAACTATTTGTTAAACCTCTTTGAAATGTCTCTCCTTCCTACTGCTATGAATTTCACTTTCACCAGCATTCATGATATTTCGCTAAAATGGCTCTGTATCCATTTCCTTTGAAACCTTTTTGTGACAACGTGCTGTTGAAATTGGAACATGCAATGAAAAATTTTTGTAAAAATAAATTACCATTTATTCTCAATATATTTAGTTCCCAACAAGTAAAGGGAAAAACAGCTTTCTTATTCCAAATTGTTGCTTTTTTACAGCCTCCATGGATATTTGCCAATAAAATATATGTGAGAAACCAGAAAGGTATACAGAAACTTTACAATTGAGGCTATCTGGATTTGTTTGTTGAAGACTATCAAAAATTGCCAGGAGAATCATCAACTGACTCAGAATCATCATGTGATGATCACTAATATTTAAGTGTTGACTTGATGCATTAGGAGCCTATAGAATTAATTATATTCAATGTATAGTAATACCTTTTAGGTAAATGCTTGAAGCATTCAGGAAACCATTAATACCTATCAGGTATTATTCTCAGATGGTAATTCATTTCTTACAAGTCATACCTAAGTTGTGAAGACTTTGCAAGAGGCTATAAGCACTTGTAAGATTGTTTTAGTTTATCCCATGCAGGCGACATTATTTTTCAAACTTTGATTTTTTAAATGTTCCAATCAAAGGGAAAATCTTTGCAAAAAGAATTTAAACAGCCCTTCGTTAAAAATTGGCAAACGCATTCTCTCTCTATAAATAGTTCGGACAATTTGCCCCATAATTTTATCTTTATGCAGCAACTTCGGAAAATACTGACATCTATTGAAAATGTATAAAGTTCTCCCTGCATTGCCCTGACATTAACAAATTGTATAATGGAAAAGGCCTTTCAGGCAGAAAAAATATTTTATGTCAATGTGAGATTTGAAAATATACATAAAACCCAGAAAGGAAACTGAAAACCAGGATGCTGGTTTCCTTACTATTTCTGATACATGTGTACATGTAACCCTGTGTAGGTATCTATTTAGTGAAACTAGTTTTGTCAGATTTAAAAAGTGCACCCTTGCAGGTGAATGTCATTGTGCTTTCATATCAAATTGTGGAGAAAAACCCATTATTGCCCACATTTTAATTTTCATACTGTTTACAATCAAGAATTTTTACTAAACAAAGGAAAAAGGAAGTCCATTGTTACACTTTAAATAATCCTGCCACCTAAACTGATCAATACTCAACAAATAAAATGTGCACCAACTCGGTATTTATTTACGCATGACTCTTTATCATGAAGGAACATGTACATGTTTTTGACACGTCATGCAATTGCATCATTTCTATTAGTTCCAAAAGGAAGCAATGCTGCCATATATGATAATAGGATTACATTAATATCCTTTGCCGGAATGTAATATCCTTGAATGGAAATGACAAAATTTTGTTATCATTCTCCAAACTGAGTAAACATTCCGTTGAAGTTGACTTTTACTTGAAAGAATTTCCTTTATTAAATTATCACAGAAATTAAATGGTACTTTTCAAATTACATTATTAGGAATAAAGTGACCCATGTAGAATCCCAGTTGTCTGTGTTGAAATGCTATAATTTTCTTGTCCTGTTCTTCAATGTAATGTACAAAGTGTCTTCCTCATTGTCACTGCTGGGAATTGGTGGTCAATGCTGGGAAATGCTGGTCGTAAATATGAAATGCACACATGTAAAATCAAATTTAGAGACTTGTTATAGGTTCCGACAAATTCAGTTTAGAAGGCATACATAAAATATTAAAAGCATTGCATTCCTCAATTTGAAAATTAAATATTTACGCCAAGATTCGAAAGGTACATCTTTGGTTTTACAGTTAAAGGTGGATTTTCCTAATTCATAAATTCACATTCCAAAGGTTCTTTTCTTCTTAGTAATTTATTTCATACAGTTAAAAAGTAATGATCTAGAACATGACTAAAAATATAAATATCGCAACTTTTTACAATCCATTTATTTCCTGAGATAAATGTACTAAACCATACATTCAATTAACTTGAAGAAATATTGAGCATAAATAGTCGCAAGTCAGTCTTTGTGAAAATGAGCAATTTATTATCCTTTAACTTAAATTCTGTTGTGTCTGGAGTACTCTCTCTCATTGGCATCTAACCATAGATTTAATGTCATTATATCAGTGGTGTCTTGAACCTTAGGTTAGTTTATCTTTCTCTACCTTGACCAGAAAATGGCATGCACGTGAAGACTTTTTAAAAAGATTTGATTTTTACAAAAAAGTCAATTTAAGTTTAGTTAATTGGAAGTACATATCTTGTGAACTCTGAGAGGCATTAGAAATCCATCAAGCTAATTTATATAATGACTGTGAGGGACAAACACCTCATAACAAAGTCACTTCTAATCCACATCTACTTTCAAATGAATAATTTCAAGTGCTACTTACCTAATTCAATTCCATCCCATGGAGATATAATCATAGTGTATCTCTTATGTACTGCAGGTTTTCTCTGAGAGATTTGCTTTCAAACTTGGGTTTGAGGAATTTTTAGTAGCATTCATAAATTGATCAGATACTTCAGCGTGAGGCCAATCAACGTACAGCATATTTGATGCTGCATAAGCATGAAACTCAATGGCGGGATCCTATCTTTTAATGCAAGCTCAAGTTTTTTGTTGCATAGTTCTGTTAGCATGTCTCATAAATAAGGATCCTCTTATCTTAAGTAAAAGGAAGCTACTTGAACTTTGAAAGTAACATCAATTTTTGTAGATTCATTTACCAGGAAAACGTTATGGTAGCATTTTGGATTGTGCTTTTGACTGGATGGTGAGACTTTGCCCAATTCTAAACAAAATATCCAGATTATGGCCAAATTTTCTTAAGATAAACATGTCACATACTGGAAAATGTGGACAGTAGTTTAATTTCCCCGGATCATACATGAGGTGGTTAAACTGGGGGCCCCTTCAATCATTGCTCATGTTTTCTCTTCCTTTACTCATCACACATTTTCTCACCTTGTCCATCCTTGTACAAATTACTTCTATAGCTGTCAACGGCTGATATTTCTCCTCCACTACAGTGATATTGCAAGTGACAAATGAATCTCTTCTCTCTCATGCATGTTTAAATAAATAAAAATGATAAACTTACCCTGCAGTGTTGAACTAAGATTTTGGGATAATGGAAGCTATGAAAGGCAGTCCATGCTACATGTTTATGTTTCTTAAAATATAAACCTTCAACGCTCAGCATTCATGATAGAAGACAGTGTTGATCTCATTTTGTTAAACATGGGGCAAATTATATACCTATATTGGTAATAGATTGCTATTGAATATGAGAATGACTCAAATAAGTATTGCTTACCAAAAAAATGAATTTCCAAATAGTATTTCATTGCCAAAATATTATTAGCATGTGATATCGGTGCAGAACCCTGGTGTCAGAATGCACGAGAAATGAGGATTGGCCACGTGATTATATTTATTCTTGATCTATGTAGGAACCTCTTTTTGAATTTGCTACTTTTGGGCGACTTGGACTACTTCTGAAGAATACATCAGAGTAACATTTGACCAACAGAGTTGAGAGGTCTATTGCTCCCTTATAATCTGAGAAATATTGGATCATGTAATTCTTCAGTACTTTCCATGTAGTTTATGAACTATGGACTGCACTCATATCTTCTTACCATGATGACAATTAATGTAATACCTTTACCTGCGACCCCCATGGTTTCTCACCATATATACGTGCTGTTCTTGTGGTGGAGAGGGAGACAGAGTCATTGCCCCCAAAAATCTGGCATGATTAAAAAGACTGTAAAGTTCCTAAAATTGTAAGTTTTTGGGACACGTGACTTCTTCTCTGTCAGTGAGCTTTAAGTGTATTTTTGTATTCTACATATAAATGTTTAAAGTGGATGGTAAATGTATAACAATTAACTTTCTGAAAATTGTTTAATGTAGGAGTATATAAATGAAATGCGTATATGCTGGAATCTATGGTGCCAGATATATCGTAGGCAGGGATCATGAATTAAAAATTGTTATGAAAGAAAAGAGTAGCTATATTGGGTATTTTGAAACTGTCGATTGGAAGTTATTCAATTTGACAATTTCAGGCCTAATGTTGAGTTTTCCTTTGGAAAAATTCTGTTTTAGGCATGTGAACTTCTATTACTATAATTTAAACAATATCTAATTCAGTTAATCACACAGGAAGTTTTTTAGTCATGTGTTTTTAGGATACCAGTAACTAAATTATTACTGGCATTCAGAATTTTTTAACAAGGACTGAAAACTGTGAGCAGGAGAGAAATTATTTAACCTCCCATAAGATAGTAGGTTGATCTTCATAGGAATTGTGATGACTGGCTATGGACAACAATTTCTTCATAAATAACCAGTTTCCTGTAAAAAATATTTTAAAAAGAATTAAAGAATGAAGCTGGGGCAGTGATGAATGTATATTTTGTATGAATGTTATGGGTAAAAATATTTTGGTCGCATGCAGGTAATGCTACCAGTAATTCAGTGTATCCAGGTGGAATTCATACGCACACAAATGCTTAGAACTTCTGTATTATGTGGCATTCGTTTCCCTTCACGACCTCCCTAAATCATGAGTGATAATGAAGCCATCAAACTGAAATAATTAAAGTGAAGTGAACTTAGATCTTCACAAAAATCCAAATTCTCAAAAAACATATTAATTTCTGTATTTGACTGTTTGCAAAACTTTTATTAAAGTTTTCTCAGACATTATGTGTTTAAAACGTTCCGCCAATGTGCATATTTCTGAATAAGCTGTAATGTATTTTACAGTCCACAAGCAATGACAATTAATATTTTGTCAACGATGAATGACGTGGTTCCATTAAATGACTTAAAAACTGATTAAGACCCTGTCCAGTTTATGAAATATTCCAGCAGATTGATATATGCAATGCTAGTGACTATCCCTAAGACATTTAGGAATGTTTGCAAATGTGTAGTAGGTAATAATTGTTTTTATATAAAAATGTGTAAGGTGTGAAAAATATTGTGTTTTGGAAATTAAATCTTTATAATGTTGGCTTCCAAGCATTATGGCCTAAATATATCACTGGAGAAGGTCAGTTTACATCTGTATTTAGGTGTAGTAATGATATATGTGCCATCTTTTTATTGCCTGTGTATTTTGTGTACTTGCCCATATCTTGATGATCATATGGTGTAAACAAGGCATTTTGATTGGTATTTTCTGAAATGATGTGCAGAGTCAGACATAATGACGAATAAAAACATGATTTATTAGAAATCATGTCCTCTATTTTGTGAAATGCTCAAGACCAAAGAAAAGTGATCGCTATTATAGTGAATGGTATTGGATGATGTAATTCAGAAGTCCATGCTTGTTGGTTATTGCCATTTAAATATTGTTCAGAAAATCGTTGTGCATACAAATAGGCATTTAAATGCAATAGATGTTACTTGTAACATTTTTGATAGAATAAATATTCAATATATGAGCAGCATTGTTTGATTTTAAAGTTATGAAACTAGAAAATTATTTGCCTATGCTTGAAAGAGAGGATGCCCTTACCAAAATAATAGTAAGCTGAATCTTCATTGAATCGCAGTCAGCATATCATTGAAGCAGGAGAAATATTGAAACACATATGATCCATTTCTGTAAAATTATTGCTCCCTTCATTCTATGGGCATACCCATGTTGCCGTCAACTTACAACTCCTCCATGGTGGTTGATTAATGCAGGCGATTTCTACCCTCATCAAATTGAATAATTCATGTTGTCTCTGCGGGAAGACGACTGGAGGTAAACAGTTCCAAATTAAGAAGTTGGACATATGATAAGGTTTGCAGTATTCGATCAAGCCTTCGAGTAATAAAAACACAATGCTCAATGGCCAATGGGAGACAGTAGAGCCGGCCAAACAAGCGCATGATAAAAAAAGACAACTGTCAGCATTTGAAGGAGTTGCCACAACCACGAACCAGTTTATGTAAACCTATTCATGCATTGTGGCATTGCACAGGATTGAAAGATGGGCTATCCTAGAAAAACGAAATGAGAAAATTCAAATTTTTCAATGTGTGGTGCCTATATTGAAAATAACCTGGACAAACAAGCAGCTGTCTGGACAGAGTGAAAAAAGTAGCCAATGAATGGAGCAAAAGAATAAATAGGCAGTATAGTATCCAGCAAGATGTTTAACTTGGAAATTTCAAGTAACCCTTTATGCTAATAGCAGTATTGCACAGGGCTCAGAGCTGTATCATCCTCAAAAAAAAGAGAGGTCATTTGACTGCTTTAATATTCCTGTGTCTATGTTTATGATAATCTGCATGAACAAGCAATAAAGAATTTCTTGACAGTAGTGAGGGAAAAATACAAGTTAAATGAAGTAGAAGGACACAATGATAATGCGTTGAGATTGTGTATTAATTTAATTGGGGAAGATTCAAAGCACTAAAGGAAAGAAGAACACAAAGGATGGAATTAATGGATGGATGGTGGCTCTTTCTAGTCAATTATGCTGTGATCATTTTTGTTAAATACATAAACGTTTTGTAGTCATCGTGCCTTAGCTTTGATGGATATTCTCCTTTAATTTTTTCTATCTCACCGTAGGTCTTTACTCACGATGGTGCACACATGAATCTAACAAATCAATTGCAGGAATATAAAGTTTCACAAATTCTTCATTACTTATTTCAAAGTGGCAACTTACATTCCACATTCATAAGGATGCTCTGTGATTATTGATTCTAATGTTGAGGGGTCAGGTGCATTAGCCAACATAAAAAGCTTAGCAGAGGGTACATTGCAGGAGTCGGGAGAGATATTTGAGCAGGTGTTGCTGTAGAAGCGAGCCCCCATTACAACTTACTAAATTCATTCATGAGAGCCGACCCTCAGGTTGATAACTGTGTTTATGTTTTTTTAAATATATATCATATACATAAATGCATTTATATGTGTGTGCGTTGAGACAGAGTATTAGTGATAGACATTTAATTGATAATGTTACCAGTAGAGCTAAAAACTTTTTATTTTAGTATTCTGCAAGCACATGCAGGGGCTTGAAGACCATGCATTTTGATTATTATGAGTAAAGCTAGAGAAAGCTATACTACTGCTGCGTAAAAATGATTAGTGCTACATGAGTTGTCACCTTATGCAAGGTCCGTGCCAAAAGTAGTAGGACTTAGTTGATTTAAAAAAAAGTATTGCAATAATTGACACATACACTTGAAAGCTTCCGAAGTAGCTCCCATTACTTATTTTAAAGTGGCAGCTTAAATCCTGGATTTATAAGTATGCCTTTTCATTCATTTGTTCTAAGCATAAATGTTTTCTTTCATGCATTTATTCACCTTTTTAACTCAAACATGGAATGTGAATGGAAGTGGAGTAATTTCAAGAAAAAATTAAAGTTTTCTGTGTTAAAATTAATCAGTGGTATGACCCATATTATACTGGTATCCCTAAACAAAACTAATTAATAAATACATTGCAATGGGGAAAGAGACAATCGTAGCTCTTGCAAATAACTTTGTGAAAAACCAATATGGCTATTTTCACATTACCTGCTTTTACTCAACGGGAATGCTTATTTTAAGGTAAAATAATAGTGCTTAACACAATCCCATTCTCAATTGCCACGATTTTAATATGCCAGATCACCAATATGAGCAAGCTGCTGCCATAATGAAAATATAGCAATACAGAGAATTAAAGGCTGTGAACCCTGGCCATGGTGCCACTCCAAACCCTTAGCATGGTATCACTTGGCGCAAAGGTTATTTTTAATCATTGATGATGATGAAACTCACTTCTATCACGGCTGTATAATATGGACCGGCAGATTCACTCTGTGCCTCTCGCAACTGTTGGGGGTGGTGGTACTCATTTCAGACGGTATTATACCAAAGGCAGATTCACTCCATTGGGGTTAATGGTTCGTAATGCAATAGAATACCTAAGAATACAATTCCTTGCAATGCCGCCCTTTTCTTGGATGTTTGTATTTCCCTAGTTTTCTTGCATAAACATAGCATACATCAAATTATATTTGCTGTAAATTTAAATTCAATATAAAATCTAGTAATGCTAGGTTAATTGTGTGGTTTCAGTAAAGATGTACTTATGGTCATTTCTTTTCAGCATTTGAAGATGGCTGAAAAGGATCTAGAAAAATACAATGAAAATCAACTTCAGAAAATGATTAAATGTGAAAGAGTGGTACTTTTTACCAAGACATTTGATTTTGAATCAATTGAATGCAAAAAGGTACGTGGAGATTATCATTTTATTTGACTTGTAAAATTTATTTAAAAAGAATCACAGTTGAACAACTCCAATATCTACAATAATTTGGAGGTGAAAACAATTTAATTCACGCTGAGGTAATGAAGACTGATTTAAAATTTTATAACATTTAACAAAGTATTGTAATGCTCATTTAAAAAATCTGCATCTTACCTTAATATGTAAAAACATTATTTTCCCCAAATAATTCCTAAAAGAAATTCTTTCATCAACAGATGTTCGATTTTATTAATGAACCTTTTAGGTCATTTGAACTTGACCTAATGGAGGATGGTGGTGTTATAGAGAAGTTGCTCATAGAACTCACTGAGCAAAATAGAGTAAGTTAAACATATATTATTATTATTATTATTACTTTTTATTTGCCCAGAGATCACAATACAAAAATACCAGGTGGGTGGAGTATGTACATGATATAAGGCACGTCAATGAGGAGCAAAGACCCAGGCTCAGTTAAGATACATAAAAGAATAGATGCTCATAGTTACATAAGTGTTTGGTACAAATCCATGAACATCGGCTGTAACATGCACATACAATATCAAATTCAGAAAAATCATTGATCACAAACATGAATCAGACCATGACCATTGCTAGAAACTAAAAGTATGAACTTACTGGTTGGGAATATTGTTGAGATATTCATCAACCGAGTAAAACATATTGCGCTGTAGATATCTTTTTAATTTATGCCTGAATGCAGCAGTTCCCTGTGTATCCTTGATACTTTTGGGTAGTTTGTTATATAATCTGATGCCCATTTCATTGGGTCCTAATTTCAATGCTTTAGTTCTTATATTCCCATAATGGAAGTCATTCCTGCCTCTGGTGTAATGATGATGATAGGCAGAGTTAAGAGAATAGTTGCCGATGTTATTTTTTATATATAGAATTAAAAACATAATGTAGATGCATGGGAGTGGTAGCAAATTTAATTCACGGAAAATAGGCCTTGATGGAGCATTGTGAGGTTTCCTGGTGATGATTCTAATAGCTTTCTTTTGCATTTTAAAGATGGTTTGAGAAATAGCAGCTGATCCCCATAATATTATACTGTAGGTTATATTTGAATAAATTTCCCCATAGTACAAATTGAGTAGTACAGTTTTACTTGTAGTTTCATACAAGTGTCTTAATAAGTAGCAAGTTGAACTGAGCTAGTGTTGAAGGGCTTTTACCTGAGTATCCCAAGAAATATTTGCACATAGAGAAATACCTAGAAATTTGCATTCTGTCACACGCTCAATTGATAGGTCATTGATTTTTATCAGCAGATCATCTGACACGTTCTTATTGCGTGTCAATTATACTATTTTACTTTTATTTACATTTAAGTCTAGAAGGTTGTCTGTACACCACTTGTTTATTGCAAGTGTGACAGACTTAGATTTTTCCACAAGGCTGGGATATGTTTGTGTTGATATTATTACATTAGTGTCGTCAGCGTACAACACTGGTATTATTCCATCATTATTTGGTAAGCAGTTAGGTAGGTCATTGATGTAAATCAGAAAGAGGAGTGGCCCAAGGGTTGAGCCTTGTGGAACACCTTTGTTAACTTGGCCACTTAATACTTTATGGCCAAGTTGAAAATTATGTTTTTTGTGGTCAAATTTGTTAACTGAAGTGGCTATTATTTTAATTATTAAAAACAAAAATATTTAATATTAATGCCCATTCAAATGGCACAAAAAAGGAAAGTGGGCTTCATACAGTCCTGCTTATTTTTTTACTAGGATTCATTTAACAAGGCAGTTTTTCCTCATTCACTTTTGACTATATTTTGACTGTTCTTACTGTTCCTTATTATTTTTGGACTTTTCAGAGCAATGTGTTAAAGGACTTTGGAAAATATTTTTGTTATGGTATTAACAAGCCTCAAAATTCGCGCCTCCGGGGTTCCAAGTCTGTAACTTGCTTACTTTAGAGAAATGCACTTCAAAATCTCCCTAAACAGCTCATTCCCTAAATCCAAGGCTCTAACTTGTTTTCTCCCAAGATAGAGAAAGATGATTCTCTCTCTGATGGAAAATTTGTCTCCCAGCCCAAGTCCGTAGCTCATGAAGCAGCTTCCGAGAGACTTACTGGAGAATAATTCACATCGGTCCAGAGAGGGGGCTCCTTAAATTTTTCTCCTTGTTTGAATAGCATATTTGGATTGTGATTTGTCAATTCTATCTGAAATTGAAGGCACATTATGCATCATCAAGATTATTTCTGCATTTTAGTGGTAGTTATATGAAAGCATATATTCTGTGGAAGTCTTTTAGGTAATTCTTAAATCCTTTTCTTGGATTACCAAATCCCTTCATTACCTGTCATGATGGTACAGTGTTTTGTGTTCTACTCATCTTCAGCCTCTTTATTTATGATTGTAGGATTTTCATTTCATATAAATAATAATTACAGTATATGTTCTGAGCTGTAAGTAATACATGGGCATTCCTAATTGCTGCAAAGAAATAACAACCATAATACCTAACAGTGCAAATGAGCAAGAGTACAGCCAATGTAAATGAATTAGGGACTTTCACTTTTAAAATTGTAGTTCTTCATGGCAACCTGGGCTCCAGGGCAAGTATAACTTGATATTGATTTGAGAAAATGGATAGCTTTGTGCATGCATCAAGAATTAACTTATCCTGTTTGATACTTCTTTCATTGAATCTGACTTCTTAAGACTGCTACAGTAAATAAATAGGAGTATTTTGTTGATCTAGGTTATAAGCTAATAGGTTCTTTGCTTTTAAAATTGTTTTAAATATCAGGAAACAGTTGTATTAAATTATACGTAGTATCATACCACTGATTGATAGACATGCAACATACTATTATTATAACTTAAAAATTTGAGTTAAAAATATCCCCGTAATTGAACTATAATTACAAATATATTTGTTTGTAACTTCATTTCATTTGTTCATGAATAATTCTTTGCATGAATATTGCACTGATATTTATTGATCACCATATTATACAAAATGCACCTTTCCACTAATAAAGTATTCATACATTAAAAATTGTAGCCAAATATTTTCATAGAATATGCTTGCAAAAATACTTCCTTTAGACTACAAGTGAGGTAAAAATCAGTAAATTTATATGTGCAGGTTTTTGAAGTATTTTAACTGGTACAACAAAGGTCTAAGGTGTAACAGGTTAACTAACTAGTTTAGCTGGTATGCTTTTGCAGTGCAATGGATGAAAAAGGTTACTTCTATGTGATTTGTATAGATATTTGAAGTCCACTATTTACTCCTTGGTAAAAAAAAATGAAACTTTATTTTCTCCACCATCCTCTTACTGCCCAAAAGAACTTTAGAGCTTTTGCTAAGAATTTTAATGATACATGGAACAGCAATATGATAATTGAGGACATTGACCTTTCCTTAACAAATATATTTATGCGCAAGCACTACCAGTAGAATGAACTACCATTTTCTATGATAAAATAGCCGCAATTCCCTAACTCAATCATAAAACATACATACACCTACCATATTGCCTTAAATCACCCAATTGCATGCTCATGAAACCATCATATATATTGGTCAAATAAATTAATAAAATACTTTTGAACGATTGTTTCATTGAAGCATTAAATCTTGTCAATCAGTTCTTCACTATGGTAAATGAAATTAGAAGTGTCAGAGAGGCATCATCTTTCAAAAGTTGCAGTACTTTCAAATCACCATTTCACAGCCAAAATCATAGCACACATAGGTTTCAAGAATTAAATTTTACTGTCTATCAGGGTATCTCACTATATTTGTGCTGGTTGAACTTCAACTAAACTAAACTAAGGAACTGCAACTTCAGCAAAATATTTGAGAAGGCATTCTATGTTAGGTTAACTTCTTACCTAGAGGTTTCCAATCTCCTTTTACCAACTCACATGGTTTTAGGGAGCATAAATTTACATCTTCTGCTAAATATCAGTTAATAACCCAGACTTAATATGACATCTTTTGCTTCCCCAAGTAAGGTCCTTAATCGAGGTGTTCCTCAAGGCTCTGTTCTTGGGCTTGTCTTGTTTCTTTCTTACATAAATGAACTTGTTGATAGTTTTTAACATATAAATGGTGCTACCCCTTGTAATATGCAGATGACACCAATATTATTCTTGTCTTGCCTAATTTTGATGAATTGATAGTTAAGTGTGAACAGGTTAGTCACACCTTACTCTCTTGGTGTCATAATAATTTCCTAGATTTAAATATAGAAAAGTCTCACCTAATATATTTTGCAAATAAAAATAAAGCAAGCAAAGTACTTTCTATTGAAGTTGATAGGAAGGTGATCCCACAGGTACAAAATACCAAATTTTTGGGTTTCCACATCAATTCTCAAATCTCTTGGGATGAACACATAAGTACTTTAACCAGTAAGTTAAGCTCGGCCTGCTTTATAATAAGGTCCATTAGGTCCACAGTTTCAGTGGCTGTTATCTGTGCACTACACTATGGTGAATTTTATTCTCACATAGCCTATAGTATCCTTTGCTAGGGTTCATCATCTAAGGTCTTGGCTATTTTCAGGGTCCAAAAAAGGGCCATTCAGCTAATAAGTTTTGCAAAACACAATGCCCCTTGCCGTCTCCTGTTTAAAAAATTGGATGTATTGCCAGTGCCATTTTTTTA
Organism: Hetaerina americana; assembly: GCF_022747635.1. Taxonomy (NCBI): domain Eukaryota; kingdom Metazoa; phylum Arthropoda; class Insecta; order Odonata; family Calopterygidae; genus Hetaerina; species Hetaerina americana. The sequence goes on along the minus strand of NW_027286719.1, from coordinate 6,504,274 downwards.
TATTTTTCATATAGTAGTAGGTACATACAAAAAGAAATCTATTTGAGTATGTGAAAAATTGTGGTACCTATCCACAAATATTCTTCAAGGCAGAATGAGCAGCTGCACGTTTTATATAAGCGTACAAAAAATGCAGTTGCTGGCCCAAATTTTATGGGCCTTCAACTTTATAATAAACTCTCAGCTGAGATTCAGGCTCATAAAAGCGTGGCTGCATTTAAAGTCAATCTATTTAAGTTCTTAAAATTAAATATGTTTCATTAACTTGCTGAATTTCTTGATTATGCCTGATATGTCTTATATCCAGAAATGTATTTTGTCACTTTCCCCTGACGTGTCTTTTATCAATGAAAAAATTTCAACTACTTGATCGCTGGACGAATAAAATGTATTATTATTATTAACCACATAAAAAATCACAATAATCTTCCTTGAAGATGACCAAAAATACCAACATATTTTTCTTTGACAGTAAATTGATAGAATATAGTATTATGTTGAGTGGGTAAATTCAGTACTTAAATATTGAATGAGGATAAAAATTTAAGAGGAGCTATTCCTTTTTCTTTACTACAACAGCTTATTGGAAGGATTTGGTGATGTTCCAATGGAATAGTTTTTGATCCAAGAGTTTTCCTTTTCTTTACATTACTTTCAATGATTACCATGATTAAATTTTAGCTGAACAGCTAATGCTTCGTATGCATTCAAATATTGTGTAAAAATTAATTTGAATGCTAAATTATGAAATTACCCATTATCCACTTATGAAAATAACTATGTTGGTACAAATATATCAATGAAATTTTTTTAGGAATTCATCTTCCTATTTCTGCAAATGGCCAAAGAGATTGTTGCCACAACGTCCTCAGCCAATTAATTCATTAAAATATCTATAAAATATACAAACTCTTTTATACTCAGCATGATACCCATCTGCATAATATGGAATCATGTGACATAGCATTTAATAAGAAATAATGAGAGATTTCATTGGCTGGCAAAGGACTTCCAAAAAGAACTTCTCGTATTCCATAAACTTCATTGAGTCCAGACTTTTCTCCCATCTGGTGGCAAGAAATAGTTGTTTTGCTCAAATACAGACTTACTTCAGAAGATTTCTAGAGAAGAAAACCTTTGATTGTTCCTCCAAGAGAGTAAATTTACAGACTTGGACCCCAGGTGTAAAATTACACCATTAAATTCACCAAGGTTTCAATTGTATGTAACTGAGCCATGGTTCCACATTTTACTTAAGTCCTGATGATAACCAATGTTTTAAAGCTGTTTTTAAACCACTTTGAAATGACTATCTGACCTACTAGTATTAATTTCAATTTCACCTCAGTTACGATTTAACCAAAAATAACTCTTTACAGAAATCCACACAAATCTTTTCCCGATGATTATGTGCTCTTGAAACTGGATCATAATATGAAATATTTTGGTGGAAATGAATTGTAGTTCCCAATAGTAGTAATTCACACCAAGTAATGGCCAACACTGTAATCTAATTCCTAATTGTTGTTTTTTCAACAGCCTCCATGGATATATGCCAATGATACATTTGTGGGCAATCGAAAAAGTATACAGACGCTTTATAATAGAGGCTACCTGCATCTGTTTGTAGAAGACTACCCAAAACTGCCAGGAGAATCATCTGATGATGACTAATATATGAGTATTAGCTTGGTACATTCAGGAACCTCCAAAATGAAAACATGTTCAACATGTATCATAATACCTATCAGGTATTATTGTCAGAGGGTAATTCATGTCTTACAAGTCATGCCTAAGTTGTGAAGACTTTGCAAGAGGCTATAAGCACTTGTAAGATTGTTTTAGTTTATCCCATGCAGGCGACATTATTTTTCAAACTTTGATTTTTTAAATGTTCCAATCAAAGGGAAAATCTTTGCAAAAAGAATTTAAACAGCCCTTCGTTAAAAATTGGCAAACGCATTCTCTCTCTATAAATAGTTCGGACAATTTGCCCCATAATTTTATCTTTATGCAGCAACTTCGGAAAATACTGACATCTATTGAAAATGTATAAAGTTCTCCCTGCATTGCCCTGACATTAACAAATTGTATAATGGAAAAGGCCTTTCAGGCAGAAAAAATATTTTATGTCAATGTGAGATTTGAAAATATACATAAAACCCAGAAAGGAAACTGAAAACCAGGATGCTGGTTTCCTTACTATTTCTGATACATGTGTACATGTAACCCTGTGTAGGTATCTATTTAGTGAAACTAGTTTTGTCAGATTTAAAAAGTGCACCCTTGCAGGTGAATGTCATTGTGCTTTCATATCAAATTGTGGAGAAAAACCCATTATTGCCCACATTTTAATTTTCATACTGTTTACAATCAAGAATTTTTACTAAACAAAGGAAAAAGGAAGTCCATTGTTACACTTTAAATAATCCTGCCACCTAAACTGATCAATACTCAACAAATAAAATGTGCACCAACTCGGTATTTATTTACGCATGACTCTTTATCATGAAGGAACATGTACATGTTTTTGACACGTCATGCAATTGCATCATTTCTATTAGTTCCAAAAGGAAGCAATGCTGCCATATATGATAATAGGATTACATTAATATCCTTTGCCGGAATGTAATATCCTTGAATGGAAATGACAAAATTTTGTTATCATTCTCCAAACTGAGTAAACATTCCGTTGAAGTTGACTTTTACTTGAAAGAATTTCCTTTATTAAATTATCACAGAAATTAAATGGTACTTTTCAAATTACATTATTAGGAATAAAGTGACCCATGTAGAATCCCAGTTGTCTGTGTTGAAATGCTATAATTTTCTTGTCCTGTTCTTCAATGTAATGTACAAAGTGTCTTCCTCATTGTCACTGCTGGGAATTGGTGGTCAATGCTGGGAAATGCTGGTCGTAAATATGAAATGCACACATGTAAAATCAAATTTAGAGACTTGTTATAGGTTCCGACAAATTCAGTTTAGAAGGCATACATAAAATATTAAAAGCATTGCATTCCTCAATTTGAAAATTAAATATTTACGCCAAGATTCGAAAGGTACATCTTTGGTTTTACAGTTAAAGGTGGATTTTCCTAATTCATAAATTCACATTCCAAAGGTTCTTTTCTTCTTAGTAATTTATTTCATACAGTTAAAAAGTAATGATCTAGAACATGACTAAAAATATAAATATCGCAACTTTTTACAATCCATTTATTTCCTGAGATAAATGTACTAAACCATACATTCAATTAACTTGAAGAAATATTGAGCATAAATAGTCGCAAGTCAGTCTTTGTGAAAATGAGCAATTTATTATCCTTTAACTTAAATTCTGTTGTGTCTGGAGTACTCTCTCTCATTGGCATCTAACCATAGATTTAATGTCATTATATCAGTGGTGTCTTGAACCTTAGGTTAGTTTATCTTTCTCTACCTTGACCAGAAAATGGCATGCACGTGAAGACTTTTTAAAAAGATTTGATTTTTACAAAAAAGTCAATTTAAGTTTAGTTAATTGGAAGTACATATCTTGTGAACTCTGAGAGGCATTAGAAATCCATCAAGCTAATTTATATAATGACTGTGAGGGACAAACACCTCATAACAAAGTCACTTCTAATCCACATCTACTTTCAAATGAATAATTTCAAGTGCTACTTACCTAATTCAATTCCATCCCATGGAGATATAATCATAGTGTATCTCTTATGTACTGCAGGTTTTCTCTGAGAGATTTGCTTTCAAACTTGGGTTTGAGGAATTTTTAGTAGCATTCATAAATTGATCAGATACTTCAGCGTGAGGCCAATCAACGTACAGCATATTTGATGCTGCATAAGCATGAAACTCAATGGCGGGATCCTATCTTTTAATGCAAGCTCAAGTTTTTTGTTGCATAGTTCTGTTAGCATGTCTCATAAATAAGGATCCTCTTATCTTAAGTAAAAGGAAGCTACTTGAACTTTGAAAGTAACATCAATTTTTGTAGATTCATTTACCAGGAAAACGTTATGGTAGCATTTTGGATTGTGCTTTTGACTGGATGGTGAGACTTTGCCCAATTCTAAACAAAATATCCAGATTATGGCCAAATTTTCTTAAGATAAACATGTCACATACTGGAAAATGTGGACAGTAGTTTAATTTCCCCGGATCATACATGAGGTGGTTAAACTGGGGGCCCCTTCAATCATTGCTCATGTTTTCTCTTCCTTTACTCATCACACATTTTCTCACCTTGTCCATCCTTGTACAAATTACTTCTATAGCTGTCAACGGCTGATATTTCTCCTCCACTACAGTGATATTGCAAGTGACAAATGAATCTCTTCTCTCTCATGCATGTTTAAATAAATAAAAATGATAAACTTACCCTGCAGTGTTGAACTAAGATTTTGGGATAATGGAAGCTATGAAAGGCAGTCCATGCTACATGTTTATGTTTCTTAAAATATAAACCTTCAACGCTCAGCATTCATGATAGAAGACAGTGTTGATCTCATTTTGTTAAACATGGGGCAAATTATATACCTATATTGGTAATAGATTGCTATTGAATATGAGAATGACTCAAATAAGTATTGCTTACCAAAAAAATGAATTTCCAAATAGTATTTCATTGCCAAAATATTATTAGCATGTGATATCGGTGCAGAACCCTGGTGTCAGAATGCACGAGAAATGAGGATTGGCCACGTGATTATATTTATTCTTGATCTATGTAGGAACCTCTTTTTGAATTTGCTACTTTTGGGCGACTTGGACTACTTCTGAAGAATACATCAGAGTAACATTTGACCAACAGAGTTAAGAGGTCTATTGCTCCCTTATAATCTGAGAAATATTGGATCATGTAATTCTTCAGTACTTTCCATGTAGTTTATGAACTATGGACTGCACTCATATCTTCTTACCATGATGACAATTAATGTAATACCTTTACCTGCGACCCCCATGGTTTCTCACCATATATACGTGCTGTTCTTGTGGTGGAGAGGGAGACAGAGTCATTGCCCCCAAAAATCTGGCATGATTAAAAAGACTGTAAAGTTCCTAAAAATGTAAGTTTTTGGGACACGTGACTTCTTCTCTGTCAGTGAGCTTTAAGTGTATTTTTGTATTCTACATATAAATGTTTAAAGTGGATGGTAAATGTATAACAATTAACTTTCTGAAAATTGTTTAATGTAGGAGTATATAAATGAAATGCGTATATGCTGGAATCTATGGTGCCAGATATATCGTAGGCAGGGATCATGAATTAAAAATTGTTATGAAAGAAAAGAGTAGCTATATTGGGTATTTTGAAACTGTCGATTGGAAGTTATTCAATTTGACAATTTCAGGCCTAATGTTGAGTTTTCCTTTGGAAAAATTCTGTTTTAGGCATGTGAACTTCTATTACTATAATTTAAACAATATCTAATTCAGTTAATCACACAGGAAGTTTTTTAGTCATGTGTTTTTAGGATACCAGTAACTAAATTATTACTGGCATTCAGAATTTTTTAACAAGGACTGAAAACTGTGAGCAGGAGAGAAATTATTTAACCTCCCATAAGATAGTAGGTTGATCTTCATAGGAATTGTGATGACTGGCTATGGACAACAATTTCTTCATAAATAACCAGTTTCCTGTAAAAAATATTTTAAAAAGAATTAAAGAATGAAGCTGGGGCAGTGATGAATGTATATTTTGTATGAATGTTATGGGTAAAAATATTTTGGTCGCATGCAGGTAATGCTACCAGTAATTCAGTGTATCCAGGTGGAATTCATACGCACACAAATGCTTAGAACTTCTGTATTATGTGGCATTCGTTTCCCTTCACGACCTCCCTAAATCATGAGTGATAATGAAGCCATCAAACTGAAATAATTAAAGTGAAGTGAACTTAGATCTTCACAAAAATCCAAATTCTCAAAAAACATATTAATTTCTGTATTTGACTGTTTGCAAAACTTTTATTAAAGTTTTCTCAGACATTATGTGTTTAAAACGTTCCGCCAATGTGCATATTTCTGAATAAGCTGTAATGTATTTTACAGTCCACAAGCAATGACAATTAATATTTTGTCAACGATGAATGACGTGGTTCCATTAAATGACTTAAAAACTGATTAAGACCCTGTCCAGTTTATGAAATATTCCAGCAGATTGATATATGCAATGCTAGTGACTATCCCTAAGACATTTAGGAATGTTTGCAAATGTGTAGTAGGTAATAATTGTTTTTATATAAAAATGTGTAAGGTGTGAAAAATATTGTGTTTTGGAAATTAAATCTTTATAATGTTGGCTTCCAAGCATTATGGCCTAAATATATCACTGGAGAAGGTCAGTTTACATCTGTATTTAGGTGTAGTAATGATATATGTGCCATCTTTTTATTGCCTGTGTATTTTGTGTACTTGCCCATATCTTGATGATCATATGGTGTAAACAAGGCATTTTGATTGGTATTTTCTGAAATGATGTGCAGAGTCAGACATAATGACGAATAAAAACATGATTTATTAGAAATCATGTCCTCTATTTTGTGAAATGCTCAAGACCAAAGAAAAGTGATCGCTATTATAGTGAATGGTATTGGATGATGTAATTCAGAAGTCCATGCTTGTTGGTTATTGCCATTTAAATATTGTTCAGAAAATCGTTGTGCATACAAATAGGCATTTAAATGCAATAGATGTTACTTGTAACATTTTTGATAGAATAAATATTCAATATATGAGCAGCATTGTTTGATTTTAAAGTTATGAAACTAGAAAATTATTTGCCTATGCTTGAAAGAGAGGATGCCCTTACCAAAATAATAGTAAGCTGAATCTTCATTGAATCGCAGTCAGCATATCATTGAAGCAGGAGAAATATTGAAACACATATGATCCATTTCTGTAAAATTATTGCTCCCTTCATTCTATGGGCATACCCATGTTGCCGTCAACTTACAACTCCTCCATGGTGGTTGATTAATGCAGGCGATTTCTACCCTCATCAAATTGAATAATTCATGTTGTCTCTGCGGGAAGACGACTGGAGGTAAACAGTTCCAAATTAAGAAGTTGGACATATGATAAGGTTTGCAGTATTCGATCAAGCCTTCGAGTAATAAAAACACAATGCTCAATGGCCAATGGGAGACAGTAGAGCCGGCCAAACAAGCGCATGATAAAAAAAGACAACTGTCAGCATTTGAAGGAGTTGCCACAACCACGAACCAGTTTATGTAAACCTATTCATGCATTGTGGCATTGCACAGGATTGAAAGATGGGCTATCCTAGAAAAACGAAATGAGAAAATTCAAATTTTTCAATGTGTGGTGCCTATATTGAAAATAACCTGGACAAACAAGCAGCTGTCTGGACAGAGTGAAAAAAGTAGCCAATGAATGGAGCAAAAGAATAAATAGGCAGTATAGTATCCAGCAAGATGTTTAACTTGGAAATTTCAAGTAACCCTTTATGCTAATAGCAGTATTGCACAGGGCTCAGAGCTGTATCATCCTCAAAAAAAAGAGAGGTCATTTGACTGCTTTAATATTCCTGTGTCTATGTTTATGATAATCTGCATGAACAAGCAATAAAGAATTTCTTGACAGTAGTGAGGGAAAAATACAAGTTAAATGAAGTAGAAGGACACAATGATAATGCGTTGAGATTGTGTATTAATTTAATTGGGGAAGATTCAAAGCACTAAAGGAAAGAAGAACACAAAGGATGGAATTAATGGATGGATGGTGGCTCTTTCTAGTCAATTATGCTGTGATCATTTTTGTTAAATACATAAACGTTTTGTAGTCATCGTGCCTTAGCTTTGATGGATATTCTCCTTTAATTTTTTCTATCTCACCGTAGGTCTTTACTCACGATGGTGCACACATGAATCTAACAAATCAATTGCAGGAATATAAAGTTTCACAAATTCTTCATTACTTATTTCAAAGTGGCAACTTACATTCCACATTCATAAGGATGCTCTGTGATTATTGATTCTAATGTTGAGGGGTCAGGTGCATTAGCCAACATAAAAAGCTTAGCAGAGGGTACATTGCAGGAGTCGGGAGAGATATTTGAGCAGGTGTTGCTGTAGAAGCGAGCCCCCATTACAACTTACTAAATTCATTCATGAGAGCCGACCCTCAGGTTGATAACTGTGTTTATGTTTTTTTAAATATATATCATATACATAAATGCATTTATATGTGTGTGCGTTGAGACAGAGTATTAGTGATAGACATTTAATTGATAATGTTACCAGTAGAGCTAAAAACTTTTTATTTTAGTATTCTGCAAGCACATGCAGGGGCTTGAAGACCATGCATTTTGATTATTATGAGTAAAGCTAGAGAAAGCTATACTACTGCTGCGTAAAAATGATTAGTGCTACATGAGTTGTCACCTTATGCAAGGTCCGTGCCAAAAGTAGTAGGACTTAGTTGATTTAAAATAAAGTATTGCCATAATTGACACATTCACTCGAAAGTCTTCAATGTAGCATCCTTGAGCATCCACACTCCACTGCCAGTGTGCTATCCACGCCTCATTTGCCTTCTGGAAGATGGCGCCCGGAGTGCTGCCAAGCTCACTTGTCACGGCCTTTTGTAATGCTCCCACTTACCCGTGGTGATGTCTTTTCAGCATGGATTTGAGACATGGTCTGAGGTAGACGTCAGGTGGCAATGCCAGGGCTGTAAGACGGTTGTGGCATGATCAAGAACCTCTTGGCAGATCCTCATGTGAATTTCCTGTTGTTCATCTGAGGGCACTCGCGGCACCAACTTCGTGCCCACCTTTATCACTCCCATGTTTTCTTTCACAAGCTGATGAACATCGCTTTTTAGGGATGCCTAGTTCTTCAGAAGATCCCTGTCCAAGGAAGCCTTCACTCTTGCAAGATTATTGTCATTTTTTGAGGTCGAAGGGTATCCAGAACATTGGGCGTCTTCAACATCTTCTCTACCCTCCTGAAACAACTTGTGCCACTCAAACTCAGCTGATCTACCCACTGCATTATCACCATAAGCTGCCTTGCGCATACCATGCATCTATTTTCCGGTTTTGTCCAGTCTCACGCAAATTTTAATGTTGTAGCACTGTTCCAATAGCTGGTTTATGATAGAGCGTCAAAAGGTCACGTTACAGAGGTTTCGCAAACGAATGAGCTGCACTCTGCAAAGGTTGGGTGCCAACTACCACCAGCCTCCAGCGTTTCTTGAGACTCCCCTCCCTGGAACCCAACCCGAGAAGCCGCCGCCCATCCATCTATCTGGGTAAAGATATGTCCCACTACTTTTGCGACAGACCTTGTGAACCCTTATTTGGGCAATTAAATGGATCCCCCCTCAAATAAATTTTAAGAGCTTATTTGTCACTATGAAGGTTCTAAATTTCCATAGTGACAATTTCAATTCATTTCTCAGAGATGGAAATTCAAATTGATTTTTATCTTTATTTGTTTTTGTTTTTATCCATTTATTTATTCTTAATTCCCTAGAGGCCGGTTCAATATGGTTTTGTCATAAAGCAAAAAAATGTACATAAATGTCGTTAATACACATCACAAGAAATAATATTATTTAGATTACATAGGGTTGTTTAACAAACAATATTTTAGACTTTTCTTTACATAATGCCAAAAATCCATACTACACAGAGTATTAAAGTATATTAAACAGGTATGCTTTGCTTGTATGATTATGCTTAAAAGTATTTGAATGAGAGGCTTACAAATCTGAAGGAAGCAGGTTAAAAAATTTGGCTGCAATGAGGCATGACCCCTTACCACTCCAAATTAATGGTCTTGCCTCAATGTGTATGTCAAGCTTAGCACGTGTATTATGATGATGAATATTTAGGTTTTTCTTTGAATATGTGCATGTCATTCTTAACAAATAATATTAGTTTGTATACATAAATGGCTGCCAGTGGCATGATTTGCAGCTCATGAAAATGAGGCCTGCAGGAGAGTCTAAAAGGTAAGTTTAAGATAGCTCTTATGGCCTGCTTCTGCTCTTGAAAAATCTTTCGGCTATGGTTTGGGCCACCAAAGATTATTATGTCAAATGATAATCAAGACTGTAAATTTGAATGATAAAGACATTCTAGGACATTTGAGCTAGCACTAAATATCAAATATCTCAGCTGAAATGGAGTTTTATTAAGTTTAGGTTTTCAATTGTCAATAATAAGGACCATTTTAGGGATGATTCAATCTGAACATCCTAGAAATCAATGCTGTCAGGAAAATTTAGGTCCTTATCATAGAATTTAACCGGCAGTGATGGATGATTTTTGCCAAAATGTATGTGTACGGTTACATTTATCACTCAGATGAAAAGAATAAAAGCTTAGTTAGAAAATTTTCAGTTTAAAAAACTGCTTTCAATGCGTTTTCATCAAATTAATGTCAGGAAAAAATTGGTGCTAAGCATTAAGGTGAATGAAAAAATACTGCAAACTATCTCAATTCAAGGTGAATGTTTTGAGACCCATTGACACTAATGGAATTTGGTTTGACACCGGGAATGGCAAACAGTTGCCATTTAAGGAATATCTTTCCTAACATATGGAAAATGAAGGAGGATAAGTAAAATATTTTATCGATTGCAAAGATTTCTAAGTTGCAGTCTGCACGTTTTGTCATTGAAGTTAGGTTTGCACTAACAGGATGAGAGAAGAAATGAGTCAATCTATAATCTTAAGGTAAAATGGTCGACTGCAGGAACGGGGGACGATTATGGGAAAATCACATCACTGATTATAATTTTCATCATTAGTCTTCCCTTTTTGAACATGGAAGGGAAGTTCAACAGGGGCGACTGTATGAAAGATGATTTAATAGTATCCGGCAGGGTAGGCAACCAACCGACTCGTGTCGTGTGTGCAAAGTTGCTTGTAAACAGGGGTACCATTTCTTTATGAAATTAGCGTAGAAAAGTTAGTCTTCGCCTAAGGGAGGGAGCATTGACGGGAGGGGGAGTGTTCGTGGAAGCGTGCGGAGGGGGGAGGAGAGCGCACGGAAGGCGGAGCTGCCAAACGACTCGCATTAACCCTGACGAAAGCGAGCGGCCAATAACAGTATTCTGTGCTCACGACATTTGCGAACGGCGACATATTTTGCCTTCGCGCAAATGCATGCTCCTTCGCATTAATTACATATGCCGCTGCATTTTTATTCATTCTTTGAGTTTAGTCGTTCATAGAATAGCAAGTTACATTTGTAACCACAATCGGCGAATGGCCATAAAAATCATTACACTAGATATTTCAAATTCCCAAGGAAAATATAACCCTGCATTTTCATATTCGAGTTTCAAAGCATTCGAATAGTCTCCGAATGACTCATTTTTATTATTCTTTTGTCATGTTTTTTTATGCATTTATAATTAGTCTCCCGACCATTATTATATTTAGATATTTATTCATGCTTTTTAAGGAGAGTCGGCGGAGGAATTCTGTCATAAAATGTATTAAGAGCACTTAGCAATCAGGCAAACATTGAACCCAAAATATGGGGGTAGTTTTGAGGGTAGGCTGAAAAGTAATGCACACATGCTTGTAGAGCACAAACAAAAATGAATAGGAACATCGGGAAAAAGTACAATTCTTATGTTTCAAAATCATGTGTTTTTGCAAATATTTATGTGTTAGCCCACTGTTGAGGCTAACACATTTCTCCCAACGTGCAACAAGTTTTTTCATTCCGTCACTGAAAAACTCTTCCGACTCTTCTCGAATCCAGGACTTGACAGCTGCCTTCACCTCATCGTCCGAGGTTAATGATTACCCTTGAGGTGTCTATAGAGTTGAGGAAAAAATAAAAATCGCAAGATGCCAGATCGGGGGAAAGAGGAGGGTGTGGAATCGGTTTAAATTTCAGGTTTCGCAGAGCCTCTCCAGTTGCGCGCGAGGCGTGTGGACGAGCGTTGTCACGTTGCAAGATTATTGGCGCCAGGCTGCCTTTAACAGGACAAACTTCTTCCTTGGATATTCCAATACGCTTTTGAGTGATTCGACGGTCTTTTTGAATCAAATCTTCGATGAGTTTGCGATTTTTATCATCTGAGGTAGTGATCGGACGTCCGCTGCGTGTTTCATCACAATTATGGCTTTTCCAGGCTCACAGCCACAAAATTTTACTCCCATCGATTTGCAGTAAGCCTATCAAGAGCATCGTCACCATAAATAGCCTTTAAACGACGACGTCAGTAGGAGTCACTTTTTCAGTAGTTAAAAATTCGATACCAGCACGGTTTCACTCGCGTTGACATAGCACTAGAACACGTCTCCGCTATGTACTTCTGCTTCTCGAAATACACCGGATGAATAAACCGTCCTCAAACCTGCGCATGCACATTGAGGGGAAATTTTACTTCCACATGCTACGAGGAGTGCTTCTTAGGGTCAAATTGTTTGTGGTTTACAAGCATGTGTGCAATAGTTTTCAGCCTACCCTCGTATGTATCGATGAATGAAAATTTTTGCAGAGTAGTTACCGATTCTGATATCATATTATTGCTCCTCTTTTGTCCCTGAAGGAAACATTACGGAGAAAAAAAAATTAGTACCTCTAACATACGGTTCTGTTCATTTCAAAATAGAAAGAACTAAGATTCATTGGGAAAAACAAATAATGAGCTAATCATATTACGTGATGTAGCCGGCTGAAGAAGTTAGATTCTATACGAGAGTTGCTATTTATATTTTGAGCCTAATAATGAAAAGACAGTAATTTATTGTTGAAAATGGCTTTCTGTTTTTCGATGTATTCTCCATGATAATCAATGCACTTTTGCATGCGCTTGAACCTTTTCGTAACACTTTTTCCCCTACGATTGAGTTACCTCCAAAACATGGTTTTTGAATGCATCAACGGCTTCTTCAGGCGCCGAAAAACGTTGGCCACGCAATTTTTTCTTAATAAACGGGAATTAAAAGAAGTCATTTGGTGCTAAATTAGGGCTGTACGGAGGATGACCCATCAATTCGACGTTTTGACCAGTCACATAGGTAGTTGTTTCAGCCGATCTGTGAGATCTTGCATTGTCATGATGAAGAATGATCCTTCGTTGCCACTTCTTTTTCCGCATTTTACCAAGCACTTCTGGCAAACAAATGCTCGTAGGCCATTCGGAATCCACGGTTCTACGTTGCTCTAATGGTACGGTTGCCACATGTCCCGTCATTCCGAAGAAACAGGCGATGATTTGCTTCTATGTGCTTCGTGCACGAATCACTTTTGTCGGATTTGGCTCGTCTTGGAAGACCAATACAGTGGATTGCTGTTTGGTTTCTAGCTCATAAGCATAGATCCAAGATTCGTCACCTGTTTATATGTTATTCACAGCTTTTGATGTACCAAGATTGTATTTGTTGAGCATTACTTTGCACCAACGACACAAGCATCTTTTTGAGCTTTAGTCAAATTATGCGGGATCCAACGCGAACAATTTTTTTTCACAGCTAACTGTTCATGCAATATCTTATTGAAGCTCGTCATATTAATCCCAAAGGATGCCTCAATCTCACGACAAGACACATGACGATCCTCCTTTACTATTTCTTGCACAGCATCAATGTTTTCTGCCACAACTGATTTTGAACGACCTCCACGATTTTCGTCGCTGAGCAAACGGCGGCCATGATGGAATTCGTTTTACTAGCGTTTCAGTGTCAAAGGATGGGGCTTCATCGCCAAAAGAGCAAATAGGTTGCTCGATGCACTCCTATCTTGATAACCGACATCGAAAGTCGTAAAAAATCATCGCACGAAAGTGTTCACGAGTTAACTCCATTTTTTCGCACGGACAAAATTTTTTAATCGCTGTAAACAACACAAGTTATGATCAAACGACAAAATGTTCTGAAAAAATTCACCGTTAAAGGGGCAAAGCTTCATATGGAAACGTCAGATAGCGCCTAAAGCACTTTGTGTTGTCAAGGCTCAATACATAAATAGCAACCCTCGTATTATGATTTAAGAAAAAGAAATTTGGCATATCATAATGTTTCGTTTCAGTAAGTATTTCATGTCTTCCGGTATATTTTTGCATAAGTTACTTCTAGCCGAATGCAATCCAACACCCCATTATATGCAGTGATGTAAGTGTTCCGAGTTAAAAATTATCCATTTAGATTTGACATTTTTCATACACACCACCTTGAAATTAGCAGAACTTCAGTCAAGGAGAGTAATAAAAAGAGAATATCAAAGTTGGCAACGAAGGAAGGGAACATTGACACCAGCACCGCCTTTCCCGGCCTTGCCAGGCAAGTTTTTCGGCATAGAACCCTTCAACCGAAAAGTTGCTCCAGCATAAGGGCTTGCAAGCATGTCAGTGGTGTGCCATTTCTGATTACTTTGCTGCTTGCAGTTTTTGGATTGTAAAATCATATAATGAAATAATTTCTTTCCAGTGAAATTTTCATGAAGTGCAATCTAAGCCTGTTTGTTCTTGAATCTCTACTTTTCCATTTAATTTTTAATTATATCAAATACAGCAATATTAAAATTATTTTAAGGAGATGCAATGAATATGTATGGTGCATAATTCATGATTAGAGTCCAAAGAATTCTTTTTTCTGAATTTTGGTGTCATTATAGAAGTTTGTATTTGTAAATGAGCATATTTGAATACTAAAAAAAATGGTTCAGTGGCAACTGATGACTAACTGAATTCATTCAAATGGAATGTTTGTAGAGTTTATCCACAATGGTTTAGGCTTTTGGGCACTCCTCCACCTGAGGGTGTCCCTGGGTAACAACAGTTTCTCCAGCCAGTCTCTTATCTTCAGGTCAGAAGTGATGTTGCATTTATTTTGACCATGTCATAGAGGGGAATGGGAGCCCTAAGTTGGCTCTGATTGGTCAACCCGGGTGTCTGGTTGTCAATATCTATAAAAGATGGTAAAAACCTTAGAATCAAAATCATTTGGCCAAAACCCATAGTGGCCAAAAAGGAAAAAAATTTAGGTCGAGCGTATGAAACAAAGAACCACTCCAATAATGTGACAGAGTTACACTTTTTACTCTGCTTTTAGACTGTAAACTATGGGGTGTTTGTAAAACCATGATATTTTACACTTCCAATGTAGAGATCTAATTTAGATTTTATGGAAATGTTCTTAGTTAAGAGTTTTTGAATGAATTTTTGATGAATAACCAGGCCATTTAAATTTATGCTCATTTACATTATCCTTCTCCCTACCTTCTCTTTTATCACATCTTAAACATGAGATCGTTCACTAAAAGAAATACTTAAAAATAATGGCCTCAAATTTCTTCTCTCCAATGAACTGAGACTATCAATACCCAAAGTTTTATTTACGGTGAGTGGGCCCTAATTTATCACTTTCTTATTAATACCAGAATGTAATTGTAAGAGTAAATTTAATGTACAAAACCTGAATGAAGGATTTCTTGAGAAAGTTAAAATACAGCATGGACTTGATCATCCTCAGACCTCTGATTTCAGAATATAATGAATAAAGCGATGCAACTTTGTCTCTCACTTTTTATAATATGCTTTTCCTAAACCTGCACTAGTTACAACGGGGTATCTGCTATCTGTCAAAAAAGTAAATGATATTGACAAAAATGATACGTGTAATAGAGTATGGGTATGTTAAAGTTCAGTATGTAATTACTCTGACATCCTCTACCCCAACTTTTGCAAGGTGCTTTTCTTATCTTTCTATCTTCCAGTCATGAGGCACTGAACCTTATTCTGTCACCTTGTAAAAACAGTGATAGTTCCAGGAAGTTTATTACGACTTTTGAGGGGACCGGGCAAGTCACTCTTGGCACCGGCAGCTCCACCTAAGCTATGTGATTTTTTGGGTACCAGATCTTCCGGAGAAACCATGCACAGGGAAAGGAACTGGCCCCCCTACCCTGATGTGTGAATTTTATACGCTGTCGGGCTTAGTACTGGGTGAACTCTGCCATCACCTACCAAACCGACCTCAGGGTTCATTACTGCGTTAATGGTTTTTTTTTCTTTTAACCATCTGCATCATATGGATCCTTTTTTGCCTTTAAATAATATAGCCAGATGTTTACCTGACATAAGAAAAAAATGATTTAGGGTTATCATTTTAATTTTGCAAAATAGTTTACTCTTAAAGGTACTCAAGACTCTGTAGACCATCCAACCCCCTTCGTTTTCTAATACTAACTGAAGTCTCCGGGGCACTGAATGCACCGCTATCCCATATCCCCACGGATACCCTTTCCATTGCCATTCTCCACGATTGCCAAAACCTCACCATGAGGTCTCTAGTTTTCATTCCATAGCTCTACAATCACATTCCCTGGATATTAGGGCTTAAAGCAGGCCAATCTAGCGGAGTGGCGTTATTGTTTATGAAGCACCTTGCTCAATTCCTGCACATGATCACACAGGAATTATCCTGGTTAGGCTACACAATTTGATACTATTGAATTTAAGAGGATGACTGTAGTGTTAGGTGTCAGTTGGCATCTGGTTAGGCAAAGCTAAGAAATATACTTTTGTTCAATCTTTTTCCATAGAAAACTACCTTATATGCTTGACTACTGAATAAATAAAAATTAACTACGCTCACAAAATCATAAGGAATCTGAAAGATATTGAAATGGTTTCATACAAGTATAATTTTCAAACCTTAAGGGTAATTCATCAGAATTTGTTTAAACGAATTACCTCCATGCAATGAACACAAAATAATGCTTTCATTGTGTTGAATTTTCATCAGAAAATAGTACATCTAAGGTGAAAACGCTGGGTTTGATGATAATCCAAGCATAAGGTAAAACGAAATTGATGATACAAGGCAAAGTTTGGAATATAATGCCAGAATTTCATCAAATGGAACAATTCTTAGAAATTACTAATAATGCTTTCTCTTCCATTATACCCTGCCTTTCTCATATTTAATATGGCCACCACACCCTAGACTATGGCCCTCAATTACAGCTGCAAAACCATGATAGGTATATCAAATGGATACCACTTTTGATTTTCTATCAACACCTTACTTTTATCAAGCTTATATTCAACATAAAAAATTGTTTGATTTACGAGACTTCATCCACAGGATACCCTGTCAGCCAATGATTTGGTGTATGGCTGGAGGTGACTCTACATATTACGCTAAAATTAAGAGTTGTTTAAATGTTATTGTATTAGATATAGATAACTGTAAAATTATTTTTTAAAACAGCATCAAGTTATGTAAGCATAAAATAATTGCATGGATGCATAAGTTGCCAGCCAGGAGAACATTAAGTTATGAGTTCAATAAAATAATGACCACATGCAAAGCTACACGTTATGAGGGAATTAGGTTTTCCTAGCACAGGAAGAAGGGACCATTAGGTCTCAATTTCGCCCAAATAAAGACCTCTATCTATCTATCCTTCCATCTTTGCAGTTATTTTGATCCCTTAAAACTTTACAGGTAAAATTTCATCATAAATTTATTGGGTCCACAGTTGACCTCTCTCATCATTTTTTGTCCATCTCTCTCGCCGTAGTATGACTGGGATAGGGACTGGGATATTAACAGCATCACAAAAGGGACCTGCTTCCACTTATGCAACAGGTTTTATCAGTAATTTAATTTGCTCAGCAAGCTATTATCAAGGGTTTCAAAAATAATCTATATGGACTACTAATTGTCCCAAAACAATATTTTACAAATTTAACTTCTCTTTACAGCAAATTTCTAAATACTGCACATCCCAAATTTACATAATTTGGCCATCAAACTGCAGATTCACATGTGTTAAATTGATATTTAAAGATGAAGGAAGGCCGTCTTTCCCTTAAAAAATTATGAATTATTAATTTAATTGCTGCAATAATTGTTGAACTTATGCATTAATTATTTCTCAATAACCTATGAATAATATTTACTTCTTTCCATGAAATCCTGATTTTTTAAAATGTATCATAGCCATTTCTGTGAGTATGAATCAGTACGAATATGCATAACAGATCGTTTACTGGTCTCAGCCGAGAATGCAAAAAACCAAGAGTAGAAAACTTATCGCAGTGATATTGTATTCAGCAAAAACTGCCAGCCCTCAGTTGAAAAGCTAATGAAAGTTTATCTGTGAATTGAGCTGATTGGATGGGATCTGCACTAACTTTCTTTCCTTCCTCGACTCCTTTCTGATCAATTTCTCCAAGCATACATTGAAAGCCTCAGCTGACAGCATCTGACACACCTGCCTCACTCCTATACTTAATGCTGCTCCTCCTCATTCATCATCTTCTACTCATACCAAGGCATCTGAAATGTAGAGGTTGTAGAGCGGATAGATCCCTGCAATCTATTCCTATCATCTGCAAAACGTTACATTATTTTGACCCAATCGCTCAGCTGAATGCCTTCTCCAAATCCATGAAACAAGCTAATACATCTCAGCTGTTTCACATGATCTTCTCTAATAGTGACCTCATTACTGTTATGCCATTGCATGTACCAATTGCTCTTCTGAACCCCAACTCATCTTTCCCAAAATAATCATTTGCTTTCTCCCCTATCCTTTGCTTGATGAGCAGTCATTATGGCTGCTTTCAGCCACTGATTTGGTTGAGTTAAACCAGGGAATCATTTACTCCCATTTTTTCAGTAGAGTTCCTCTTCACTTTCCCAAGTACATAAACAATCATGGGGATCGGGTTTGGTCCGGGGGCTAACGTACTGGCTTCCCACCCTGAGGGCGCGGGGGCAAATCCCGGCGGTGTTGAATATTTTTCAGAGGTATCTCGATCTCTACTTGAGGTGATTTGTGGAGGGCACTTTGAGTGAGTACGACGTCCGTCGGATGGGACGTTAAACTGCGGACCCCTTGGCGCCTTTCGTAAAGAGTAGGCTAATGCCGACGCCAGGTTTCTCTCCACCCTTCATCCTTTCCCATCCATCCCCTATGGCGCAAATGACCTCGGCTGTCGGTCGCCTCCCCTAAACACTACTACATTAAACAATCATTTTGATGCCGATAATTTGGCCCGAGCGCAATTGGTCTCAAAACATGAAATGATGCAAAGTTCCAAGCCACATTAACCATTCTCGAATGTTGGACATAAGACTTTGCCCTTTGGTGGACTCACAAGATGTTTAAACATTTTCTTTTCTCCACTTGAGTGTGCTGTCTCTCACTTCTCAACAATTAAGACATGCCACCCTTCTGTTCATCCAGTCTCATGTAGCCACTCAACTCTGGAGAGCTATTGAGCTGGTTTCTAAAAAGAGTGAGGCAGAATTTTTCATTTTCATTTAAGATATTCTGCCTAGTAAAATCTATATAGATGATTCTAAGTACTACCTCATCTATGCACGATCTCAAAACTTATAGCCTTATATTCCTCACATATTTTTCCTTTTTTGTGATGGAAACTAATGCTAAAAAAATCTTCAGGCAAACTTCCACCATTATTAATATCTTGAATGAGACTATAAAAGTTTCTTTCCATATTTTCCTAAGCCCAAAAATAGTTCTCCAGGGGTGACATATCCATGTAGTATTAGGAACATATGAAATCAATTGGTAAATATAAATATTAAGTTCACCACAAATATTTTTACACAAAATAAACTAGAAATCTTGACACAAGTAACTAAAATGGTAATGTTGTTCGGGAATTCCAGAGAGTGGGGGGAATACAATTCTAATTCAATGGCTAGTTTTCCTCCGGCACACCAATGAATCACCACCGAAGCATCTCATTGCTAGGCTTAATGGCAAAATGAGGAGCCCACAAATGAGTAGTCAGCAAAATAGGACAGCAACTGTACCAGTTTGAAATCACTGATTATCATCTTTGACCCAACTAATTTGGGTGCGTTCATTAAATACAGAACAGAAAAACTTCAAGCAGACAATACTACTTGATTGACAACTCAAAATCTGCAGCTAAGGGAGAATGTGATGCCTGCCTGTCGCACAGAAACTCAGGGACTAGCTAATGTCAGTGCCTTGCAGGGGAAGTAGTCTCGAAGTTACCATAGAATGTTCTTCAATGAACCATAGAGTCATAGTCGAGCATACAGGTAGTCGTTCCCAAAAATAAGTTGTCTTTTTTGACTCAAAAGGCAAACAACCTGTGCCTCGAAGACAAAGGGTTGTGAACAGCAAATTTTAAGTGAAAGTCCTCGAGAGGCTGCGGAAAAGAGCACAATGCATCCGGAATGAGATCTTTGCCAACTGGAGGCTGCACCATGACAACGTGCCATCCCACACCGCCAACCTCGCAATCAAGGGCCTGTCCAAGCAATAAGTGGCAATCCTGCCCCAGCCACCCTACAGCGCCAATGTACACCCTGCAGCTCAAGAATAAAAAGGAGTTGGAAAGGCAACCATTCTGGAATGATGGATAAAGTCAAAGGACGAGGTGGGCAAAGGACAAACAAGGCTGTCGCGTTGATGCCTGTCATCATTGGATTGGATTCACTTTTGCCAGTAAGCAAGGCATGATTTGTAAAAAAACATAATTTTAAATTTACTTTCAGTTGGTTTGCAGTGTTTGGTGTACTTCCACATAAACATCCAATATCTTTAATACTGTGTGAAAAGAATGGTGTTTACAGAGGTGTAGTAATACAAGCATAGCACAGAATACAGAGGTATTACTTGCCGTCCCCGGCGGTGGCAGGGTAACAACAGCCACCCCTGCCAACCCAGAGGTCACTGCTTCAATTACCACCCAGGGGAATTTTCCTCCATCTAAGGCTTCGGTGTATATACATGTAATACTGATATCATTGTTTGAAGTCCAATGTAAAGGCCGAAGTGCTGTTTTCGGACTAATGCAAAATAAATAAATAGTGCTTTAAGGGAACAACGATAATATTTCACAAAATTGTACTGACGACTTGTTCTATAGTGGCATATCAGACTAGTCTTTACCACAAATTATACATCATATATGCAAGTAAATCACAAAATGTAAGACGGATAAGACTTGCATAAGTGAGTATAAATACCTCAGGCTAACTTTTTCAATAGCTTAAAATTAATAAAAATCAATTTCATTTG
This sequence comes from Hetaerina americana, assembly GCF_022747635.1. Lineage (NCBI taxonomy): Eukaryota > Metazoa > Arthropoda > Insecta > Odonata > Calopterygidae > Hetaerina > Hetaerina americana. Next base: position 6,483,236 of record NW_027286719.1, on the reverse strand, counting down.
TTGAAATAAAATATTTTTCTTCTGTCAACCTTCCATCAAAATGTGAATTGATGCATAAGATGCATGAAGTCACTTTATTCTTCTTTCAGCTTATGCGGAACCAGAAATGGCAGTGGTTGTAACTAATGCCATTTGCCACTGCTGCATACTTTTCCACAAAAACTACTGATGCCATTTTCAGATACCATTTGCAGAATGGCATCAAGTGACTTCCAAGTTACAGAAAACTACCCATGACAGTGTGTGGAAGACAATGAAAACAGTGCCTCTCAACATTAAACCAAAGACCAACACTTGCTTTCCCCATCTCAATATATTTTATGTTGTACCCGTCTCCCTGGCCCCCAACTCATAATTTTTCCTAATGCTTCCTAGAACTCCACTTTTGTCATTCCAATTAGTGATTCTTCATTCCACTTGCCATTCCTTCTTCCCTGCATTTTTATTGAATCCGACTGTACAGGTCATTAGCACTACATCTTGATATGAATCAGCTGAGGGGAAACTCTTGTGAATTAATCATCCTGTTCCTAAATGTGTGCCAAACCATAGTCTTACAGACATCTCTGTGAATCCTGGGGTGAGTTAATAGATATATGGTTAAAAATACTTAGAAGTATAACTATAGAAAAATCAATCGAACCAACACTATGAAACGCAAAACTACTTCAAGTAAAGTTACAGGAGGTGACTTCAAATTTCACGAGTGAATGGTAGCCAAGGCTTAAGTGTAAGATTTACTTTATGCAAATCTATATAATTAAGATGATTTTATTGAGATTTTGTTCTTTGAGTGTAAGACTTAGCAGGCATAGAACGCAAATGTTGCATACCATGTTGGTAACAATGAAGACTAGGTAAGTAGCTATGAATGTTTTTCTCCAATATGGATATTAGGTGACTTCGCAGAGGTAAGATATTCAGGGAATGTTGGACAGACACCCAGTGCTAGCATTAGCCTACTCTTAAAACAATAAAATGTCCTGCCCGATATATGATGCACTCCACTTGAAGTGATTTCCACATGGCACACAATTTGGGATCTGGATACCTCTGAAAAATTCTTGCCACCACCAAGATTTTAATTTATATGCTCAGGGTCAAAACCAGTTACCAAGTCATCCCAATTCTATAAAATGACAAGCCAATCAAAATGATCCCCCTCACAAGATGTGTCTTGAAGTTACAGGTTTCACTAGAGTAAAAAATCCATGGCCGTTTAAGTTATCACACACACCTCAAATGAAAGACATGCATTTAAATTAAATGATAAAAAAATGTAACTTATGTTATGTTATAATGATGAATTAATAGTTCTCCCAAATGAGAATAAACATATCTCTTTCCCATTAAAAAGTTGTACGGAATTCTCACTTCCCTGGTTTTCAGCCGACTTGCTTTTACTCTGCATTTACCTCTACAAGACAGCATGCATGCATGCAACAACCAACTCTCAAACACTTTATATTTAGCACTAATCATTGAGAAATACACTAATTTCCAGATAACTTGTTTTTCACAATTTCATGATTGCTCTGATGTAATATTCCCATTCTGAAATTTGACATGTAAATAAATCCATGATTTAATTACATTGCTCTCGGACATTTGGAAATTCATTTTGATTGAATATCAATCCTGATAAGGCTCCCAATTATGTACATAATTTACACAATGAAATCTCAAATGGTTTTTCAAAGATGAAAAGTACTTTGTCCAAAGTCTTCCCTACACCAAATATATGTACTCCAATTAGCCATAAAACCAAAGTAATAAACTGAAAGGTGGTTCAATAAGCATGGGTAGAGCTTATATCAGCTCGATATAACATTTAAAATTCATTCATGGGGTAAACGGGCCAATTCCATTCTCTATGCTGCCTGCAGTAACCACAGAAGGATCTGGAATTCAAACACCAAACAGCTTCAATTGTTCCCGGCTCAACCTTGTGGAAATTCATTTTAATAAAATTAAGAATACAAAGTACCAGATGATGACGCTTGAGCGTTGAAACCGGTTGTGCGCTAATAAAGGACAGTGGAAAGTTACTTTGTATTCTTAATTTAATTACCAAACAGCTTGGGTAAACCTGAAGGTGGCCAGAGGCATCTGCAGATTCAAACACAGACCTTCCAGTCAGTAGCCCAGATTTCAACTCACTTGACTCCCAAATGCCTAGCAAATATACCAACACATAAAAATGTTTAAAATATGTTTGAATTGCTTATGAAGCACATACCACTTCAATGCATACAAAACATGACATAAATTCCATTCTCAACTTAGCAGCAAGGGAACAAATGAAACAACATTATTAATAAACAAAAAATTTACTAATTATCAAGGTATGTACTACATATTTGTCAACATTAGATATGTATCATAGAATTACACATAATAGCACCAATAAGTTTACATTTGAATCTTGAATCCATTCAAGTATTCATCACAATGTTTTTTTATAATGCTTACATTAGTGCTACGTCAGATTATAGATTCAAGCCATTAGCTGCCAAATCAACACCCTGTGATCAACAATGACTTCTTAATAAATGCACACAAAGGAATGCAAGCAATATAGTTTCTTGGCCTGCCACATTAATCACATGGCCAGAGTATATTATCAGGAAAATCCAAGATTCTCATTTTGAGTTTAAAGCATTAATTGAATATGTACGTACTTATAAGCCTAACTAGTATCACTCATAGGCAGGTCAAATATTTTTTTGGTGTGTTCAGATTCTCACTAGTGCCTTGAAGTGGCTGAGAATTGGATTGCCGTTTCCATTTCTGCACCTTTGCTACTGAGTTGGGGTCATGCATCAATTGCATCCGCCTTTTGGTTAGAGCACTAGGTGCAATATATGTGAGCCAACGCTCATTTTAGGGCTGTATCACAAGAGCTTTGAAGTGTAACGAGGGGAGAATCATAAGGATTAAAAAGAGTTTTGAAAGGATTTAAGCTAAATTCAGGAAGTATCCCTGCTTTTCCATTATTTCAGCCCAAGTTTGAGGTGAAAGATAAAAAGAGACTTCATTTTTATACAGGCGAAACCCTGTTCCAAACAGAGATCAACCCTTGTCTATATTTAAGAAAAATGCTCACCATGTGATTCCAGGCACTACGTAAATACAAAATTAGTAAATAAGGAGTATTTTACTGGGCTGCTAAAGTTTCAGCAACAACAAATGTGTATCAAGAAATATCCATGGCCTGAATTGACCGTGAAAACTACAACACTTAAATGCAAATGAATCGGGCATTAAATGTATACATTGTTCCTATTCATAAAATGACACATTAATCACATGCTTTCAACAATAATAATAAATTAAACCATTCAATTCTAGTAATATCGTTAAACACAAAACTTAATATGAGTATTTTAGGATAGTTGCTACACAAACTCAATATTTATATTCACAGCTTTGAAATGACGGGCTTTCATTTTTACATAAGGTCATTCATTCCCGAGTAAAATAATTCTCTAAACCCTGAATAGTTAATAATCTGATTTGATTTAACATTAGGCAGATCGCCTATCAAAATCAGTAGTAAATTCATCAAAAACATTAGCAATAAATTTTACAACAAATATAAAAGATGGCAATAAAATGAGTTTTATGAATAATATCTACTTCACATTCACTAAAATTTCTCTGGAAAATACTTGTCACGAGAGAAGCAACTGTAATTGAGCGATATCAAGCACTTCACAATCCCGCACTAAATCGACAAGTTCTCACAAATTATCATATCCATCACAACAATTAACCTTTCTAAGGCCATAAATAACAATACAATTAGATGTAATACGAAAATAGCCTATTTTAAATGAATCTTTTCTTTCCTGGTGGAATAGGGTTCTGCAGTACTAGCAATGTATCACTGACATTAGCATTAACATATACCTGCATTAAGGCACTACGAATCACAGTTGAATCCCAAAAGGGGGCCTGTATCCCGATGCTAAGCACTATTTTAAACCCTTTGAGATATATTATTATTATTTAAATAGTCATCTAAATTATATTCAAAAAGTTCGAAGTCCATTTTATATATATTATATAAGTCGTTAATAACTTTATGAGAAAGAGTGCTATAATACTTTTGTAATTTGGATAATGTCTTTGAAGGCTTCACAGCACGGGGAAACATGATATCAGATTTTCCTATCTGTTTTAAAATAAATTCTGCATCTTCATACAACGTTTCGTACTTGCCAATTATGTCATAATCTATTATACAAAGATGACAAAGATCAAAAATAGGTTTCCAGTGCTCATTGAATGAGTTATTATCGGGATTGGTCAAGTATGCTGAAAATTCTTGAAATGTTACATCGTCACCTTTAATTAATGAGTCCTTCGAGGGATTTTGTCTATAATGCTTAACTATATGCCTCCCAAATCTCATATGAAAATACTGGGAACTTAAATAATGTTGTTCCAATTTATTCCTATACGCTGATAAGAGTCTTTCGAATGGATGCCTGACAAACACAAATTTTGTAAATTTACTGATATAAAACTCAATTTCATCTGACGTATAATTACTAAGCGACATTAGTATTCCTTTTCCATGAGCATCACTTGCAGGGATATCCAACGCTTTAGAAGAATTTACTTTCCCTGTTAACATCATAAAAATCCTTTTCCAATTCGTGCATGCTACCTGCAACAACAAAAATATAACTTGTTATTACTTCCACTGAATTTACATACCTTCACCCATAAATGTATTTCCCCGCAAATACCTTCGGCACGTAGCAATAGAGAAGTTGATGCTTTTCATCCACGAGGATATGGTCTAGTAGTTTTTTATTCTCCACGAGAAAATTTGTTGTGTCGCCTTTGAAGCCATTCAAACTGCATACTTTATTAACATTTTCCCTCCGATGTATATAAACCGGAAGAGTGAGAATGATTTTGTCCGATTCGTTTGTTAATATTTCTTGATAAACAAAAGGGTGCGCAGTTCCCCCTAAAATTAAGATTATATAAACTATCAATAAACATTCAATTGAGATAAACCTCTACATACCTATATTTACACTCTTAAAAGTGTATTATTTTCTCCCAAGAACGTTGAAGCATGATGCACACCTTGAACCTTTTCAATTTGCGTCGTTTTATTGATGTAAATTCGAATTGTAATCAGACTTGCACATAACAGTAGAATCATAATCATCCTGTAATTCGATATGCTAGCCATTTCGCTCACATTCTGAAACACTCATTTCCCATGCTCCTGCGTATACCAAATAAACATTTACATCACTCACACACACCGCACCCTCCTGCAGGAAGCTAATATTTTGCACCAAAGTTAAAACGGATAGAACCAAAAGAACACATTCCCTCGTTCACATAGATATTTAGCCACTTTAAAATCGCACACTGTCAGCCCTGAGCCCACACATTCTCATAGCAAAAATATCCTGCTATTGTCCATTGTGGCCGTTTGTAATTCTTGACCCAAAAAAAATGAAACGCGCCAGCATCAAGGAGGACCAAGGACAACGACGATACTTATCTGCGAGACCATTACCGATCACTCGTGAAAATTGCCCTTTATCACGTCTCAGGGACTTTGAAAAACCGCATGTCTCATCGCTGTCAAAACAATTTCTAAAATCATACAGTAAAAGTTATCCAGTCATGAAACAACCCTTCACGAAGTAGCACAGAGTAGAATATGCTACTCCTATTATGTTGCAATATCCCAAAAGAATTCAAGCTAGGACGTGTAATTTTTCAATTTAATTGGTGTGGATAGTGCTGGCTGGCATTGAGTATTGCTACTCGGCTCTTGACCATTGGAATTGCGTAATTACTGTGCAAAGTTCCCGTTTAAATATTTTCCATTCGTGCCGTAAGAAAGGTGACCTAGCTTTGCTTAGCAATGAATGGTCATTATTATGTTGGATATTGATAATGCCGCGAGCTTTTATCAGTTTTCTGCAGCTAATAATGCACCAAGTACACATCACATTTTAAATTTTATGTCGAGATCTGGATAATCAGAGAATATAAAGCGAGAGATGGAGAGAGGAAATATAGATATGTTTTAGGCATGTGTGAAGTGAAATTGAAGGATAGTGGGGATTATTGGCGGGATAGCTATCGACTAATATACAGCGGAGGAGAAGAGAGGGTGACAATAATATTTAATAAATAGGTCGAGAAGTGTAATAAACACAGAGCGGGAGAATGATAGAATATAATTAGTAGTAATAAAAGCGGAGCCAACGAGCTTGGACATGGTTCATTAATACTTACCACCAAGCAAAAATAAGAACAAAGAAGTCAATAGTGAATACGATAAGGAAGAGGATATGATACGGTGTGTTGCGGTCGGGAGACATGTATTTGTTATGAGTGATTGGAACGCGATGGTAGGCGAAGGAAGAGATGGTAGTGAGGTTAGGAACAAGGAATGACCGCGGGGAGAAACCATTTGAGTTCAGCCGGAGAAACGGGGTAATCATCACCAACTCTTAGTACCTTGAAAAGCGTAGTTATTCATGGAAAATGCCCGGAGATCATTGCAGAGCATGTTTTTTATTTTATGTAAATAATTTATTAAAAATTATATAAAACAATTTACTTTGATCAAGTTTTTAATCAATTTAATACGATATGAAATTATTTACACCAAAATGGCTGCATGAAATTTTTACTAAAACAAGATATTTTGCAATATTTTTTAATATTTATGGCATACACAGTATCTTACTTTGTAGTAACGTTTAAATGAAATAAGAATGTGGTAAACCTCAGGCACTTCCTCAATGCTGAGTTAGATAACATACTTCACTATGATCTGTTTTTTACACCCTACACACAAAGATGATAACTAGATTAGTATTGAACAGAAGGTACAAAAATCCATGTAGTCATTCATTGCACTCATTATATCTCAATGGTTTAAATAACCTAGTTCACTTTCACACTTAATAATCACCCATATAACAGTGAATAATTTAGCTGGCCCTTTTCAAAAGTACATGAAATACTTTATTCCCCAAAGGATTTCAGAAGAATTAAACCCGAATTTCGTAGCCTATCAATGATTTAAAGGCTAATACAAACTGGGGAATCATATTTTGTTTCAATTTCTCCTCGTAAAACTCACTCAAGATTTTCATGCTTGTACCTAACACATATTTACAAAATTGATGTAACTCCATTTTAAGCAGGTATAGGAAAAAATAAAAAGAAAATTTCCTTAAATAAACTCTTCTTTGATGACATGAAATTTTGTCAGATAAGGTGAGGGATGTAGATGTTGCTCCCTGTCTCTGGAGCCAATTCCATTCAAATTGCACTTTGAATCCATGATTATTTGTATTCTATTATTTGAGGTTGGTTTTAAATGGACACAAACTTGCCTCTCCTAACAAAACACAAGCTGACATTCAACACTGCATTTAAACCCTTCTTCAATTCTGCATACTTACGTCATTCCCTAATGACATCCAACATGCCTATTCTTTGCCTACCCCTTCCTGGCTTTCCAAGCATTTTCCCCTCCACCTCAGTCCCCAAAATACCATTGCCACACAAAACACTCTGCATCCATCTCTCATGTCTCCTACGAATTATTTCCCACAATACTGTCTCCTCCCCCACCATGCCTAGCACTTTCTCATTTATTTTCTTATCTGTCCATTTCACCTTTTCTACCCCTCTTCACACCCACATTTCAAGACCCTCCAATACATACTTATCATATTGCCTCAATGGCCATGTTTCCATACCTTTCAAAAGCAAGTTTCATGTTTCAAAAATCAATGTTTTAACTAGTCTTTTCAAGAAATCAATACTTAGCCCTACCTAGAAAACCTCCTTGTGAATACTTCCTTGCTTAATGCAATTCTTCTTCTTATTTTTATTCTACATTGGCCATCGTGGATTAAAAAAAACTGCTTCAATAGGTAATCTTTACTACCTCCTATAGGTTTTTTTGCCAATTTTAATGTTTTACTTAAATTTTCTCTCTCTCAAAATGCGCATAACCTTTTTCGTTATCATTGGTTTCCATCCCCTAGGTCACATTAACTTTCTAATACACCCAGCAATATGTATGTCTCCAAGCATATACAAAAAGGCCTTTAATATAGACTGAATCTTTAATGCTACTAGAGGCCACCAGCCATATTACCCCAATGAATGGAACACATTATCCTATGAAAAGCTATAAATAAATTAATATAATTACATATATAATATTAAATTCGCTATTTTTCATAATATAATAACCATTCCTACAGACAAAAAAGGGAGCCTTTCCTTTTCCACGGTGAATATCCTCAAATTTTGGGGCTTTCTTTGTTCTCTGCAATGAAGAATAATTGAGTAATAATTGAATAACAATCTTGAAAAGCATGAAGCACACAGACATTCTGAGTGCACTCAAAATTACTTCAATAAATGTTGTCATTACTACAATGCAACTTTATTAAACTCTTTATTGGTCTTTGCCTAGTTATTTGTTTGCTCTAATATCTAAATTTACATAGGTAATTCTATGGAGCACTTTTTTCACAGGTAAGTGCATTAAGTAAAGATATAAAGCAAGTATAATAAAGGCTTTAAGTTTTAGGGTGAAAATATATGGATCTGAAATGTGAACTTTGATGTAAATGGACTGGACGCTGATGTAATGTTTTTGCGGAGAAGAATGGATAAATTAAGTCGGGTAGAAAGGAAAACTATCAATTTTAAAACATGGTTGGAGAAGGCAGAAAGTTGCTCGCGGAAATCCGAAAAGTAGAAAAAATTGGAGAAATATTGAGAAGCAGTTAAGAGATTGATAAGATTGAGAATATATAATAACCTGTGTAGAGTAAGGACGAGAATGAGGGTTCAAGACGGACTGAATGCAGATTAAAATTGACTACGTGAATTTAGGAAGGAAATAATGCAGGGCATATCGTAAGAAGTTCACGAAAGAGATGCAGTAAATAACAGACATTATGGATCGTGCGATATCTCTAATCTGTAGATAGCCTTTAAATGACTATTAAATAAAAATATTAATTACTTCATTTTTTGTGAATTTGATTTAAGTGCCGCTATTTCCGAATGTACTTGAACGTGATTGGTTCTTAAGGGATTCGATTCTCGACTTCGCAGATCGTAACGCGATATATGTTGGATGTGTAGGTACGATCCATCGCTCTGATTATTTCATACTAACTTCATTGAAGTTTAAACGTGTGTAGCTTGTGTTTTTGGAAATGAATAGTTGCTTGACATGCCTTCACTGGTGACTTTTCAGAGTAGTTAATGTGAAAGGTAGGTGTATAAATTGTTTTCTCGTTTTCTTTTCAAGCCGGTCCTGGTTAAATTATTAATGCTGATTTCTGTTATTTCCAATTTATCAACAAAATTCATTCCAATTATTATATACATTAGTATGGGGCAGTACATTTTTATGTATAAGTTAAGTATAATGGTCAGTAAATTTCTGTTGATCACTGTTTGTTGCTTGTTTTGGAAACGAGAAATGGGAGTCGCGGTTCACACTACAATGTAAGGATTGTGAATAGTCATTATTTTCCAGTGAGTGTGACACTGGCTTGCTAGGATAGCTAATTAAATTTGTGATGAAGAGGGCTCGTAGTTTGTGGTTCTATCGTGGCGATCTTGTGGAATAACTTACCGTATGATAAAATGCTCATACCTTATTTGATTTGGAAAAATTACATTTTGAATTAAGTCTTTTTACTTTGAAGGTTGAGAATGGGTAGCCTTCGCTGCACACTGTGTTGTGGAGAGACATTTCGGACTCATCTAGAGTTGGCGGCGCATCTTGAAACAATTTTGCAGAACATTGTTTGTGCCTGCTGTAGACTGAAGTTCAGCAATATCCAGAGCCTGCTTGACCATTACAAAGCACATAGCGGACAAGAAAATAAGCATGTTGAGGAAATAAATAAAGTTGAAGTAAGCTGTTTTAATATTTATCATTCGATCTCTGTTTCACTGATTTCATGTGGTGAGGATGCCTGCCAAACTTTGACTTTTGAATTCTGGAAATAGCATGGGATGTAGAAACTCAAGCTAGAAGTTTGTTAAATCATGTGCGGCTTCATAGATTACAGTTTATCGTACTTTCATTATATTTTGAAGAATTCAGAGTGGAAAATAAAATCTGACCCTTTGTTTTGCACATTAAGAAGGTAATTATCCTATCATAGAAAGAAATGAAACTTCTAGAAGAATACTATTTGCCTAGAAATTCATATGTCATTTGGCTGACACCATGATGATACTTAAAGTTTTCTAGCCCTAGCTAGTGCCATTGGCCACTATTCCTTGTATGCAGTATGTGAACTCAATTCTAATTATTGCCCCACCATAATCATGTAAAACAATTTAACCCTCTTTTAATTTTGGTGTTTTTATATGTGGAATTTGATCACACTGCGTGAAGCAGCGAGTCACCATGGCTGCTCTTAGCCACAGCATTGTTTGAGTTGGACCAGGGTATCATTTACTTGTATATTTTTCAGTAGAGTTCCTATTCACTTTCCCAAGTAGCTAAACAATCATTTTGATGCCGAAAACTTGGCCTGAGCGCAAAAGGTCTCAAAACATGAAATGATGCAGAGTTCCAAGCCACATTAAACCATTCTCGAATGTTGGACATGAGACGTTGCCCTTTGGTGGACTCACAAGATGTTTAAACATTTTCTTTCACCACCCAAGTGTGTTGTCTGTCGCTTCTAAGCGATTCAAACCCTAATTCAGGACACTTCAGTTCAGCCAGTCTCATGTAGCCACTCAACTCGGGAGAGCTAGTTTCTAATAAGTGTAATGCAGAATTTTTCATTTTCATTCAAGATATTCTTTCTAAAACTTGAATGCTACCTAAAGATTGTCACCTAAATATCACGAGAAATTCCATTTTTTTGCTCAACACTTAAACAAGACTTGATGAGGTGAAAATTTGCACTACAGATGATAGAAGTATCCACCTATTAATTACAGAAAAAAAATAGTTTAATTGCCCATTTTCAAATGCAGTGGCTGATGGAATAGCTTAAGCTACATGTGAAGGCTATAGGACAATAAGTTTTAGTTCGATCATAGCTAAGGTAGTACTTGGGGTCATCAACAAAATGATGGAGAGAAGGAACATGATTACTTAAGGAAGATTAGTCTGGGTTTGCGGGTACTCGCAACTAAGGGATAGACACAGATGATGCCATAGTGATAATGAGGTCCCCATTAAAAATAGGTAAAACAACCAAGATATATATCGTTGCTATTAGTAAGGGGTTTTGAACTGCTACAGTTTTTTAAATTAATATGAAACCCAAAAATGGGCAAATACTCTGAAGGCCATAATATTCTTGACTATTGATGATGAGCAGGTGGTCTGGGGCACCAGCAGCTCTCATGCCAGGGATACAAACATGAGAAACCTTCACTTGAGAAACAAATAAAATAAATTCACTTAAAAAGGCCAACAAACGCCCTGTGACTGCTTATTGGAAACTGCTTCCACTGGGAAGACATAAGAATAGGCAATGCATCAAAAACCTGTATATGTGTCGGACTGTACAAGTTTGCATGGCAGATGTAGAGTTGGGGTGGGCAGCAAGAGGTGGGGCGTGTAGGAGAACTCCACCGTCACCCATGTTTTCAACATACACTTGGAGGAATTTGAATGGAAGTAGGTGGGGGATTTGTAATAATAATGTAATAGGTATGAGATTAGAATCAATTTAATCACACCAAGGCAATGAGTCTTTTGAGAAATTAGGACTTCATCTACATCTACAAAATATCTGGCGAATCGTTGCAAGGACTTGTGGCAGGTCACCAGCCATTCTACATTTAACCCCTCTACTTCCTCATGCACCTGACATCCCGCGATCCACATAAAAACCAAGCGGGAAGGGAGCAGCCGAGCACCATTCATGCTGCAAGTCTACACATATTACTATTATTACATGGTTAGCAGCTATTCCAATGCCTACCCAAAGACTACAAAAAAAATAAGAGAGGGCTAGCACATATTCAATTTAGACATTTATTACTGGTTAAAGTTCTACATATTATCTATGTAGCTGTAAATGAAGTGAGGCTCAATGCTAGCAATAGTTTATTTAACACCTATCAGATAGCATCGGATGTAAAATTTTATAAGGGATTCAATATTACAAAGAATACAGTCCTTGTTCAAAATTCCAAAAAACATAATGTAAAGGGAACATTATGTGTATTGGTAGTAAATTGCCTAATTTTAGAACACAAAGCCACAGGATATCATCACCTTATTCAAAGCTCAGGCGCAAATATAATTATTGGGACAGAAAGTTGGTTATCCACTGATAATGTGAGCAATGAAATTTTCTTAAAATCCTTTTCCATTTACAGAAATGACAGAACAAATAGAATCGGGGTGGTGTTTTCATTGCAGTGAAAAATTCTTACATCAACAGGGCTGTGGTAATTCCAGGTAATGGTTTGGGAAGCTTGGGGCTGAAGTTAAACATTAAAGCTAGAGGACATGAACTATAGTGGGTGGAAAATATTGGAGATGATTTACGGCTTGGAGATGTTATTTTTTTAAGATGGAATTAGTATGGACACAGCAATAAGAATTTCATGAAACAAAGAAGCTTTCACAAGGAGGGAGTTGATGACAGGGGCTTAGGATGTTATTAAAATATTAGTGAAAACTCTGATTTGGAGATTGGTTTTGTTTGGCACAGAAATGTGGCCATATAAGCATTACAATATGCATGGATTTGGGCATGGAGAAGAATTTGAAAAGTAAACTGGACTGAAAGGAATGTAAAAGTACATCGTAGGTAGGGGAGAAGAGAGGATCATGGGAGAAATGCAAAGGAGGCAAGACGAGTGATTTTTGAGCCAAGCAAGCATTTTGATTGGTGATGTAATGTTGAAGGCTGAGAGATGAGTGACAGAAAGGAGTGGGCAATAGATATATTGTAGTGTAGGGTGTCATGTTGTGTCATCTGATGTGGGGCTTAGAAGCATAGTGATAGTCTATCTGTATCAATCCTAAACCTAATTAAACATCAGACTACCATTTAATTATCTCCTAAGGTTCCCTAAGTGGCTTGTAAAAACAAATGGGTTTTTGTCTGAAATCATCTCTGCATTTTTCATAAATTCTGTCCTTTCATTTTTATTGATCTAATTGTGTTACTTAGCGCACATTTTAAACCTGTTAACTCTACATTTTATACTTATATTTTATTTTACATTTTTCTCTTTTTTCATATAAGAAAAAATGAAGTTTTGTTAGTGAAGCGTTTTATAGATACAGGGTTCGTCCGGAAAATAAGTGTACTGAGCTCAGGAAAAAAAATTTATTACACTTTTACATATCTTAAGCTAATATTCCTCAAAATAGGACCCTTGTGAGTCGATACACTTGTTCCAGCGGCGTTCCCATTCCTGGAACGCTCCCGCGAAGGCATCATCGGGAACCTCTCGAAGACTCGTCGTCGACCTCTTCTCTGCCCTCCACGAACATCTTGTACCACCGAAAGATCATGTTTCTGGACATGGCTGACTCCCCGTAAGCCTGGTTAATCATACCGACAGTTTCGGTAGACGATTTCCCAAGCTTTACCGCAAATTTGATGGAATAACGCTGCTCCAAAAACTTCGGCATCGCGTTCCGTGATGTGGGTTGAGCGTGGAGGTTCGCGTTAACAGAGCTCCTCACTACACCACAGCTCAGAGCCGACTGCCTTTTTCAGCGTCGCTTGCCAACATACCCCCCTCCAATCGCAGCCCGTCAGAGCGGTGCTGGGCGCGCCTGGAGCGGCGGGAAAAAATCAGTAGTCAGTACACTTATTTTCCGGACGAACCCTGTATGGTCATTCACAAATGAAATGCCTAAAAGCATGGCTTGAATGAATTCTGGGCAAGGCAATGAATTCTATGAATGTTCAATGGACTTAGTTTGTATTTACAAATCATGTTTGAAATTGTAAGTTTTGATTCGATTATGACCAATTTTCTAGGAGCCAGCAGATACATCTGGCAAAGTGTCATTGGTGCCTGACCCTCAGATAGCACAGCATATAGGTGAGTTGAACAACAATGTATTCTTTTTCATTGTGCTTTGTTAGGTTAATTTTAAGAATATATTTGGATAAAGTTCTCCTTTGGCAATCTCCTGCTTTGCTCTTACTCCTCGTATTATCCTAAATCGTGTAAGTAGTCTCTGAGGCCACTTCCCTCCTGCAAATGCTATAAGAATACTATAAGAATCGTGTTGAAACTCTTCACATCTATTTCAGTTGTAAACTTTGGCTTTGAGTCCAACCCACATTATATCCCTCCCTCACCAGTTGAAGCGAATGTCATAAGTGTTGATTGTCAAGTATAGGATCCCAGCTGTTTGCCCTCTGTTGCTAAATCTGATTAGGTGCTAAATAATGTTGAAGTGGTATCTGGAAAATATACCCATGTACTGCAAAATCCATTTGTCCTTTTAATCGACATAGGGAAATGGTGGACTTGTTAATCAAGTTTAAGGTCCCTTGTTATCTCATTCATCCTTGGAAAGCACACCGACCAGCAGATGGTGAAGTTTTGTGGGGGAGTATGCATCCAAATTCACAGTCGTTGATCACTTCCCCTGGTACAAAATGTCAAGGCATTTGACGATGCTGATATGTGCTCCCAGAAACATGCCTAGTTTCTATAATAAATAGGTGCAAAATTTTGACATTAGCACTAAATGCTAACGTCAAAATGCCGGATGTCACAAGTGGTGAAGATTAAAGATCAGATATAAAAGCACCCTTCATAATTATGAAGACTGATTTTGCTATTCCAAGGCCAGTTTAAGTGTTGTTATGCTCTAATTTTTTCAGAAAATTCTATGGTAGCTAAGAATAATGTTTGAACAAATTTACATTAATTTACATTACATTTCATTACATTACAAGAAACATGCAGAAAGTAGTACCCAATTTGGAATAAAAAAATGACTGATGCATGGTGACTTGAAAAAACGGTTTATTTGTTGAGTGAAAACCGTGAACTACTTCTTTACTTGGCTACTATGCGCATTTTTACATTTCTCGTAACGTGTGACAAATTTTTGTATCCCAGCTTCATATTTCTCTGCCACCAGTCCATTGATAAAAGTCATTGCTCCTTCCTTCAGTTCTTGATCACTTTGAAAATTTAGTTCCTGGCAAAAAGTCCTTTAATTTTTTGAAGTGATTGAAATTTCAAGGAACCAAGTATAGTGGATCGTTGGAAATTTCTCATTTGAATTTTTGGATAAGTTGTTGCGTTTTCCCTGCAGCAGGAGGCCTGGCGTTGTCTCGGAAGAGAATGACACCTCTAGACAACAGACCTCGCTGGCAATTTGATTTGTCTGCCATAATCTCTTTAATTTTTCACAATATATATCAGCATTGATAGTGGCTGCATAGGTCTTAAAATCAATTAGCACTGCAACTCGTCAATCCTGTCAATCTCGTCAATGAAAAAAGTTGTTAAGTGATTGAGTGTCCATGTGTACGCTGCCATCTTGAATTTTTTGGTTTGATTGATGAGGACAAGCATTATGCCACTCCGTTGATTGTCATTTATTCTCAGGTGTTGCACGACAAATCCACCTCCAGTGAGAATCTGAGTCTAGAGTGAGTGTCCGCCATTGAAATAATGCTTCAGAAAATTCATTGCCAAACCCTTTTTATGCTCATCAGTAAGCATGTGAGAGACCTAACTTGCACAAATTGTCCCATTTGGCCTTTGACAATTTCATGAATAATTGTGCATGAAACATTAGGGAGCTGTTCGCTGATTTCATCGAGTATAACGCGCCAATCGATCTTAATCAAGTTGTCTACTGAAGTCAGCAGTTCATCTGTAATGATAGACAGGTGCTTGTCATCATGGACATCCCTCCCAAAGTTGAAGCTATGACATCAGTGGTGAGCAGACAATAACGTAGGCTCCATAAAACTCTTTTAATTGATGGTGAATATCACATGATCGCTCATTTCTTGCATTGAGAAATCTGATCCCTGCCCATAATTTGATTGGTGTCTTTTCAATTTTCTTGAACATTGGCCAGCAACTCGCCGAAGCAACAAAATCAATGAAAGAATTGCAAAACTTAACACGCAGAGTACACAATCAACTGAAGACGTTTGGGATTGGATCTCATTTTCAGAATTTTTTTATAAATTTCTGCACTCTTCATTTTTATACTAATGGTATTTAATATTTTTTCCCCTCCTTGTCGTCTCAGAAATGTATCTACAGAATCCATTTTGTTTACCATCCCCTTAAATACACTTGCATACCAATTATTAAGCACATTAGCTGTTTCAGTATGATGTGCGATTAATGTTCCATCCTCTTTTTTTAAAGCTGTTGTTTTCCCTGTTATCTTTCCTCCTCCTAACTTTAGGTACTTATAAAATTTATTTCCATTATATTTCCCGATTATGTTCTGTAGGAAAGTTTCTTTGGCTATTTTCTTTTCTCTAATTAATTCACAAACTAATATTTTGTATTTATGAGCCATTCTGCACTCTCGTTCAATTTTTATTGAATCACTCTTAGTTTTTTCTTCAAGGATCTGATATTGCAGTTGTAGAATTCTGGGTCAGTATTTTCTTTAAAAAATTTTTTCTGGAGAAAGTTGTTTAATCCCACCTCCATTATTCCCTTAAATGTTTTCCAGATTTCTTCTACATCCTGCCCCCCACTTACTCATTCCGAATACTTTTCCCTTAAAAAGGTCTGGAACCCTTCCCTATCACCACATTTATATTGCCATACTGTCTTTTTGTTTACGAGCCCCGTATCTCACAATCATTTCATTCCCATTCCAATGTACTTATTAAGTGATATGTACACAATGAATATCCCTCCTCCACGGCCATCCCTATCCCTTCTGTAAACTGCCAAATTTTGAGGAAAAATCTCGTTTGACATAATTTGATCTCTTAGCCGCAACTCTGTGCCTATCACAATATCAGGATTACATGCATCAACTAACATCTCGAAATGGCTGGCTTTATTTTGAATACTTCGGCAGTGAACCTGCAAAACTATTAAGCCCTTACCTTCCTTTCCTTCAGTATTGCAAAGTACACCTCTGGTGCCCGTTACAGGTTTCCCTGCTCACTGAGCTTTGGTACGACATTTTTAAACAGATTAGACATAACCAGGGATCCCTTCCTGTTTAAATGTACTCCTTTGCGGCCCAAATGCCTGTCACCGAACCAATAATTCGGGTCCACAAATGTCAGACTTTGTTCCACGCAAACCCCCTCTATTCCTTCGTTTATGCCATCAATGCTCTTCCAATGTATGTCCATTCTACGAAGAATTCCTCTAGTGAAAATTTGAGCCCTTGTGGACTTATTTTTGGCAGTGGTCGCCAAATCACAAATAAAACCGATTAGATGGTCTTCTGCCTTAGAACTTTTTACGTCATTTGTCCCTATGAGGATTATGACAACACTTTCATCACCTTCACTGGTTTATTGTCCAATTGTTCCACTCTTATCCCCGGAAAACACTGAACGCCTACATTGATACTTTCGCCACAAACTCTGATGAAACCCATTATGGAATCACCAATTATTTTCACTTAGGGTGGCCCTGGATCGCCAAGAGTCGTCCCCTCCCTTGACACTTTGTCCTCCCTCATCGGGAGCACTTCCCTCTTCGGTCTCACATTTATCCCATCCTTCCTTCCACCTCCTCGCTTCTTTGGCTGCTCTCTCCGTAGGATGCTTTCCCGTATTCCTCCAGCCCGATTGGCATCTGCGTCGCCTGAACTTGTTTCCCTTCTGGTCGGCCTTAAATCTTCCGGTTTCCTCTTATCACACCTTCAGACAAAGTGGAGATCTACTTCGACTTGTTGTTCCACCGACCGCCTCATCTCTGTCAGTGATGCCTCCACTCATTTTCAGGGGAAAGGCTGAAAATTGTATTTCAAGCAATGTTTAAATCCATTTGCAGTTTTTCAATTACTTCCTCTTTTTCTTCTAAACCTCTTCGATTCTTCTGACTTTCACACTTACTTGCACTGCCATTCGTCACTCACGCAATCATCCAGTTTACTCTTAGAGCAATTAAAGTGGTACCAAGAGCAACGCCCACTACACTGGACTCCATTTCTCAATTTTCTCCTGCAAAGAATACACTTTACATCCACCGCCATGCCCTTTCCCATTTCACCCACGGGACCGCCTTCTGGCGGTCGCTAATCCTCTCGAGCAGTCGCTAATGTGCTGCTTAAAAACACGTCCGTATCCCTTGAAGGGCAGTGAGCGAGTGAGAAATAAGCGCATTATATCCCATGGGTGCATGAGTTAACATTTACAAATTACTTAACAGTTACATGTTAAGTAATTTGAGTGGCAGTGCTGCGAGTACAGAAGGATGATGACTGTAATGTATATTATGAAGCAATGTCATTATTTTGAATGTATCATTTTATTTTTAATAATTTTCGTAATGAGATGATTATTTATATTTAAATTATGAGGTTTCTCATGCTGATTCGTGTTCCATATGTAGAGCATATTCATGCTTGGTGACATAATGGCACAAAGATGCCTAATGTTTGCATTCTTTATTGGCCTCAGTATTATTTTTATTGTAGTTTTTGTTGCTTTTATTTTTTGAGTACTTTGTGAATTTCATTGATATCATTTCATTTTTTTGCGTTTCAGAATATTCCCCAGAAGATGTGGAAAAGAGAGAGAAAGTTGTAAACTCTGATGTATCAGCTACTGAAAGCATTTCAGCGCCAAAAGCCAGTGATGTGCACGGTGATTCAGCTTATCTGAAGGAAGAAGGGAGCGGTGACATTGCTCTTGAAGGCAGTTACTATTGCTCATGTGGGACCGTTTTCACATCCCTCGTAGATCATTTGATGAATCATCACACTGGGCAGGAGGTCATCTTTAAGGTAAAATCTCTTAAATAACTTTGGAATCAGAAAAGTTGTTTGTTTAAAAATCAAATCTTGACATGGTAGAAAATACTGAAGTTTTGCCACTAGGCAAGTGACTGGCAATGCTAGGGAATCAAGTTTCATAAGTACAATACCAAATATTGATTACCGATTAGTTGTGGGAGCTTATGAAGTTCAGATAAAAAATATGTAGGTACTCTTCTCATAGTCCTTCAGGCTATAATTCAACCTCTATTACCAGCAGCTGTCAAGTCAAGCAGTTTGTCCTGGGAAATTATTAATGATGTGACATTTTCTTCCTTCCTGGTTCAGACATTTTACGCATTGGCCCAATGGTTTTTTAGTCATGTTTTGGGGTGTCATTTGGAAGTTTTCATTGCTATCTCTAGTTTTTCTTCTATCTTCAGTGATATTATAAAATATTATTAGTTTCTATTCGATTGACATTTCATTACAAAGAGAGGTATCAAATTGTGAGCAAATAGGTTTCTTGGAGGCATTTTTTTAATTTCCTAGGTTTATGATAATAAATAGTGATTTAGCTTTTCTCATTCTTAATTGTGATTCTGAGTACTGTATGGCTTGTCAATGAGCAAATACACTCAGTAAAAAAGCAACAAATTGTTATTAAAAGAATTATACTCAATAATTGTAATAATAATGCAAAGATTATCTATTAATTAAAAAATGTTTATTAGTTTTGTTTGAATGCTTGGCAACAGAACAAGTAGCAGTTTTGGTACAACCCAACAATTAAACATTTTTTGTCAAATTGTCAACAATTGAAAAAAATGTTCTGTAGCATCTTATTATATGCTACAGGTGTGACAGTCCTCGTGTGTAACTCTTTTAATTGACTCTCTCATCATCATATAAAAGAAAAGCACCAGAGGTATATTCCCTTTTACATGCTGAAATATACAAACAGCTTCTTTAATGTCATTCTGGGTTAAATTCAATAAGTTGTCTTTTGATGATGACTGTGATTAAAGTCTTCAATGGAATATTTTTGGTGACTGCAATTAAATGAAAGTCATCATCATGGTATTTCAAAATGAAAATTGTCTAATTGCAGCCCACTACTATTTAGAATGCTATAACTCTGTTGCTCCCTGTCAGGTCTTCTGTCTAACTCTTTGCTTGCCGCTTGTATTTATTCCTTTGCCTTCCGGTGTGATGCCAGTTAACCTATTCCTCTTCTGTTATGTTTTTAAAAAAATCAACTTTTTTATCGCCTACTTTTCGTTATAATTATTCATTCTCTTATCTCATCTGTCCCCCCATTTCCAGCTTTTGAAGGCTTCAGTTGTTTACCGGTCTGTTTTCAAATGATTCATGTTTCTCATCTATTGCACTTCCATGTAACTGCATTCACAACACACTCAGGTTAAGCTCTTCTCCACTTGTATTCATCAGCTCCCTTATTATGTTACTTCCAAGGTGGGTGAAATATTCCACTTGTGCTGATTTCTCTCCTCTTCATGCAAAACCTGCCTCCATCTTCTCTCTTATCATGACGAGGACTTGAGTTCTCTTTGTTTACATTCGCAAAATATGTGTGAATTTCTTGATTGCTGGTGTTCAGTGATGCGTGCAGGTCTTTTGGATTCTCTCATATAAAACCATTCATGTTGATTCCTTTCATGCCCATTTCTTGTGCTTATTTTATTGCCTTATCTATTATCTTGAGTACTTGCATTGCCGGTAAAAGATAGTTATGTTGTCTAGCTTCTATACTTATGATTATTTCTTTCCTTATTACTTATTTTTCCTGTTTCCTGTATTGGCAATTTGGTGACTTAATTCTTGAAGATTTGGGTGATTGTGTTTCTGAGCAGGATTGCCTTGGCTTTGCCATTGAAGACCTTGCTAATTTCTTTGCGGATCTTGTCCACTGTTGGTCCTTGTATTTTGGTTTTTTGATAGTTGATTTTCCTTCATTTCTGATGCTATAGCATTTGAATTTTTCTTTCTCCAATGTGAATCTTCACTAATTTGTATGATTTCATTGTTTCCATTGGTCATGTTGTCAACGACTTCTCTGCAGCAGCTTTCAATCGATTCCTATCTTTCTTTGCCTTCTTGGATTCTTGTATGACTTGATTTTGTTAATTCTTGTACAGTGATTATTCCTTTTCATTTCCTTTGTTTATGTGATTCCTCCTTATCTTGTATAAGCTCTGTTTTATTAATGATAATCTATGTCACATAGTGCTTGTTCTTGTGCTCACAAGATGCTATCTTGCTATTCTGTGATTGTTTTCATCAAATTATTCAATCTTCCTTTATTGTTGTGTTCTTTTTCCGTCACTAGTTTTTCATTAAGGGCTTAGGGGAATCACTTTCTCTGTCCAGCATCTATCCTTTTTCATGTTCATCTTCTGTGTTGCTTAAGCGGACCAGCCGGTCTGCCCACGTCATGTGTTTTTCCACCAATGTGTTTGCATTTCATAATAATTCATATTTTACTTTCTTATTTTCTTTGTATCTCAGCTTTTCTATCTGCACTAGGTCATTCTCAGCTCTAGATTATTTCTTTTCCCAGCACTAGATCGTGGTCACTACATGGTCTATCCCAAAAATAATTAGAATAATTGTTTCCTGTCGATGTGGACAGCTGTAGTGGGGCGATTTTTAGCCAGAAGGGTGGTGGGAGACTATGGGAAAGCATTGTGACCTGCTTCAGTTCCTTGTGGGCCATTACGGTGGGCAAATCGCTGCTAGACTGGACCCCTGTTTGAGAGACGTATCTTGAATTCATGATCCCATGCTCCACAGCAAAAATTCTTGATTAAATATCGTGTTAAGCTTGGAAAATCAGGTTTAGAGACATGCGCACTTGTAGAGAATGTCCCAAGGAATGATTTTCCACGTGCATAAGATGTTCTGGGAGGCTGGAGAGGAGATTGATGATGGGGAACACCCTGGATGTCCATTAATGACAGTGTGATGAAAATGTGCCAAAACTGAGAAACATGCTTAATTCTGATCCGCGCCCGAATGTCTCAGAATTTTAGCAGAAGAGTTCAATATTCCAAAAACCAGGGGTCATCACATTTTTACTGAAGATTTAGCCATGAGAAGGTGTGTGCCGAGATGGTCCCCAAGGTGCTGTCAGAAGGCTGCTCGTTCGACAGTCTCACGTGATTTCTTGGACACTGTCCCCAGCCACTCCACAGCACCAATGTGGTACCAGTGGACTTCTTTTGGTTCCCTAGAATAAAATGGCGCTTGAAAGGCAACTATTTTCTAATGCTGAATTAGGTCAAAGAGGCCATGACGAGGAGTCTGAATGAAGTTCCCTTTGATGCCCTTCAGGAAGCATACCACAACTGACAGAGGCAGTGTCATCGGTTTGTTGATGCGCAAGTGTGCCATTTTGAAGAATTTTAGTCATTTGCACTTCGATCTGAAATAAATTTTTTTCCCAGATTGATTCTACTAATTTTACCTTATGTTCATCTGTGCTGGTATAAGTTATACTTTGCTTCACTTGATTCTTGTTCCTGTCTAAAGTTGTTTTTGTGTCTAGCTCTTTCTCAAGCATTTTTCATGTTCATCTTCTTTGTCAATCTGCCTTTAAGAGGGTGTTTGCCACTACCATATTCTTTAAATTGCAGGACTCCTTTAGCCTTTCTCTTTTGACATCTGGGATGCATGGTTTCGATTGATTGAATGTCTTCTGCTTACTAGTAGTAGCTGATATGAAGTGTTTAAAAAGGGAGTGTAAATTTAGATTCATAGTTTTTTACATTCATTTGGAGGTTTCTGTGGAGTAAATTGTATGATCTTTGCAGTCTTTTGGGTTTCCACTGTGCTTGTTGGCTTACGCTGTCAAGTTTCAACAGCATTCCTACTACCTTCTTAAGGGCTAAGATTTGTGTATTTAGTAGAGTATAAGGATTTTCATTATAATATTTTCATTTTTAGGGTGAAATGGAGCAGATTGAATCCTTGCTGAAAAATGGACATGATGGTGAGATACGCGTAGTTGAAAATTCCACTTCGGTCAAAGTAGACACCCCAGTCAAGTCCGAAGAACCCGAAGTCATCATTTGCAATCGAAATACAGATGAAGCAGTAGAAAAAGCAGGTCCACCTACTTCAACTCCACTAACACCATCGCAAATAGATCAGTTGGATGGCAAAGTAGAGGAATGCTTTGATAAAGATGGGAGGGTGTATCTTAGAAAGTTTGTTAGAGTAAAAAAATTCTGGAGTGAAAAAGATGAGGCTCTTGCTTCCCAAATGAAAGCAAAGGCCAGAGACTATGATACAATAAGGGATGTTCCAGTTGGAAGTGTGTCCATCAAGTCTAAGGACGAGACGATAAACTTGGCTCAGTCTGGCCAGCCTAAAAAGTTATATCGATGCAGTGAATGTGAAAAGACGTTCCAAACTATGATACACTTCAAGTACCATGTATGCTCAAACAAAAATGGGTCAGCAATGACATGTAATTTATGTGGTCATGAAAGCACATCGACCAAAGACTTGAGGGCCCACTGGCGCATGCACCAGAGGCAGAGGAGAGCTGCGGCCACTGCTTTATGGGAGTTACAGGCTGGGGATGGATTAGCCACCAATGGGAATGCCGTGGCGAACAAGGAGGTGAAAGAGTTGCAGTGCGACCGCTGTGGTCAAATGTATCTGAAGAGTGAAGAGCTGATGCACGTGCACAATGATGAGCCACCCTACAACTGCCACAAGTGCAGTGAAACTTTCGAAACTAGGGAGAAGCTCACCCAGCACATGAAGTTCCACAGAGAGTCTAAAGTTCACAACTGTATTTACTGTGGGAAATCATTCTTGGATTCCAATTCATATAAATTACATGTGCGAACTCATACCGGTGAGAAACCGTATGAATGCCAGTACTGTGCAAAAAAATTTTCAAGGCCATATGAGCGCATGAAACATGAGCGGATTCATACAGGAGAGCGACCCCATGTGTGCGAGATATGTGGGAAAACATTTAGGGTCAGCTATTGCTTAACCCTGCACAAGAGAACGCACTCTGGCGACCGACCATATACCTGTGAAACATGTGGGAAACGCTTCAAGGTAACTATCTCTCAATATTATTTGCATTTTATCAGTTCTTTTCAATAATGCCAACAAAGTAGTGTGGAGAGTATTATATTTCCAGTGATGACCCAAGCTATGACAGACATGATTTTTACACCCTAGAAAGATTGAAGACCATTGGGAAAGCACTGTTTGTTCGTGGATGTATCTAATTGAAGATTTGCCCTTAACTAACCTGGGTTAAGTTACTTGACATTCTTGGCGATTATAAATACCTGAGCAGTTATAGGTTTCATTTATTTAATGACTTCTTTGGAGCTAGATTGAGACTTAATAGTCACTCCTTCACCTTAGCCCTAAGTATTACGTCAAAGACAATCAGGAACACCCAAGCCCTCTGTGGAGGAAAACCACATAGGTGGGAATCAAACCCTTGGCCTCTGAATTGGTGGGCGAGGACTTTTTTGTAGCAATGTATATGATGTCAAATTTGGCATGTGATGCTTTTTGAAGTTTATCCAATGTACTAAATTCATTTCCGCTCATTCTCATGGCTGATCACTGTGTGGTTCATTCTTATTTTAGATGGATAATAAAAATGAGCAATTTAGTACTATTATTGGTGGTACAGTTGAGCTCCCAAAATTCATGGGGAATAAGGAGAAATCCAATATTTGGAAGTGCAAAAGAGTGAGATAAATTAGTTGGGAAAATTGTAATGAGTTTCCAGCTTTCCAAGATATC
The DNA here is from genome assembly GCF_022747635.1 of Hetaerina americana. Taxonomy (NCBI): domain Eukaryota; kingdom Metazoa; phylum Arthropoda; class Insecta; order Odonata; family Calopterygidae; genus Hetaerina; species Hetaerina americana. Next base: position 6,458,503 of record NW_027286719.1, on the reverse strand, counting down.
CATTTATTAATAATTACTGTGTAGGTGCACTAATTTTATCAATTTATTTTGTAAGTTGAATTCTTAAGCCCATTTACTATTATACTGGGCATGAAAAAGTTTCTTGTGGAAAGATGCCATTGTGAAGAGTTATCACTACTTTTTTGGTTTTGTACCATTTCAAATAATATTCATAACGTTTTTCACAAACTGGGTAGCTTTCTACGTGCAGTACTGAATTTAGAAATTTGATTCATCAACTAAGTGTCCCAAATTCTCGGCACACATTCAAGATAAGGTCTAACTAAGGTGAAGCAATTTTTCCTTTAATTTTCACTTTAATATTTTCCCAAAATTCATTTTATGGGTGAGGGCATATAAATTTCATGCACCAGGGTAGGGGCCCAGTTCCTTTCCTGAAAGATAGAATACAAATTGTACAGCTTGTGTGAAGCTGTGGTTATTCAACTGGAATTGGATATGGGCCTTGAAATCTTGTGATTCTGTGCATTAGAGAAAAATTTGCCATCATCTACACCATTAGTCTTTGTATTCCTAACATTCCTCAGTTCGCTGTTAGGGACTTTATTTAGGTTGTCTCAGTACAAGGATGTTATACAGGGTCGCACCCAAAAGTGGTAGGACTGATTTTTTTACAAGAATTTTATTGACGATTAACTTACATCGACTTAATAATCTTCAAAGTATGCTCCTTGAGCTGCTACGCACTTAGTATAACGTTGCTCCCATTCCCCGTACGCCCGCTGGAAATTTTCTTTGGGGATGCCGTTGATGACCCTCGTCGAAGCCTCTTGAACGGCCTTTATCGAGTCAAAACGTCGTCCCTTGAGCCGTCTTTTCATCAGGGGGAAGAAGAAGAAGTCTGGTGGTGCCAGATCGGGAGAATAGGGCGGGTGCGGCAATGTGGCAACGCCGTATTTGGCCAGCAGCTGTCTGACGATGAGCGCGCCATGGCAGAATTTTCGGAACCATTTGGCGCACACCTTGTGCATGGCCAAATCCTGTGAAATAATGCGTTGGACGTTGGTTGCAGACAGACCCAACTGGTCTGCAATTTCTTCACTGGTTAAGCGTCGGTCTGTGTTCAGCAGTGTCCTCACTCTGTCCACATTCGTGTCGGTTCTTGCCGTCGACGGCCGTCCGGAGCGATGGTCGTCTTCAACGAGCTCCCTACCCTCTTTAAACAACTTTTGCCACTCAAATACTGTGGAATGGCTTAAGGCAGTGTCCCCATAAGCCTGCTTGATCATATCGAGGGTCTGAGTTGCCGTCTTCCCGAGTTTCGCACACAACTTCACGGAATAACGTTGCTCTAAATTCAGATTCATTTTGTTTTTCGACGCAGACAAAAAACTTGCTTCACTAAAAACGGTGTCCTCACTCAACGACAGCCCGCAGGCGACTGAGGTTGGTGTCGGTCTATTGCTAAGAGCCCCCTCCACCTTACCCTGCCAGGCAGACCCCCCTCCACCGCTCCGTTCGCGCCAGAGAAAATCAGTCCTACCACTTTTGGGTGCGTCCCTGTATCTTAACTAAAAGGGTAGTCCAAGGGTATAGTGTAGGACTGCTGACTAGAGAGCCCATGTTCAATTCTCGGGCACCCTCAGTTTCACCCAAGCTATGTGATTTTTTTGGCTATCAGATCTTCCCGAGAAACCATAACCGGCACAGGGAAAGGAACTGGCCCCCCTACCCTGATGTGTGAATTTCACACGCCGTTCAGCTTAGTACTGGCTGAACTCTGCCAACACCTACCAATCCGAACTTCGGGTTGATTGCTTATGGTTTAATCCTAACTAAAGTCTGCCTTCATTATGATACCTCTTTATTTCGATGATGTATGCCTGTATCTAAAACTGTTTATCACTTAAAATTGCTTTACTTCTAAGCATGCCCTTGATAATTTTATATACCTTTCAGCAACATTCGCAAATTGCGGGTAGCCATGTCAAACTCAGATGGGGGAGGGAGAAATGCAGGAGTTGGTAATTGTGAGATGTAGTAGGAGGAGGGGTATATGCATTAAACTCTCTCTGCCGGTCTGAAGTTCAATATTTTTGTACATTGTGTCCGATATCTAAACAGAAATGACATGTTTGAATTGTACTTTTTTCAGGCCCATTCAGCATATAAGCACCATATTCAGATTCATTCAGATGCAAGGAACTACAAGTGTCCCTTTTGTCCAAAGGCTTTCAAGACAATGGTCCATCTGTCCGGGCACAAGAAAACTCACACCAAGCCCTTTTTGTGTACTGAGTGTAATCGCCGCTTTGCGTCACTTTACTCGATGAAATCACACATGGAGTCTCACAAAACTGGAAAAAATAGCTTCCGTTACCGATGCTTTGTTTGTGGAGCTTCATATGCTCGTTCTTTTGCATTGCATGCGCATTTGTCAACACATGGGCCGAGTGATGCCCCGGAAGATGTAGCAGAGGTGCTGGAAATCTGTGGCGAAGACCAAAAGAAGGAGGAGAATGACATCGGATTGTTGGGGGAATGCTCCAAGAGCATTGACAAACACAATGAGAAGCCAGGGGATGAGGTGGGTATAAAAGTTAAATAAACAATAGCATTTTGTTTCATTAAATATTTTTCAAAGTATTACACATGGAAAAGAAAAATTCCATTGTTTAACTATTTTAATTATCTGTCAATGAAGAAAAGGGGATAGTTGGTGACCTGCTGCTCCTTGAGACAGTTTACATATAAAAAATAATATTCATGTGCATGAAAGTGGCTCAGTGGTAACAATTTGACATTAATAGACATCCTTTCTGGTTAAGTGCGATATCTAAAAGATTGAAATGCATACAGTCCTATCGTGTTACTCATTAATGTTTGAAATAGTTTTGAAGCAAATTCGAACCCCCAGTAAGAATTGTTTGCTTAAGTTACACTTCAATCGCTTGGTTTTTCATTACTGCATGGATTTTAATAGTGTCTCTCTCCCAATACATATAAAGATGCATATGTGGTTGTCTCCAAAATGTCAGTTTGATGTCGATTAAATATTAATAAACGTGATAATGTCGTGCAATTATACGTGGATCATTCAATAACTCCTTGGAAAATCCAAGATATGGCACTAGAAGAGAAACACTGAGAGAAAGAGTACTAAGCTAAAAGAATATTATCTTAAAAAATAAAAAAACATCTACCAAAATAATTTGTTTTGTTTTTCTGAAGACTTATTGAACTACCCACATATTTTTAATGACTACCTTTTCAGTGCAACTGTAATAGAGTTAATTTTCTCTGCATCATAAATATCTTTTTGTGAAGCAAAAACATAATATGGTTACATTACCATGAGTGCCATTTTTTTAAATTTTATTTATTACATGTATTCAGTGATGAATAGGTATTTTTTTAATTATTTTTAAAAATGTGCAAATTACCTTTTTGATGTAACCAACGTCCTTAGAGTAGGTGTCATCAAAGGATGTACCTTAGCTTTTATTCATGCTCAATCAAGATGATCACATTGCACCATAATGTAGATGGATTATTTGTTTACTAGATAGGATGATTTATCAAGAATGCCTCATCTATTTGCATTTTTTGAGTGTGAACATCCCCACTGACAGACTTTCTTTGTATATGACATGCCTATTTGTTGTCTTTTCTTTAATCCCTCTCATTTTATGTTGATGTAGATGGTACACTTTGTTTGTACCTTGGTATTTTCTATGTGTGAGTTTTGTAAACAATGTTTCACAAATCTATGTAATTACATGTTCCTTCACCTGTGTCTCAGAGGCGAAGCATTCCACTACTTACAAATGCCAGATCAGCTTTCCAAGCGTCAGCTTTGTCTGTTTTAGCTTCTCTAATAAAAGTATAATTGTGTACACCCATTGATTGGAGTATTATTTTTTGAGATGAAATCCAGAGGAAAAGAGTGTTAATAGTTATCACTCATCCTCCTTCAGCTGAAAAATCAACTTTTGAAGACATTGGTGCATTTACTTTACCATAATAAATATTAGAATATTGCAAACTGCTTGTTCTGCTGGGTATATTTATATGCCATCCAGAGTGGGTTTTACATGATTCTGTCTGAAGTAAATGCCTTTCAAGTGCAAGGAAACCCATGGAATTCATAAATAGCTTCAAGTTCAAAAGATGCACGTTGAGAGTTAAGACCCATGAAAAATTTTCTTCGATTAAAGTGTTTCTAAACAATTAATTGGATAAAGATATGAATCTGGTCTATCATTGAGACAAAATCAGAAAATTCCTTGAATTTCAGTGCATGCATTCTGTGACTCACCTTGGAGTAAAGCACTTACTTCTCTTGCCTTCTGTTTTCAAATATATAACAAATCTGTGAAAGGACAACAAAGACAGCAAAATTGAATGTTGCTGCTGTTGTGGATTAGTGGATCCGAAGAGTCAATTGAGAGGAATGAAATTGAATGTGACCACACATTTGAAAACCTTATGTGATTGGTGGCACTTGAGAATTGGGTATTGGAAGTGATCTAGGAAACTTGAGCTCTATGGCCTCTCAAACCAGCAAATTAAAGTAAAATTCTTCTCACTGTCAGTTAGCACCACTTGTCCCGCAACGAAAACAAATTTTGTAGTGATGGTTTGTGGGAAAAGAAATTTCCGTGCAGTGACCAACCAAAACCTCTCAACCAGAACACCCTTCTGGGGTATTCTGGTTGAGAGGTTGTGGATAGTCACTGTCATAAAAGTGAGAACTTGTTGACAGCATCTGCATTGAAAGAGGTACATTGATCAAGAATACATTGTTAAATCATGCTTTCTTTGTGTACCTGCGGAAGGGGTAGTTTCAGGAGTATTCATGATTGATGTGATGAAAGACTTACATGGTTAGTGAGGGGCATATAGGTAATGAGAGATGCTGAGAACACTAGTGTTCTTTTCAAATTGTGATGTGGGAAGAAAGTGACTAACAAAGGAAGTTAACCGTGCACAATCGATTGTCAGAAAAAGTTACAAGAAAATAGTATAAGAAGGCAGCAGGAATGCATGCTTCAGCAGCTGGAGCTGAGCACATATCAGTAGGAATGGGAACAATGTAAACATCCACAAGCACAGGTTCTCCCTCTCCTGGGAGAACTGGAAAGGAATGGCTTTTGAATGGCCGTTGCTTGGTTGAATGAAGATTCTTTTTAGTATAAGTCTGGAGGGACCAAGAGCATCCCTTAAGACTGAATGGTATTCTTGGAGCTTCTGTATTTTGTATTCAATCCTCTTTGATATTATCCTGTGACAATAGTCGTAGGCAATAAAACTAATTGTTCCAAAGTATTTACCCTCTTTAAAATTCTTTTTCTTTGGTAATGCATCATCATAACCTTGGAGAAATTATATTGACACTTATTTTCCCGTATCATATTTGTAACTAACTGTGAGCCTTACCTTTTTCACTGCATTCTCTCTCAAGAACTTAAGTACCACAGCTGCAATGACATGTTGCCCCAATTGCTGTTTATTTCTCAAAAATCCTGTTGCTCTTTGCTACCTTTGTCTAAGTTAGGTTAGGTCCTCACTTCCCTCGTCTCTTTCAAATTCAGTATCTCTTATTCCCCCAGTGTTATTGCATCTTATAATTATTCTTTTTTCCCATTTCTATTTTCTTTTCAAGATAATATCCTATTTCTAGATCAACTTTCCCTTTTCATTCGGAATTCCTTTCTGAAATCTTTCATTTGGCTCCTCCTTGTAAGCAGACAAGTAGAAGGGCCCCCTTGGAGGAGCCTTTTTGCCAAGGAAGTTTTGTTCAAATTTTAATTTGAATAAGTCACACTGATTCAAATTTTCCTTCCTTGCTATTGCTTCCATTATTTCATGCTCCCTTCGCATTGAATACCCCTAGCTTTTCTATTTTTTATCCCTAGTCATTCCTTTTGCAATTATTTCTTCCAGTTATCTGAGTCGTCATTCTTCCATATTCTCTTATTGTCTTTATTCTTTCTATTTTTATTTTGGTCTGTTTATTCATCTCCACTTCTCACTTGCTCTGCTGTAACTTTTTTTAAATTTCTAATTAAAACCCCTTCTTTCTTGTATTTTTGTACCTCCCATTTTTTAAATAAATTTCTTCTTTTAACTTTTGGAAACGAATTTAACTGTTCTCACTTCTTCCAATGGAAAAATGTGAACATTGACAATCTGTGAAAGTTTCTGCTTCTGAAGGATACTGACATTTTTGATAGAGTTAATAAATCTTTGGTTGTTAGAGATATTATCAAGCTAATGCATTTAGAGATCCACCAAATTTTTTTAGGTGAAGAACTTTCTTTTATGGAATAGTAGCGGCTATGCGCGGCATCACCAGACCAATTTAATCATACAGTTGTACGTTGATTTAATATTATAGACCTTTTACGTATTTAGTTTCTTTGACCGAGTCTGTGAGCATGCAATTTTGTGGATGCTTTGGAAAAATGTGACTTGATTGTGGAGGTCTCCAAATCCATCTCCCCTGCCTCTGTTGGATCTGTCTCAACCCTCCCCTCTTTCTCTCCCGCCATTCCTATCACCCCCTTGCTTGCTTTCTGTCCTCTCTACTTCGCCTTTCCCATCCTCCTTACCAACATTTCATCGTCAGAACATTTACTCCTGTAGCTGGCTTCGAGAACTTTCAAGCAACAATAATGGAAAATCTTTATGCAAAAATAGAGGTGACACGAATTATAATATGTCTCTTTCAATATGTATGGTTCTCAAATCATTTAACCTTTTATATGCCACTCATACTTCCACAGAGATGATATCTACATCTGTGCATGCTCTGACAGCATGTAGCACGAAATCTAGTATGATAGAAATGCAACTATTAATAGAGAGCAAACTGACTCAAGGATGATTTCACGATTATAGGACTTCGTTTGCCTAATTATTTAGAATTAGTACAATTGTTCTTATTATTATTAGGTAATCTACCGGTTAAGGTAGGTTTTTGGATGGACACAGCTACTAAATAATTAGTTTGTGATTCCTAACAAAACACAAAATCCAGTATCCTACTCTAAATCAGGTCCCTCTTCATCTCCGAGTACTTTCTTCCTCCCTTCATCCCGTCCAACATCCCTATCCTGTTCCCTCCCTTTCCTCGTTTGTCCAACATTCTCCCCTCTATTACAGTCTTCAACATCCCACTGCCGGCCATTAGCCCCTTCATCCATTTTTCCTGCCTCCATAGGATTTCTCCCAACAAACCCCTCCCTGTGCTCCCAATACCAAGTACTTCCACATTTGTTTTCTTCTCTGTCCATTTCACCTTCTCCATTCTCCTCCACATCCACAATTCAAAAGCCTCCAATCTACATCTATCCTCCTGCTTCAATGACCACGTTTCCGCGCCGTACATAGCTACGCTCCATATCAAAGTTTTGACGAGTCTTTTCTTAACATCCTTACTCAACGTCCCCGTCATCAACTCCCTCCTTGTAAAAGCCTCCTTGCCTAGCGCAATTATTCTCCTTATGTCCCTACTACTTTGATCGTGTTGGTCCAAAACACTATAGATATACGTAAATTGTTCTACCTGCTCTAGTTTTGCCCTCTTATTTTATTGTTTAGCTTAGGCTTTTTCTCTCTAGAAAATTGTATAACCTTTGTTTTATTAATATTGATTCTCATCCCTTACCTGTCGCACTGAATTTGCAATTCACTCAGCAATGCTTGCAACCCCTTTGCTGACTGACAACCTAAAGCTTGGTCATCCGCAAACCCAACTGATTTTACGAATTCCCCGTCCACTTTCATTCCTACTTCCAGTTCTTCCCATGCCTCTTTAATCATTTCCTCTGCGTACGGGCTGAACAGCAACGGTGATAATGGGCAACCCTGCCTTACACCTTAGAATAAAGAACAATAAATAACTTTTAAAACAGAATTTATTCCCGTTTTTCGTGCTCTCGAAATGCGCCCGGCGAAGGAATAAAATAAAATGAGTAATTTATGTTACACCCCTAAGAACTTCGAAAGACTTAAATCTCTTCCCGCATTTGTATCCAGTTCCATTTCATCCAGCCCGCTTGTCAAGTGCAGGCATCCATTTACCGGTTCAAGTATAATACGATGGGCATATTCTGAATTCTTGAGTTGTCTCAATTCCCAGTGTACGTGAAACCTCTCCATGCTGGCTGGCTTCATTCCTATCAGGTGAGAAAATGAATATCGACGCACACAATGTTGGTTTCCTTTCCCATTTAAAACTACATTTCAGTCTCTCTCTTAATTTCATATAGACACTAGAACTGCCGCTGCTTACCTGCAAGGTTTGTATCGAGCGTATCGGTAATAATTTTTCCCTGACGTGTGCGAGATGACTTGCCGGTCAAGTGTTTCTCCTCGCAGATTGTATTGGCATTGATAAGATGCGCTTTATAATCGCATGCATTAATAAGTGCACCTAATACCCACATAAAATTCTCTACAGGACGGAAAAGGTTTAACAATTAAGCAAATAGTAATAGTAGTGGAATTATTGCGCCGAATCCCTCATACCTCTTTTTAATTTACCCTCATTATTATTTTTAATAACCATCATACTTATACTAAAACATCTCGCTCTCATCCACAATTTCTTGGTGTCAACTCTCTCTTGGTGACATATCTCATTATTTCCGCAAAATAATATAAATCGCCGCTTAATTCTTTATTGATGGTGAGACGAAGAAAAATGAATTTCGTGAATGCTTCGTTCTGAAACTGCATCACCGAGGATCCCAATGAAACAATCTTGAGATTCCGATTGGCTACTCTTCGATTGCCATTTTGCCACCTGAATTTGCGAAATGCCTGGAATTGAGGTGTGACACGACCATTGGGTTAGTACATTTTGGAGCAGAAGCCAACTGAATTTCCCAGGAAGCGGTCAATACTACAGGAACGCTGCTCTCAAACGCAAACAACAACCACAATATTTAAAAGCAATTGAAGCAAAGCGTGATAGGGGATAGAAGATATCCCGTCCCAAGAAGTAAAGGAGCGGTTGGAGCGATGAATGGGCACTGGATGGTGGACGGATGGGCAAGGAGTGAGAGGCGGCGAGGGAGCGGTAAACAGGAACGGTGCTGAAATTTCAGAGAAATGGCAAAGATAGTTAACTACGAGAAACGCGGACAGATTTCGTTGTTACAGAGTAATAGAATTGTGCATGTAAGAAGGCTGATAAATTCCCAATTGCGGAAGTACACTGTGTGCATTTTAAGGAGTCTCCAAAATATACGAAAATTATCAAATTATTTATATTCTAAGTATAGATTAAGCTCATGTACATTAAGCCAAGGAAATTATTTTATGCCAGTGATTTTAGGTATCAAGAAAAGCTACGATTTGAAACTGATTGAAACATTCTCTTTGATTTATTTAACTTACATAAAATACCTTGAAATTTTCTATAAAATGGATATATGTACACGACTTGCATCTAAGTTTCAAATTGAAATTTTGACCGTGATGAATATCCAAGTGTGAGCGTGGGAGAGAAATTAAATGAGACCATTTCCTTCTATAGCACTTCTTAATTACTTAACTAGGATATTTTTTTAGCTTCACAGTGAAGGAAAACTTGGATGAAAAAACATTTTCTTGGAACTTGAATAGAGAATTTCCAATTCTCCGATCAATCAGTTACGCGAGGAACCCATTGAATTTTTCTGGCGCGGAAAATCCAAAAAATAATAATGTGTTCGTTTTGGGTCTTTCCTAACTTCAGGCTGGAAATTCTATTGTATTGATTAGATTAGATGGAATTAAAATAATGGTGTAGTTGATGGCGAAAATATGCAGAGAGTGTATTTGCAAATCTACGCATAAGAATTGCGTGAAGATGATATGATGGCGGCGCACAGTGGCGAAGAAATTACCGCGAATATTTTTCATGAGTATCGACCTTGGCCAATTTAAAAAAATATATTTAACGCCAGTGACAACTGAAATAATTACAATGATTTACTACCAACCCTGTTCCCATCTCAAACACGAAATCTAAATTTTTCAAATTTATGTGCTCAAGTCATGCATTCACTACGATACCTCACTTCCTAGCAAAGGAAATTGCATTATTAACTACTCAGCATTAAAGTCGGTAATTGCCAAAACAATAATACTAGAAGTGATCCTATTTAATAACCGGGAAAAATTTGGTTTCGGTGATCAAATGGCTTTTCGGTATATTAAGAGAAGTCAAAAAAGATTAACTACAGCTATTTTTTTTAAACAGTTGATTTTGACGCTATTTAATGTGACATGCATTTGGCATAAAATACTTCAGTTATTGCTGTTCGAAAGGCGATGGATCTCGCTGAAGTAAGGGAAAGACTTGACAACACCTGAAATGCAGTACAGGAAGAATTAGAATGTCTGCCTGATGAGTTAGAAGAAACATTTTGGAACGATGCGAAAAGGAAACATGATATTCATGTGGGATTGAACTCGCCGGTAGGCCAGGGTAAAAATGAGATAGCAGATTGTTTTGTGGGTACGGTTGAGGAGATAAATCAATCAAGTTTTTCAGGAGAAAGAATTTGACGATGACTTGACACCTGCGCAGGCATGGTTACACATGGAAAATGCCGTGAGAAACAAGTAGAGGAGCTAGATAACGTCAAAATTAGAGAGACATTTTGGAGTGTGGACATCAATTTGTACAGCTACTTTGATGAGAATGCAGAATTATACTATACTTAAGACGTGGAACTGAAATTAAACTTTATGAAGAGTGAGAGAGAGAGAGAGTGAAAATGGACATTTGTGGTTTGAAGGGAAGTAAAAGAGGAGGAATTCCAAGAATAACTTAATAATACAGGTATAATAAGTGAGGATACGGAGAAATGGGGACTGTCGAGGAAAGATGGAACTGCCCTAAAAACGAGAACGAAAGAGTAAAAGAGAAAACAGTAGGAACGGGAAATCCAAAGTGAAGTAAAAAGCCCTGGATCATAGATGAGATGATTATGACTCTAGAAAAAAGAAGAAAATGGAAGAATATTAATTCAATGTGGCAAAGAAATCTTAGAGGAATAAATAATAAATTTGATTGTGAAGCCAGCAGCAAAAAGGAATTATGTAGCCAGATAGAAAAACTAGGGTGAGAAATAAAGAAAAACAAAGTAGTTCGAATAGGTAAAATCCCTGCAGAATTACTAAAGAGTTTACGTTGAGGGAAGAGATTCTTTGAACTCATACCAAATGCTTATTTAAGTAATGTCATTAATGCGTATTAATGACATTACTTTCTAATTTCACCTTCCAGTACAGCGAAGCCATTTCACCCTCTCGCTCTTCGAAAACTCTCTATACTCCATCTACTCTTCCACCACGCTTCTTTTGCCTTATTTATTTATCTTTACGGTACATCATTTTACATTTTATCCTTTCTTATTCCTATTATGATATTTTAGTATTCTTCCATATCTATACTCCGACGCATCCCTTTTGCAGACCGTGGGTTTCTAACTCTTTCCCTATTCATCATCCTTGTTATTCGCTATCTTATTTTAAAGATAATCTCAGATATATTTTCTTGTATACATCCCCCTGTCTTCATTCGGAATTTTATCATCTCCTTCTCGGTATTCTTTCCTTTCCGTCCCAGTCATAGCTTCTACATTCCATTTCCTCATTAATTCTTCCCTTTTTTATCGAATTGAATTTGGACTGCAATTCATGACCATTAAATTGTGATCTGAATTTGCATCCACTCCCTGTAAACTGCGATTTTACGACTCTTTCTAAATCTGAGCTTAACAATTGAATGAAGTAACTTATATATTTCGGTATATTCCACGTGCAACAACGTTCATTAGTGTTCGAATCCGGTTCTAGTTATAATTACGTCATTTCTCTAGTAAAGCCCTGCTGTTTTCACCTGGAGGTCATTTCTTGTTCCCAAACCGCATTGTCCCGCCTCACTTACTCCTCTCTCTCTCTCTCCCCTTCGCCCGCATTCCAGCCCCCCATCACCGACACGCGTTTCTCTCATTCGCAATCACTTTCAATAGTTTATTGTATACGCTGCATATAAATACTCGTCGGCATGTAATTCTGAATAAGAGCCTAGTTCGTTGGTTCTGTTTTTATCTCTGCTAATAATATACTATCTCTCCCCTTCGTGGAATAATCCGATTCCTTTCTTGTCGTCTATTCCCCAATAAGCCCATCCGCCTTTCCACCTCTAGTCCCTCAGCCTCACAATATCTATATTTGCTCGCCCCACCTCCTGTTCGTTCTCTTGTAACTTCCTTGTCTTCAACATCGCCTTAACATTCGATTCCCAATTCCAAAACTTGCGGTCATATTCCTTGTCATCCTCTCCGCTGTCGTCAATTCGGCTGTCAAAGGATTTCCCGTGATGACGATCGCGGAGGCCTTGACATAGCTCCTGAGCAAAACACACCCTGCCCCAATGGACCGAGTCCCGTGGTTTCCAGAATTCATTATCATAATTGTGTCCATCATAATTTCGTGAAAGAATAACTAAATAAACCACTCCATTACCTACCTCAATACTGTTTTTAAAGTGACTCCACTTTTAATGAGCGGTCCGTAGGGCTCAAGACACATACACAGCCACTTCACCGAGGAACAGCGAAGGCCCTGTGCGACCTTTCACAGTGAAGGAACAGGCTGCGTGGGCCACCTTCCCCCTGGCTCCTACCCTTCGATCTATCTGACATGGATTACCCTGCCAGGATGGACTATCGTTGATCCCGAGAGCATAGTTCATGTGGACATCAGACCACGCATGCCCTTCCGCCGCGTCAAGGTCGTAGTCCATGCAGAGGGTGTTAGTGCCTTAGTTACATCTCATAAATGTTTCACTTTTAACTCTCAACGAAATTAAAAAATAATGACATTTGGCGTTCATTTCATATACTTGCATATCAGTGGAAATTTAAAATGTAGAAAATAAAAATTCTGAGTTGTATACAAATTAAGTTTGTACCAAGTACAGAAAAAAGCCTTGGGCACTCTAATACCTCCCTTAATGACGCTAAGCTACTTAGTGCTCCCATCTGTGTTAGTTGTAAATTCAAAATACGGTGCATTCAAAATTGAAAATAAGAATATAAGGGTTATATGAAGAGCTTACCCATTTTACATTAGAAAATATGAATTAGCTACTATACTACGCCTTTCCGATATTAGAGAATATCATCTAAAGATTAAGCGTAAACATTTCACAAAGAACATTTTTTCACGATGTATTTGGTTTAAAAAAAGTCTATCGTTAAAATAAACCTGGCGATGTGCCGTCGTAGGTCTTGATACTACTCAAAAAAGCGTTAACTCGAAATTTAAAGTTTTGTTAATTTGTGTAGATACATATTTCAAAAAGCAACTTTTCATTCCCTTAATAATAAAAGCATATTAGCTCCCCTCTATATTATGCTCAATTAGAAATTATATAACTTCCCTGAGACTTAATAACCATGAGAGGGTTAGGGAATAAAATGAAAACTACACTTGAACGCCGTCGCTCCGCGGTTTCCAACGCAGGGAGAGGCAATTGAGAAACCCTCGGAGGCAACATTCAAATACGAAATTCTCTTTATTGCTGCCGAGGAATTCTCCGGAGACGGGAATGGACGTGGGTTGCCCCTTCCCTCTTCCCTGACTGCCTCCTGGGGTCAGGTGCATGAGGATTCGTTTATTATTCCTCCACATTAATAATTTCCAAGTCACAATCCATCTTCAACGCCAACGTGGTAACAGCCACCATATTCCTAAATTTCCCAGAAGTACGAGGAAATATCAGAAGATGAGTCAATTGAGTTGTTTATTAAGGGGGCAGAAATAGTTCCCAACACAAATATTCTACCGACATTTCGTTTCTTAGAGTCACTATAAAAGATGCAAAGCAGAAAAAAAATATTGTGCGATTCACCTTCGCGATTGATATAAATTCACTTGTGCATAAATATATTATTTCACATGCATCAACATATGCTAACTTACCTCGGGCACTAATGGGTGTGGTCGTGTAACATTTTGAATTTAGAAAGTACTATGGTAACGATCGATTTTGTTGGCATGATATTTTCTACCTTCCACTTCTCTCTTTCTCCCAAGAAGAAATCACCGGATTTTCACGACAACACTTCCCCGACCGATCACGACTCCCTTCCCGCTTTTTATTCAACTCCGCCGACAGCCCGCTGACAGAAAGAACGAGTCTCCCTCCGCTATTGTTCGTAATTTTAGCGCCCCAGTTAACCCCTGGAGTTGGAGGATGAATAAACTTCCAAGTTTCGCCATCGCTGCGGCGCTGTGGTAGAGGGGTGCACCTCCAGTGGTGCGCGTGGAGGGGGGGAAGGGGTTAGGGAGAAGGGGGAGGAGGCCATGTCCCGTGCCATCGATCCCGCTGGCGGGGAACTCGGGGCAGTCGTGTGTGGCGGGGCAGACGAGTGGAGAGGCCCCTAATGGCGCAGGCCTCGAGAAATGGGTGTGTTGCATGAATCTCATATTCAAGCTCGTGTCTAGTGTGACGTTTCACGTGCAAGGATTCTAGGATGGATCGCCTTTTGGAGAAGTTGAGGCAGAACATGGTGAGTGGATTTTTTGTCCGATTGCGTTCGGTGTTCCTCGGGGCCCGAAGCGCTCATTTGTCCCCATGGATCTTCTGCTTTCTACGGGACGTTTTTTACACGTTTAGACAGCCGAGAGGAATTTTGGTCGCTGAATTTTTCTTTTGGCTTAACTCCATATCCCTAGGATGTCTAGGAAAATGAATTTGTTGTCGGCGGAACTGAATTTCAAAATTGTTACCCTTTTCCAGTGCCGAATGCGAAAATTTTCCCTACGATGTCCAAGAAATTTCGGAAGTCTGAACCAATTCATTTTTCGGCCGACAGTGAGGAGAAAGTCTTGCGATCGTGCGTAAATCCAAAGAGACTACATGTACTGATGTATATCAGATCCTTGAAATGGGAAAAAGGTCTTGCCGGCTTTTTTCTGTAATACCTTAAGGAATTGTTTTGTTTTGTCAAAAGTGCTAGTGGATATCATCCTATTAAATACTTCCCAGCAGCAATTACATTTTCAATTGAAGGCATTCGATTAATAATTATCGTTATTTAGTATATTTTTCGGGTTGGAGTATGCGCTTGAAAATCGCTCAAAATATTGTGAAAATAAATGGGGAGCCAAAATGGTTCCAATAGCTTCAAATTCTCATAATAGTACGCAGTATTGTCTCACAAGTTTCCGCTTTCCTCATCCGTGAAGTCATGATATTTTTCAACAAACTTGCTTGATTTGTATATTTGTCTTACAGGATTATTGAATTCAATTGGAAAAAGTTAGGAGATGATATTGAGCTGTAATCAATTGGCTATTAAGTACATTCGTAATGCTAATCGTTTCCTCAGTCACCAAGTCAATGAACTTGGCAGAGGATACGGGAAATAATCCAATGGCTATAAAAGTAGGAATAGGATAATTTTAACGGTGTTACTTTTCTAATATCATTATCTAACAAAAATAACATATTGTGAGATTACCATATCCAAGCCTTGGGCAGATCGCGGAATCCCAAAGACTTTACATTGTAATTAATATTTTGTTTCTGTCACACTTATACTATTATTGCGACCGTCATTTTGCATAGTGCGTGTTCTGTTTCGTGTTCCTTGAGGTATCATTACACGCACGTTTGCATTATGAAACAGTTCCGTTTCTACACTCTACGAATTGATAATGAGCTTCTTTGTTCATCCAGATCGCAGAAATTTTTCGCCTATCGTAAGATTTTAGAGTTGTTAATCATTAAATGTATTAAACCTTTAAAAAAGGTATGTAAGAAAAACCTTTAATTCTCATCGCGTTTTATCGCCAACAAAGTGTGATAATATATACAAGGAAAAAATTCGACGCTCGATGAAAGACGCTCGTGTTAATATATTCCTCAATGGTATGGAACAAGAACTCCTTTCCCTAAAACTGATGTTGTCGGCTGTCTCTGAAGGCGGGTGAATGTAGAGATTCGCATTGGTATGGCTTCTGCGCGGAATCGCGAAGGCCGATCCCCAATGCCTTGGCCTACTGAACGTGAACAATGGACTCGTTTGGCTGCTATTTCGATCTTTTGTGTGTACTTTTCCTGCAGTCTTGAAACACTTTTTTTGCCTAGGGTTAGGTAAGTGCAATGTCTATTTTCTTCAATCGAATTGGTGGTGAAAATTGAATAGGAATGAAATTGAAGTGGAAAGTTGGACTACTATTGGTTTTGGCGATACGTTTTTGTGATGTAGCTTGGTATTTACTCCAATATCTTAAGCATTATTTAGATATTAATCTCATATGAACATATTCACATATCATCGTGGTGCGTGTCACGGGTTATATAGCGTCAGTTATTCGTTGCCCTAAAGTATTACTTTTCTTGGATTTAGTGTTGAAAAGGGTAGGTAAGCAAGTGCACAATGTATTTCGGCACTAAAAACACCCACATTGGAGTATGTAATCTTGTTGTTTAATCAGCATTGACCTTAATGCCAAGGAAAAAATAAATAGCATTAATTGCATTTGGTCGGTAGTCTATTTCTCTCAACGAATGGCAGTGTTTTAATCCCCCATGAAATCGATCATCCGGTTATAAAAATTTAAATGGCGTTACATGGTAACGCCAGTGCCATGTGCATCCCACTCCCAAACCTTGAACCTGGTCTCTTCTTCGACTCCCTCCATTTTTCTGTAAGAATCCCACAGAATTTGCTTTCTTTTCGTGACTCTCTCTTTCAGATATAGTAGGCTTGTCAAATATTCGGAATTAACGCAAGCCTTAAGTTAACACCTTCGATGGGTCCTTTAATTGCATCTATGTTTCCCGACTCTTGCGAAATTGCTACATTGTCATTTGTTAAGGGCCCCCTCTATTCTATTACTCGATTTTTTTCCCAATGTTTGTTGAATAGTTGGTAATATGCTTGCATTCTCTTTTGCACACAGATATTGAGCGTTTTCATTACTCACAGAAATCTCAGATTCATATCATTTCAGAGTGAGAATAATTCAGAAGATGTAGAACGTAAGTATGGAAGCTTCATGGGTGCATTTAAAAATAAAAATGTAGAAACATTTCAAAGTAAAAAAGAACTCCATAAAACTACATAAATGATTATTTTTTGTGAAAATGTTTCTGTTGCTTCCCATGCAACATGTAATTGATTAACGACTAACCTATACCTAACGACCTACGACTAACACTATATTGTACCGTATATATTCATGCAAGAGAAATAAATCTCGTGGAAACGGAAACCCAACCACTTCTGAGGAGATGTCAAACATGAGACCTACTGGTGATTTAAATTGCTACTTAGTTGAATGGCTAGAAAAGGTCTACGAACCATGGTTATGAAACGTTGTTAAAAATGGCAGTTTGCTGTAAGACTGAAACGGTAGTGAAATGAGAAGTCTAGCCTAATGCACAGAACGCATAAATCAATACTCACAGATTCGTAATTGGATTGGACTCCACCTTTGGTATCATTCTGGATAGAGATCGTAAAGTGACAGCCGGAATTACAGCGCCAACTCTGCAAGTTTGAGTGTGCGAAAACATTGCACATGCTGTGGATGGTTTTCATGTATGAAATGTAAATATTCATCATAAAAGTGCCATATTTTATGAAAAATTTTCTAAAAATCCAAATTGTATCTATTAAACCTGCGTTGGGTGCTGTAAATGATATAAAATAATATCATTCTATTTCTGCATACTCTTCCAAAATTTGAAAGCCAACTGTCATCTGTCGAGCCCGTGGGCCAAATAATTGAAAAGAGATCACAAACACAGTTTCTTTATGGTTAACTCGATGCCAAAGGAGCGTGCTTCGAGCCAGAGGGAGCAATGGTCACGTGAGCCGGAACTGACGATGCGGCACCAACGTCGAAATTATTAGTCCCGGGCGTCACTCAAGGCTTCACGATTTAAGAGGAAAAACTATATTTTATGTTTTAAAAAAATCGTGTAATATGTCGTATTAAAAATGATTCCATCGTCGACTGTGGGTTTTCGTTTTTCATTCGAGTCATTCATCCCTCGCATTCTTTGAGATTTGATGACAAGGAGCGGGAACCCGATGGACGACGACCTCCCAACCGTCCTCACTCTCTTCCCCCTTCGGCTCAAACGAATCGGTTCGGTGAGCAGACAGCCACTCTTTGCAACTTAATTTTAAGACAATTAAAATCGAGATAATCGGGAATGATTAAACACAAACTGTAATATTAGTGCTCAAATGTTTCCCTCAGCGGTACCTCGAGTTTCGATTGGGGACTCCGTTTTCTCTTCGCTCGATCGCAACAAATACGTGCGTGGGTAAAACATCCCAGCCGCCGTGGCGCTTGGATACGTGCACGTAAATGACAGAGATTCGACCATTAGTATCATTTTCACCATTATGAGCCGGGGGTCATTTGGAGAAGGCCCAACGTATGGGACTCTATTGCCCTGCAATGGTTCCACATGGCACTCAAGTGGAGACTGGGGTCTCAATATAAAAATCTCCAGTCACAAGGTAAAATGATTTGGTTGAATATTTGAAGCAGGGTGCTCAATGCTACTGTCTATTTTTATCCGCTACTATCCATCACTGTAATTTCAACTTCTATTTTGATTGAGACATATGCGTCAGACAAAAATCTTCTCAATAAAGGGGCTGCTCTTCATTTGCATTACGATATAGCGGGAAGGTGAGGCGTCGTATTCTAATGGGTAGAACCACTCTGACCAGAGGGCCCGGGTTCGATTCCCCGGGACGCCGTCGGGTACCCTCAGCTTCATCCAAGCTGTGAGATTTTTGGGTACCATTCCTTTCGTGGAAATTGCAGGTGGTACTGGGAAAAGAGCTCCCCCCCTACCCTGATGTGTGACTCTCTTACGCCAGGGGGTTAAAGACTAGATAAGCCTCTCTAGTCTAGTCTACCCTCTTCAACGTATTAAGAGCTGCGGTTTTCATTGACCACGTCGAACCAAGCAAACATTTAACATTTCTTTTCTCAATGACGTGCCATTTAACGATTAAATTCCTACGTAGGTAGTCTCATTAAGTTTACCTTCGTGGAAAGGGATCCTAACAAATAAAATCTGATGACTACACGATTTCACCTGATGGTGAAATCGTGTAGTCATCACATTTTTACAGTCATCGGTTTACTTGGTGATTAATGTTTCACTGCATGCATGCAATATATTAGTGCGCTCTGAGCTAAGGAAGTAGCAGTGAAGCGAACGCTATGGGCGCTTCGAACGAACGCTATGGGCCAACTGTGCTACTGCTGCGCTTCTTTTGGTCGGTGCGATTTTTCTCTACTCGGCTATTTATCGATGTTTCCTCATATCAATATTTTATGGTCGATACTCCTGTAAATGTTGACATTTAAAAGCCTATATATTGTATGAGAAATTGCGAAACAGTACATGAAAATAATTGGGAGCCAAAGAAGTCTTATGTCTCAAGTCAAAATTCTTAAAGTCTGTTTTCGAAAAAAATCAATGGAAATTCATTGTGCGAATCTGTACACTTATATTCGGGAAAATGCTTCGAGGTTTTCATTAAAATAGAACATATGCTAAAATCTCTGGATACGTTTTCATAGCTAAAAATCTATTTGCAAGAGATTTCTCATGCGTAGTATGTAACTAAGGACGTATTCCTATCAAACGATACTACTCTGACAAAGCTGCTTTTTGTAAGGAAAGAGTAAATATTCTGTAGTTGAAAGTGTTAATATTTAATGCAACACGATTAGAGTACAAAGATCGCCTCATTGTGATGTGAACGGAAACCATTAGAGTGAAGAACTCAGAGAAAAATATTAGTTTGTGCTATTTCGACATTAATAGAGTCGACATTTATAGCCGTCTATAACTGTCTGAAATTACGACCTTCGATAGAAGGGTTGCTTTTTGATTTATTTTAACAGGAGTAAAAAATATTTTTCAGATGACATTCTAGCGGTATATCGTATCTTAACGCTTAAAATATTTGCATGGGACGTTAATATGCCAAAGAGAAACCAAAAACGAGTTATCCACCACTCTATTTGCGAAAATAATCAGACATCGATGGCACACCATGATTTATTTGTATATTGATTCGCACAAATACAAGAAACTGTACAATAATCATGAAATTTAGGTTAAGTGTTACATATAAAATAGTTAACAAGACTATAGTTATGATAGTTTATTAACTAGCAAGTTAATAAAACTATTGACGTAACACTGGCGTGGTAACAGAGAGGGTTCAAGAACTTGAAAATGATGTAGTGCATCGGTATTTGTCAAAAATAAATCTTGATTAAGTGGAAAATTGCAAGAGTGTTCTTCGCCTCTGTTATTATGAAAAAGTTCCACCACACCACACCTGAATCTGTAATTTACATTGGCGTGGTAGTTGGAAAGTGTTCGGATTAATGATAAATATACATCTTCCCCAATGTAATGTCTTTTCATGAGGGCGAATAAAAGTTCTTGAAGACGTTTACAGTAATATATTTATCTAACTAAGCAGGAAAAGATTTTAAGTGCGATAGACAAGGAGATCTCAGCAAATGGCTAATTTATGATTGCCAGCGCTAGTACAGGCTTCAGAGAAGTTATTGATGCCCTGGGGATTACCAACTCCGTCGTCAAAATAACCCTTCGAGATGGCCCTTAAAATACTCGACTTTCTGGTCTACTAATTTCCTCGCAGCTGTAGTTTTTTGAGGAAGGCGACCGAGAGCTGAGGTCATTTGCGCCGTTAGGGATGCACAGGGAAGGATGAAGGGTGGAGAGAAACCCGGCGTCGGCATTAGCCTACTCTTTACGAAAGGCGCCAAGGGGTCCGCAGCTTAACGTCCCATCCGACGGACGGCGTACTCACTCAAAGTGCCCTCCACGAAGCACCTCGGGTAGGGATCGGGATATCAATGAAAAATCTCTTCCGCCGGCGGGATTCGAACCCGCGCCCTCTGGGTGGGAATTCAGCACGTTAGTCACCGCAATATCCGGACCTCGCTTGCAGTCGTTAGTCTGCATGATGGACTCACATTAGTCGCTTAATAGAAGGCGTCGACGAATATCACGGCATTAACGAATGCACGGACAACCTTGCAGACTCGCTGCCGTCGAGAAACGCTCGCAGGCACCAAAATTTAAGACAAAAGCAAGACTTGCGAAAAGAATAGACCCCCTCCCCCATGATTCATTGCCATTGAAATCACGGCCTCGTTATTTGTTCTCCGTAAAAATCAGAGGGCGACCGGTGCAGGCATTCAAGCGATTGGGAAACATAATACGTACTTCTTTCGGTAATCGTTCACTGTTGGTCTTTTTTTTAGTTGTCGCCCTTTCCTCACAGATGTTCCACAACCAATACAATTGAATCTCCTTTCAAAGGTTCCCCATTGGTCAGAGTCTAAAATAAATTCCCCAGCATTTACGATTAATGAGAGGTTGTCAGTATGGATGAAGGGATCCACCCTTGATCCCTTGGGTGCAAACCAAAGCTCCGAAGGATCAACCGCTCTCACAAAATAATTTCTTAGGCTCTGGATTCAAATGGTGACCGGAAAAAACGACTCACAACGACGGGGGAAAATAAAAATAATCGCTTTAGACCTTACAGATGCGTTACTTGTTTGTTTAGCCCAAATGCTCCCGATTCAATTTACACTCGGCATACATTCGTGGAGTCACACTTTTCAGTTTTATAAGATCGCATGCGAGCTCATCTTTGGAGGTACCTTCTTTAATTCGGCGACATCTCTTGTCAGCCAGTTTCCCTGTTGGAAACACAAAAGGAAAAACTTCCGAAATTGCTGAGCGCCCAACATTCACGTTGTGATTATTGATTATTTTCAATTCTACGTTCTTATGCATCTAACTTGATATTTATAACATACTTTCGAGGCTGCAACGTGCCTGAATATTATAAAAAAGCAAACAGAACAGATACGTACACCGCGTGTTAATCTGCACGAGTGCATCCATGCTCTCACTACTAAGCAATCAATGATTTAATCGCTCACTTCATATTTTTCTCAAATAAGCGTGAATTCTTTGACAATCAACCATATTTGGTATTTTGTTCCCGTGCAGAGTCTCGTGTCGAAGGAAAGCACGTACAGGAAACGCAACCTTTCATTGGTATCCTTTCAGTCGACATTTCCTCGTGACGGTATCGTCCTTTGGTTTTGCTTTCAGGCTGTGTTTTTCTCCTCAGAATGATGTTTCATCGGCACAATGAACCCTAGGACGCAACATTTATCCACTTAGAGCGTTCCATGCTGCGGCTTTCTTTCATACTTATCACATGCTATCAGGTGTTGACATAAAAACACTTAACGGCGTGGTGAAATATCAGCGAATAAGCCATCGTTGCATGCGAAGGCCATATGCAGCGCAGTGCCCAAGTCAATTGAGTATTTAGGCTTTTGGCTTGGGAATCCCGAGTTCAAATACGAATGATGTATTTTTCACTACAAGATAATTCCAAAATCTCATCTGCGAAGAGAAACGGTTCATGAAAACCTGCCGCTAATGCCGCCCCCAATGCAATTTCTCAATATTCTTCTTAATGGAAAAATGGGACAGATATCGCCGTTCCTATTCATCACTGCTCATCTTCAATTCCACGTACTTCGTCACCTCCCTTCATTCCGCCCAGCATTCCTCTCCCACTCCTGCACCGTCGTCCCCTGCCCCACTTTCTCCCCTCCATCCTACTGTCTTCAACACCTTCCCCCCAATGATAATGCACTGCATCCTTCGTTCTCCTGCCTCCTTCAAATTTCTCCCGGCAGCCCCCTCTCCGCCCCTTCCATTCTCAGCACTCCCTCCGTTTTCCTTTCCGTCGACTTCGCCTCCTCCATCCTTCTCTGCACCCATCTTCAAGAAGCCTCCAATCTACGCCTACCATCTTGCTTCAATGAACATGTTTCCGCGACGTACATATTAAAGTTTTAACGAGCCTAATCTAAACATCCTTGCTCAGCAGCCCACTGCCATCAATTCCCTCCTCCTTGTGAAAGCTTTTTTGTCAAACGCAATTCATTTACTTATATCCCTACTATACCTATACCATTTTGGTCCAAAACACTTCCGAGATACGTAAACTGTTTCACCCACTCTAGTTTTTGCCTTCCTATTTTAACGTTAAGCTTAGACTTTCTCCATCTGGAAAACCGCATAACTTTCTTTTATTTCCATGTAGTATCATCCCATATCTATCGCACTGAATTTTTAATCCGCTCAGCAACTCTTGCAACCCTTTGGCTGACTGACAAATCAGATCTTGGTATCAGAAAACCTAACTGATTATACGATTTCCAGCCGACTTGCATTCCTATCTATAGTTCTTCCCATGCCTTTTTCACCATTCCCTCCACATATACGTTGAACAGGGCTGGTGATTATGGAAAACCCTGCTTTACCTACCACTGCTTCACTTACCACTGCCATAAAGGCTCAAAATGGTTACTTTCGTACGACGTAAAAGCGATATTCGATGATGATTAAAAGCCGAAATCCAGATAGGGCCATCTGCTAGTGTCAAGGGTGCGGTTTCCATGAAAAAAGAGGCTGATTTATTTTCATGGTAGGGGAGAATAATGTGAATAAATAATAAGTACTAGGATTAAAATTAGTGAGTTTGAATTTAATTTGTATAACATAATTTTTCTCAGATGCATGAGACTATAAGCGTACTAAATCATGTACTCATGTGTGTGTGTGTATACATATACTACAACTATTGGATAATCTACCGGTCAAGGTAGGTCTTTGGAAGGACATAATTACTAATTAGATGATTTGTGACCCCTAACAAAACACAACATCCTACTTTACATCAGGTCCCTCTTCAGCTCTGACTACTTTCTTCCTCCTTTCATCCCGTCCAACATCCCTATCCTGTTCCTTCCCTTTCCTCGTTTGCCTAACATTCTCCCCTCAATTACAGTCTTCAACATCCAGCCGCCGGTCAACACCCCCTTCATCCACTTTTCCTGCCTCCATAGGATTTCTCTCAACAAACCCCTCTCTTCGCCCACCATACCAAGTACTTCCTCGTTTGTTTTCTTCTCTGTCCATTTCATCTTCTCCATTCTTCTCCACACCCACATTTCAAAAGCCTCCAATCTACGTCTATCCTCCTGGTTCAATGACCACGTTTCCGCGCCGTACATAGCTACGCTCCATATCAAAGTTTTGACGAGTCTTTTCTTAACATCCTTACTAACTTCCCCGTCATCAACTCCCTCCTCCTTGTGAAAGCCTCCTTGCCTAGCGCAATTCTTGGTAGCAAGTGTTGGTCCAAAACACTACCGAGATACGTAAACTGTTCCACCTGCTCTAGTTTTTGCCCTCCTATTTTAATGTTTAGCTTAGGCTTTTTCTCTCTAGAAAATCGCATAACCTTTGTTTTATTAATATTGATTTTCATCCCATACCTGTCGTACTGATTTCCCAATTCACTCAGCGATGCTTGCAACCCCTTGGCTGACTGACAAACTAAAGCTTGGTCATCAGCGAACCTAGCTGATTTTACGAATTTCCCGCCCACTTTCATTCCTACCTCCAGTTCTTCCCATGCCTCGTTAATCATTTCCTCTGCATACAGGTTGAACAGCAACGGTGATAATCGGCAACCCTGCCTTACATCTCTTCCTAATACTGCCCATCCGGACTCCCCGTTCCCCACTCGCACTCGAGCAGTCTGACACACACATACATATATATGTGTGTGTCAGACTGCTCGAGTGCGAGTGCAGACTGCATACGTGTATATGTATATATATATGTATATATATATGTATATATATATGTATATATATATATGTATATATATATATATATATATATATATATATATATATATATATATATAAATATATATATATATACATATATATATACATATACACGTATATATATATATATATACACACACCTCCCCGGACTACAACCTTGACGTGGTAGAAGGGCTTGTGCGTTCCGATGAACCCTATAGCTCTGCTGGCGGGAGTAATAATAATTGCTCCTGGTAGGGTCACCCATGCCATATAGGTCGAAGGTTAGGAGCCAGACGAAAGGTAGTCCAAGCAGCGTCTGTTCCTCTGTGAGGCGGCTGCAATGGCGTTTGGCCCCAGAGGGGCGGCCAGTAAGTGATGGTGTCACGGAAAACCACCTCAATTATCATTCCCAAGATAAATATGATGGACAATACAGAGATTTTGAGTCCTGGCAACTACGGGGCTCGGCCCAATCGGCCGTGTGTCGTGCCCGGCAGCGGGGAAGGCAAGGCTTCCGCGGTCGTCATCCCACGAAACCCTTGCAATGGAAAACCAAACAAAGAAGAAGACCAAATTAGTTATAATTGGAACGTGGAATGTCCGGACAATGATGAGGACAGGGAAATTGGAGAATATTTAGCAAGAGATGGAAAGGGGAAATATAGATATTTTAGGTCTATGAGAGGTGAGATGGAAGGATAGCGGGGATTACTGGAGTGATAAGTATAGAATAATATACAGCGGTGGGGACGAGAGCCAACGAGGGGTTGCCATAGTATTAAATGAAGAGGTAGGAAGAAGCGTAGTCAACATAGAGCAGGTAACGGATAGATTATTACTAGTAGAGATAAAAGCAGAACCGACGAACTTGTTATTATTGAGGTATACATGTCACCGAGCAACCATAAAGAAGAAGAGGTCGATAGGATATACGATCAGTTAGAGGACATAATCGCGTGTGTCCCCGGAGGGAAACATTTGATAGTGATGGTGGATTGGAATGCGACAGTAGGCAAAGGAAGAGATGGTAATGAGGCCGGGGACTACAGTTTAAGCACGAGGAATGACCGCGGGGAGAAAGCAGTTGAGTTCTGCAGGAGACAGGGGTTAGTTTAGTTCTGCAGACCCTTGGTTTAGACACCACAAAAGACGCAGGTATGCATGGAAAATGCCAGGTGACTCAGAGGGCTATCAGCTTGATTATATCCTGGTTAGACACAGGTTTAGGAACAGTGAGATAATTTCGCACAGCTTCCCGAGAGCGGTTGTTGACTCTGACCACAATTTAGTTGTTATGAAATGTGGCATCCGTTTCAAAAAGATAAGGCAGGGGTGGCGGGTTAGAAAATGGAATGTAGAAGTATTAAATGGTTTGAAAAGGAAGGAGTACAAACAGGTTGTAGAGGAAATCATGGAGGATGATAAAGAACTAAGTACTATCGGAGAAAAATGGGAAAGTATCAAGAAAGGGTTATCGAAAGCTGCAAAAGACACTTTTGGAACCGTTAACGCTAAAAGGACTAGGAAACAATGGATCACGGATGAGATGATTACAAAGATGGATGAGCGGCGAAAATGGAAGAATGTAAATACAGAGTTAGGCAAAATGATGTACAAAGAATTAAACAATAAATTGAGGCGGGCAACAAATAAAGCAAATTAAGCATGGCGGAAGATGAGGTACGAGGGTATGGAAAGTCTGCAGAGGAAGGGGGAAATTGGTGCGCTGTACAGCAAAGTTAAATCTTTATCGGGAAGTAAGGAAGGGAGATCTATGCTAACAGTTGGAGATAAGGCGGGTAAGGTAATAGTTGACACAGGAAAGATCCACGAGAGATGGAGGGAGTATATAGAAGAACTATATAGTAAAGAACTTAGATCAACAAAGTTAGACATTGAAAAAGAATATGACGTAGAGGAAGATAGCTTAGGTCCAGGCATACTCGACGATGAGATAGAAAGGGCATTAAGGGAGATGAAACTAAATAAGGCGGTGGGGGTGGATAACATTCCCTTGGAACTATTGAAATGCTTAGGAAAATGTGGGAGGAAGAGGCTATATGGGCTGATCCGTAGTATTTATGAGGAAGGAATCTGGCCGGAAGACTTTGTGAGATCAGTTTTGGTTCCTATTCCGAAAAAGGTAAAGGCTACATCATGTGAGGACTATAGGACAATAAGTTTGGTATCCCACGCAGCTAAAGTTGTTCTCTGGATCATAAACAAAAGGATAGAGAGTAGGGCAAATGCTTACTTAGGGGATGATCAGTTTGGGTTTCGGAAGGGGAGAGTTATGCGTGATGCCATTGCAGTAATGAGATTATTAATCGAGAGGAACATAGAATACAACCAGTTTAAAGGTATTTGCCTGTTTCTTAGATTTCGAAAAAGCGTTTGATAGAGAGAATTGGGAAAAACTAATGAGTGTATTGCAGAAAATAGGAATAAATTGGAGGGAAAGGAGGCTAATCTGCAATTTTTACATGTCTCAGACTGCTCAGGTGCGGGTGGGGAACGGGGAGTCCGGTTGGGCAGTGTTAGGAAGAGGTGTAAGGCAGGGTTGTCCATTATCACCATTGCTGTTCAACCTGTATGCAGAGGAAATGATTAACGAGGCATGGGAAGAACTGGAGGTAGGAATGAAAGTGGGCGGGAAATTTGTAAAATCAGTTAGGTTCGCTGATGACCAAGCTTTAGTTTTTCAGTCAGCCAAGGGGTTGCAGGCATTGCTGAGCGAATTGGAAATTCAGTGCGACAGGTATGGGATGAGAATCAAAATTAATAAAACAAAGGTTGTGCGATTTTCTAGAAAGAAAAAGCCTAAGCTAAACAATAAAATAAGAGGGCAAAACTAGAGCAGGTAGAACAATTTACGTATATCTGTAGTGTTTTGGACCAACACGATCAAAGTAGTAGGGACGTAAGGAGAAGAATTGCGCTAGGCAAGGAGGCTTTCACAAGGAGGAGGGAGTTGATGACAGGGTCGTTGAGTAAGGATGTTAAGAAAAGACTCGTAAAAACTTTGATATGGAGCGTAGCTACCTGTATATACGGCGCGGAAACGTGGTCATTGAAGCCGGAGGATAGACGTAGATTGGAGGCTTTTGATAAGTGGGTGTGGAGAAGAATGGAGAAGGTGAAATGCACCGAGAAGAAAACAAATGAGGAAGTACTTGGTATGGTGGGCGAAGAGAGGGGTTTGTTGAGAGAAATCCTATGGAGGCAGGAAAAGTGGATGAAGGGGGTGTTGACCGGCAGTGGGATGTTGAAGACTGTAATTGAGGGGAGAATGTTGGGCAAAGGAGGAAAGGGAAGGAACAGGATAGGGATGTTGGACGGGATGAAGGGAGGAGGGAAGTAATCAAAGAGGAGGGGGGACCTGATATCGAGTAGGATGATGGATTTTTTTTTTGTTAGGAGTCACAAAATATTTAGTTGGTAGCTTTGTCCATCCAAAAACCTACATTAACTGGTAGATTACCTAATAATAATTATATATATATATATATATATACTATATATATACATACATACACATCCCGATTATACGGAAACACTCACTCGAGCATAATAGTAATGGGACGGCACAATTGAACACAAATAAAATAGTAATATTTAATAGGATACTCACAAGGTAAAATGTTTGAGCCTTTGGCTTTCTCCGAGGCCTTCTTCAAGTAAGACTCTTACTTGAAGAAGGCCTCGAAGAAGGCCGAAAGCTCAAACATTTTACCTTGTGAGTGTCCTTTTAAATGTTACTATTTTATTTGTGTTCTATTGTGCCGTCGCATTATATATATATATATATATATATATTTATATATGAATGTATATATATATACATATTATATACATGAATCTATATATATACATGAATGTGTATATATATATACATGAATCTATATGTATATATACACACATGCATAATATTTATATCATATATTCTATTTAATTATATTTATTTCATAATGGTTTTCCTAATTTTGCTCAGTGTATTTAGTCAAGCTTTGACTCTAAAGGGGCTGAGCCGATCGTTGAATAATAATCTCCGTGTCCTTGACGTCACGAATCCCCTTGGGACTTCGAATTATCGACCGATTTAAGTCACCTGGCCACGGGCGCTTTCGCTCCTCACATTTTGTGGCACTCTCTGCTTAGTCTTTGAGTTGTTATCGTGTCATTCAAATGACTATCGTGGCCCTTTTTTGGTTATAGAGATCATAAAAAAATAATCCTACTCTGGCGCTTTTATGCCGAATCTCCGATGGAGTTTCGTTATTGGCCCAGGTATCATTTATATCCCACGACTTTTAAAATTTTTGCGATGGCCTCCGCCATACTTTCGTGCTTCCTCACAATTTTCGGACCTCTGCCCGAAAGCGTCAAACTGAGCATACCACCTCCTGTTTGTATTACGCGGTTAACCGTCTTCAGTGCAATATTTTCAATGTGACACCTTTTTTCTCAGAGTTTGCCATCTCTTTTTGTCGAATCTTTTAACTTTGTCTGTTTGTACCTGCCCCAGCGAACTTCAGAAAATGTATTGACCACTGAAAAATGGTCTTAAAATGACTTCTATGCTCATCATCATATCCCACTTCGGATGTCACTATTCTCAAGCAAAAATTACTAGGAAACATATGGTAAGTTTTCGCAAGTAAACATAATTTTATGAGAACAACGCTGAAATCTTACGGAATCAACATTGATAGCGACTTGTGCGCTTTTTTACTTGGTGGCTATTTTGAGAAATGCTAACCGCAGAGACGATCCTTAATGGGGATGAAATGGGAATTGGGGCCACGACGGTGCTCATCCGCTCCGAAGCCAATCCGTTATGTACGTCCCGGACTCCTAATCTAAATCTTTATTGCTTGGCCGAACCCCACCGATGCCATTGTCCCTGGGAGCAGTCGAATACCCATTTTGATCGCTCCCTTGCGCCATATGTCACCCCAAGTTGCCTTAAAAATAGTAGTTTTGCGACAGTTAAATATTTACCTCCACGTTAGAAGTAAATGCGATCCGAAATCCGCAGCCTGCAGATTCACTCGTTTTAGCCGTCTTGAAGGAATGCAAATGTGCTCTCTCTACACTCAATATTATTTGTACGATATTTGTAAATTATTATACATATTTATATAATCTACGATATTGTCTTTAAAAGATTGTCATAAATATACCATTCGAAAGTAATACAAAGAATGATACCACACGTTTCATATCATCATCATGCTTCATAATTGTCCATCGTAATATAGAGATGATATTCATTGCAGAGGAAATACTGATTTAATGCTGACGTTGAAGAAGTGGTAGAAGCGCTATATCGGAGAAGATTGGTAGAATAGGCTGATAAATCGAAAATTATATACGAATCAGGCGTGGTATAGCAGGGGAGAACCGGAATTGGCAGCGATAGACACGAGTGAGTGACAATACCCCTGGTGCCTTTTTAACTCATACGCGGGGGAACGTTAAGGGTGGCAATCGGGTATACGTATTCAACTGCTATAGTAGGAAATTAAATTGGCGGAGCGGTTACTGCGTTAGATTTGCAGATGATGACGCCTGCTACGTAGTATTTAATAGTTAGTAATGATTACAAATAGTCAGTCATTAGGATTTAAATTATTGAATAGTGATTTAGAGGAGCAATGCGAGATGTATTCCATGATGATAAGCCACAACGCAGACAGAGTAAAGAGATTCTCATGAAGTAAGAAAGAGTGTCCTTGGGCAAGGAGAGCGGTAAACGCGGTTAGGTGGCTAGTAAATGCGCAGTATTGGGGCGGAAAACGGGTAAATTAGGAGAGATATAAGGAGAATAGCGTTGTCCAAAGAAGCATTTGTAAATTATGTAATTTATGTGAGGCACGCCATGTAATAACGTAAGGGAAAGATGTAATGTTATAAACACTTCAGTACTAGAGCTTTATGAGCAAGAACCTGTTCTTTGAGGTTTGAAGATTCGCATGGTAGGTTAAGAGGTTCTGGATTCGCGGATATGGAAAATAATTGATAATTGCTTCGCAGGCATCCGCGGACCAGCGAATAAAATGAAACATGGTGCAGAAGCAGAATACAGAATATTAGTGGAGAGAGACGGTGAGGAACGAGGAAGTACGCGTATGCGTAGAGAGGAACAGAAGAGGAAATTGCCATAAGGGGAGGAGAACTCTATAACAAAGTATAGCTAGATAGATTGGGCACTCATCAAGTCATAATGGATTAGTTGTAAACATAATGGAAGGGAAAATTGAAGGGAGGACCGCGAAAGGAAGACCAAAGGATAAGGACAAAGGACGTAAAACAGAGAAAGTACCAGGAGTGAGGGAATTAACACAGAATAGAGAAGAGCTGCAGTAAATTAATCTTAGGATTGAAATAATAATGAGCTTTACGCGGCGTTCTGTCGTACATATGTCCACTCTCCATGGTTTTTGTAAGTTGAATTCAGTATTCAAAAATTTCGAAGGACTTTCGACCAGAAGATTGGAATGTGCGTGATACTGATGGCCAACGCACGCGGTTAAAACCTAGAAGAATGGAGATATCGCAAAAATTGAGAAAGTTAGTTGGGTGGAGGGAAAAAATAATGAGGAAATTTGATATATGGTGGAAGAAGAGAGGAAGTTGGTGGATGAAATGGGAACAAGAGAGGCAATGGAGTTGACGATGGGGGAAAGAAGATGGAGTTGAGATGGCGGGGCTCCTGAGTCGGAATAGAAAGGGAAGAATGTTAGAAAAGCGGCGAAGAAAAAGAAAAACGCTTTTAGAACAGCATGAAGGCAGGTTGGAAGAAAATACGAACGACTGTTGAAGGTAACCATATTAGAGTGCAACCAGAGAAAGTTCACGCCCTGCGTGGTCCATTCTGGTTTGTTTGGGAGAGCCCACCATTCAGACGCAAAGTTTTGATGATGATACTCACTTGTGCGACGAATTTGCATTTTTTTCAAGTCAACACTGCGAAAAAAGTGAAGATTTTGGATGACCCTTGGAAACATGAATCCTCCCCAAACCTCATGAAAGAAGACACTTTGCTTTTTCACATGGAATTTTTTTTTATTTCGACCTAGGTTTCGTCACAACGTAACATCTTCAGGTATGTTATGAAGATGCTACGCTCTAACGAAACCTAGTTTGTCATAAAAAACATTCTATTTTGATAAGCAAAGTGTTTTGTTTCAGCATGAAGAATTTTCACCATGTTACGCCTGAAACTGAGTCGTTTACTTCACAAACCTCTTGAGTAATTGTGTTTTCACAGAAATATTTCTCCGGGCAGTTTTCAGGATTCTAGAATCCGACTGAATCCTATGGAGTCCATGGATTTGAAATCTTTGAGTTTCAAATCTCAGTTTGATGGGTTATCCAGTACCCAGAGTATCATCCTGTACCCTGAGTCTAGGGAAAAACGGCTCTACGGGACAGAGCGCCTTAGTTCTATCCACGTTTATTGTAATCAACTTCGAAACAGTCTACATTTTAAGGGGCAGGCACGCGTGTTTTCATGCTGAATTTATATTCCAGTAAAATATTGCGATTTTATTGCATGTTTTCACGTAATGCTCATGACGTTTTGTCATAAAAACATAAAATAAACTCTTAAATTAAAGCGTATAGTGATCTAAGTTAGCCATGTTCCTGAGAAAGATACGACCATTCCATTACATGAATTCAATAATCTGCATCCCGAGTTCACTCAGCAGGTACCAAAAAATCATTACGTAGTGTCCGCACTATCAAGACAAAGCCTTCGTAACAGTAATAAGACCAACTAAAATATGTTAATTGTTACGGAGATAAATGACCAAGCAAGAAAAAATTTGTGGAAATTCGGATGTTCAGGGAAAGAAATTATGATAGCATCAACAACTCGCTTGTCCACGCTGCACATGCAGACGGCTTCGACTTTGCAGCTGTTTCTATGGCTTATATGCACCGGTTTATAATAAGCTATTCTAATTTTAGATCGATTATTTTGAAATATAAACGTGGCTGCCCATATTATGGCATCTTAGCTCGAGGAGCAGTGTAGGAGGAAAATACTTTTCATCATGACGTAATTTTAAACTTTGAATGATAAATACAATCGACCCGAATATTCCTTTGCAAGCCATTATACATTTTTGGCTGGATAACATTTTTTCATTCAGGCAAAATTAAGCGACGAAACAGTGACGGTTTAGTTACCGATCTAAAACGTATTTTAATTGCGGATCTTTACGCCTAAAAACGATATTTCAACGCCTTAAAAAATCGAGCACTCAAAGTTACAACAAGTCAAACAAATTCTTGAGACTTTCATAACTAAGACTCAGTTGGCTCTTCGAGGAGCCAAGACCAATCCACACGCAAACATTTTAAAATTAATATCGAGATCTCTATGTAACAGGTTGCTGAAATTGTGCATTTTCACTTGTCTCATACTAGAATGATTTCATAAACAAATTTGTTTTCAAGTTGAAATAACCTGCCAATTTTATGTTTGGATTATTTAATTTAAATATTTTCTGTTATGAAAACAATGAGCATTATCAACAGATTATAAACGTTAGAGGAAATCATATTTTCGTTTATCATATCATTTTCATTCGTGCTTTATATATTTACTTTTACACTCACTCTCTCTCAACTCAATAATCAATATCATTTTTTCCTCAATATCCTTCAACATCCCTCTAAATCTCAGCCTGCCTCATTCACATTTTTTCAGTGCTGAGTTTCCACTTGATAAACTATTGCTTTCCATAAATTAAAAAAATTATTATGAAATTGGTAGTGTCAGGCGTAACACTTACATATCTGTTACATGAGTAGCATCGCTACCCAGTGTTAAATTTAATATATGTGAATGTCCGTGTTGCAATTAGACTTATTGGAATCATTATCCCAGGAGCGCCACACTTTCGCTTTCTACCTACGTTCTTGGCAGGTGGGTGGTCATCAAAGAGGATTAGCTTCCGGAGCCGTCCACGGGAACGAACGAAGACTCGGCGAACGAACGAACAAAGACGAATCCCAGGCTGTTTGCTCCTTAACAATGAGAGGAAGAGTAACTACGATCAAATCTATTGCCATGAAATATACCTAATCTAATTTTTTAAGACGCAATCATTATTGAAGTTACCATATTGAATTAAGAAGGAACATTTGCTTGAACCTGCTCGCGTCTCACAAATGACATGACGGACTTCATGCTGACGGAGATAGAAAGTTTTCGTCCAAATTACCAGCATCTGCGAGTTTTTCGGACACTTTTTATCATAGCGGATTTGTAATTATTCAAAATCAGGTTGGGTACGTTGGTCGCTCGAAATGTGCCCGCAACCGTAACTTTGGGAATGCGAGACAGTCCCGTTGAAGTTTTTTTAGCCCAGATAATTTATACGGCGGATTTTACCCAGTATTTTTTATTGGTTCCGTTATTTCTGAACCATACAACGCTACGCTCCATATTAAAAACTCGATGTTTTTTTTTTCGCGTCTCCACTCCCGTCATCCCGTCGAAACCGGGTCATCAGTTGCCTTCTTCTTGTGACTCCTTTTGGCAATACAATACTTCTCCTAATGCTCTCCACTCCTAACTGCTCATCGTGCCTAGTTTTGCACGGAATACTTCCCAGGTGCTTAATTTAATCCACGTGCTCTGCTCCGATGCCCTACTTTAATATTATATTTGGTCTTCCTACTTCTGGAGACTGATATAACTCTCCTTTTCCAAGTACTAATTAATCTTTTGGAGAGGACCTTTTTAATTCTTGCGCAGGCTCCGGATAGGATGCCCTCCAAACTGTTCCGATTAAACACGAGAAGTTAAATGAGTTAGTACCCTACAGGATACACTGTGTCTACATCTACGTGGTGAAACTTTGCAAGTCACCGGGAAGGTGCTCGATAGGGGGCGCATCCAAGCTGAACGTGCGCAGCGCGCGAAGAGTTACGTCCGCGTACGGAACATGAGAGATTGATGGTTGCAATAACCTATTATATTCTAACTTTGAAAAATAAATAGTTAGGTCATATTTGTGGAGAAAGGACAGTCATCGTTGCGTACCTGATCCTATCGATCCGCTGGGCATCCGCTGGGAGGTTCAACGCATCTAGTAAACTCCCAACAGTATATCAATTAAATGGCATTAAAATCACATTAATATCCCCTGTTTTTATCAATCCCCTATTTAATTCCTTGATGAATTTCTTTTTCTTTTTGAAAATTTATAAGGACAATAGCTATAAAGGATATTATAGTGAATAGATGGTTCTATTATTGTAAAGGATTTGAGGATGGTGAGTGCTATGTTAGCAGATGGATTCCTTATATCATTTATAGATAACCGAGGATTCTCTTGAAAGACTTCTGACACAAGGACCAGTTCAAAGTAGAGCGGTTAAGCGCTGTTTACCCATAGGTCGGAAGGCTTCTCTAAATCCTAGACCGGAAGGGGTGTCTGGTTTGAGTGCAATCCGACGCACGTCTCGAGGGAAATGGATTGTTGTGGGGTGCACTGCGTGATTCATCACCGGCAACGCAGACCTGTCAGCAACTTTCTCTTCGACTCCTTCCTGGTTCGTTAGCTCATGCAAGGGCAAGGTGGCTCGAGAATCAGCGAAATGAAGGCTAAATAAAAATCGGTGTTAGTAGAGAAAATATCTTACGGTACTTCCCTTTCACACGCATGAGACAGGTTGGTACGCGAGGCGCCAATGCTTTTGAAATCACCCCATAAATGACGAAGATGAGCGAGTTTAAAAGCTATGCGGAGCTGAATATTAATATTCCGTGATGAAATAATCCTTAGGAGTCTCTATTCATAACAGGTTTGGCTTCATTCCTATAAAATCGTTGAAGCAATGTACACTCACTGAATATTAAGCGCCCGCATTGGTGACGTCAGTTCTTCCCCGTTGAAAAACGTACGGTTTCAATCAAAGTCCCATTAAATTATTATGGCATAAATTTCAAAGTCACAATATAAATACACTCCCATAAATTTATTCCATATCCGAACATTTAATTTAATTACTTTTTATCTCCCAATTCATTCTTGAACACTTCGGGTAACTTCACTTTTATAAGAGATCTCAGTCTTATTTGGCGGCCATATTAGTATACCTACAGGTACGTGAACTTATACCTACAGGTACCTGTGCGTATAAGTTCAGGCGCCAATAGGAATTTTCGAGTGGTGGTAGTTTGAAGGGGAGGCGACCGACAGCTGAGGTCATTTGCGCCATTAGGGATGGGCAGGAGAGGATGAAGGGTGGAGAGAAACCCGGCGTCGGCATTATCCTGCTCCGGGATAAGGCGAATCCGCAGCTTGAAGTCCCATCCGACGGACGGACGGCGTACTCACATAGTGCCCTCCGCAAAGCACATCAAGTAGGGATCCGGACACCACTAAAAAATATCTGCCGGCATTCGAACCCGGGCCCTCTAGGTGAGAAGCCAGTACGTTAGCCACCACACCATCACGATCCCCCAGGGGTTTTCGATTGCAGGTATACGTTAGTAATATATTGCGGGTAATGACAGATATTTGTAGCAAAAAAAGAACAAGCATCACCTACTTGGTAAGATATTCCATCAAATACAGGCACGTGCACCGAGAAGTCGCGAATTGATATCGACTTCCCGCCGTGGCCGCGGCTGAAGTATCGGCTGCCGTTCGAGGTGAAAGACCGAAATCGTGGGACCAAAAGGAACAACTTGATAATGTCAAACTTTTACAAACATGGCTGTTTTCCTTGTAGAGTACGATTTTTAGTCTTAAAAATAATGGATATAATGTCAAATAAAACAAAATTAAATCCAAACCCAAACTTTCCAAAACCCTTGATGATTCCGTGCCTCCTCCTCCGTTTATTTCCTCCTCCTTCGTCCGCTAATGAGTGCCGGTAATGTGGGACGAGGACTGTCCAACCCAACCTTAATAGATACCAAATCCAAAGGAATTAAAAAAACTAACATTAATTAATCCATCTTTATCACTGTGTTGTTTTATTCTATGATTATTGTCGATTTAGTATGTGCTTAGACGTAGCTATTAAGATAATTTGATGCTATACCTGTAGGTAGAAAAAAGTTTTACAACTCTCAAGGAGATGAGTTTGATGAATCCACAGTAAGCGGTATGATTTTTAAAGACTCCTCACAGTCACTATTGAAAATCAGTCAGCATTAAGTCTGAACACGATGATGGTCCACACGCCCGCCCGTACATATACATATATATATATATATATATATATATATATATATATATATATATATATATATATATATAATTAGGTAATCTACCGGTTAAGGTAGGTTTTTTTCGATGGACACAGCTACTAAATAAATATTTTGTGACTCCTAACAAAACACAAAATCCAGTATCGTACTCTAAATCAGGTCCCTCTTCATCTCTGAGTACTTTCTTCCTCCCTTCATCCCGTCCAACATCCCTATCCTGTTCCTTCCCTTTCCTCGTTTGCCCAGCATTCTCCCCTCTATTACAGTGGGGCGGCCAGCGATAGACGTCACATCTTTGTACACCTCCATTCCCCACAAAGAAGGCTTAGAAGCCCTGAAACATTACCTCTCCCTACGATCCACACCACACACCCCATCCACAGATTTCCTCATCAAACTGAGCCAAATCGTTCTCACCAAAAATCCCTTTCAATTCAATGACAAAATATATTTACAAATAAAAGGCACTGCAATGGGCACTCGTATGGCTCCTACATACGCCAATATTTTCATGGGTAAACTAGAACACGACTTTCTGCAACAACAAACCCTCAAATCCACTCTTCTGGGCCCGCTATATCGATGATATTTTCCTCCTTTAGTCCCACGGACGCGAAACTTTATCCTCTTTTATTTCCTCTCTCAACTCCTCCTCCTCAGTATCGTTCACTTCTTCTATATCCGACTTGAATATCACTTTCCTAGATATCGACATTCACCTCCAAAACAATACGTTTAACACCTCAGTCCACATTAAACCAACTAAAAAGCTACAATATCTTCATTTCGACAGCTGCCACCCACCTCATACAAAGCGCTCCATCCCATTCTCACTCTCAATCCGTGGCTTCCGTCTCTGCAACAACACCCCCTCCCAACAGAAATACTTGGACCAGCTACATGACTCTCTTAGAAAATGTGGGTACCCTGAAAGACTACTAAATATTAAAATCCTCAAACCGTCAACCCAATACACTCCCCTCCCCAAACCAGACCGCCCAAAATGCCCTAATCTTATCACCACTTTCTTCCGCGGAACACACAAAATTAAACATTTAATACGTGACATCTTCCCAATTATTAACAACACTCAGTCCACATCACTTTTATTCCCACATTGTCCCTCTGTTTCGTTTAAACGCCCGTCGAACTTGCGAGACATCTTCAAGTCCACAAAACCAACTGCGAGCACCCCCGTCTCTACACCGCCCCAATCTGCACCATGCAACCGCCCACGCTGCAAGTGCTGTCATCTTCCAAGACCCTCCCCCTCCCTCAGTACCAACTCCCAACCGCTCGCCACCTGTACCTCAAAAAATATTATATATCGCCTCTCCTGTAACTTCTGCCCTGCCTTCTACGTGGGCGAATGCACGACCGCACTCTCCCTCCGCATGAATAACCACCGATATTCCACCAAATCTCCCACATTTCTTAATTATCCCATTCCTACTCACACTGCTTCCCACAATCAATCTTTTGACGATTGCTTCTCCGTTTCGGTGATTGAAATCCTTCCCAAATCTGGTAGTATAATAGAGGTGAGAACCCGCGAGATGGCGCATATCTGGGTGGCCCAATCATTTAAACCCCCCGGGCTGAACCAAGTCCACTGAAGCATCATATGGCTGCCTACATATTCCCCCCCCACCCCCTTGTTCATTTCCTATTGGTCCCTTACCTCTCCCTCCCCCACCTCTCCCCCGCACATCCTCTCCGCTCTTCCCCAAGAACGCCATTCTGAAGACGACAGCCGAGCTGTTGAAACGTCAAATAACGTACTGTGAGTGTCCTTTCTTTGTGTCTCTATATTCTACAAATCTACATCCGTGTTTTTATATATTTGTGCGTCGCCGAAGAGCGTTCCATTTCGAAGATATATACATATATATATATATATATATATATATATATATATATATATATATATATATAACACTTTTTGAAAGTCTCACGGACGTGAATAATAATGTATAACACTTAGCACTAGTGGATACAGACAAAAACACAGAAACACACAAAAAAGAGACTCACTATTTTTCGAATTTTCGGTGGTCGTTGCCACCTTTATCAAGGAAGAGAGGGACAGAACTGAAGGGAATACGAGGGCTGGAGCGATGGATGGAAGGGGAAGGTGGGGAGAGAATTCTGAAGGGACGGGTTTGGAGGGGCAGCGTTAGAAGGGTGGGGAAAATGTAGAAGGTGATGGGGGTGGAAGGGGGATGAAAAAATAATTAGAGCAGGCTAATTAGTGCCTAATATTGATTCCTGGCCAGTTCCAGGACTCCAAGAGCCAGATGAAGGATTGCTCTAATGTTTTCAGTTTCAGAGGAGGATCAGAGGGTGGGAGGGATGCTATGATGGATACACTATAGCATTTATCAAAGGGAGTGTTGTGTTCGGAGGCGTGTTTGGGGATAGGGAGCATATCAATTAAGGAAGAGTTTTTGCATGAGGCTCGGTGGTTGTTGATTCTGATATTGAGGGGTGTGGTGGTCTGCCCAATATAATAGGCAGGGCAAAGTGGGCACTTCAGCAGGTAAACTACATTGCTAGATGTGCAAGTAGAGGAGGGAATTGGTGGGAGAGAGTTAAAAAGCGGGTGGGAGAGGGATGGGATTTTGGTTTTGAAAATAGGGCATGTTTTGCATCTGGGTTTATTGCATGGCGTTGGAGTGGTTTTAGGACGGGTTGGGGATTTAAGGAGTGGATTTGTTGATTTGAGGAGATCGGATAGGTTGGCGGTGGCATTATAATTTTTTAGGATAGGGTAGAGGTCTTTTAGAATTGATCGTATAGATTCTAAGCCCGGGAAGTATGTTGTGCAAATTGAGAGAGGGTGGGGTTCCGCGGTGGAGGAAGGTTTGGGAGTGTACGCATGTTTTCGGATTCTTTTTTTCAGGAGGGATTCGGGATAACCTCTTTTGAGGAGGGAACAGTGTAGACTTGAAAGGAAATAATCAAGGGAATCAGGGTCACTGCAAATTCTGTGTCCTCTTATGGATAGGGAGTAAGGAATGGAGCGTTTTGTGTGATATGGGTGGCAACTATTGTAGTGTAAGTATTGCTGTTTGTTTATATATATATATATATATATATATATATATATATATATATATATATATATATTTATTTATTTATTCTGCGTTTGAGTTCTTACCATGATGATTCCTGATTGTCCGAGGAAGGACAAATGTTTATATCTATTTGTACTGATAGAAATCTCACTCTTTTTTGTGGTCTAGCCCACCCAAATAGCGTCGGGCCCCAATAAATCCCTTTGTGCCATAGTTAAACTCGTGTATTCTGAACCTCTCTTAAAGTCTC
Source organism: Hetaerina americana (assembly GCF_022747635.1). Lineage (NCBI taxonomy): Eukaryota > Metazoa > Arthropoda > Insecta > Odonata > Calopterygidae > Hetaerina > Hetaerina americana. The sequence continues at coordinate 6,418,152 of NW_027286719.1, read as the reverse complement.
AGTGGGGCTTGTTCTCTTCGTATCTCAAGCGGCTCCCGGCCTAATTCCCCTAAAAGGCTTGTCACACTCGTCTCACCGTGACAGGTTTTGTCGAATATGGCAGATTTTATCTGAAATGTATCTAATGCCTTCGTCAATGCTTTCTCCCAAAGATCCCAAATACTAGCACCTTGTTCCAAGTGTGACGCGTGTAAAATGTAAAAAACGAAATAAAACCTCTTTTTAAGCATCGTTTTACATTTCCCCATCGCCCGTTCAATAAAGCCGAGTCTCTTTAAGGCGATCTGCACATTGTTTTGATGCATACTTCCCATGAAAGGCGTGGCGTGAGGGCTGAATATTCCACTCGATGGGCCGCAGTTAGCACCGAACCCTCCAATTCCTGATTCATGTCCTCGTCGTCACTTCGTTTGCTCCAAAATTTCAAAACTGCGTATTTGCTTGTATTGAGTATTAATCCCCATTCTTTGCACCAATCCGACATTGTGTCGAAATCTCTCGAGCGTGGCCTGAAATCTGCTAGGATTTTAATTTCTCTATATACGAACGCATCTGAAGACAATCTAAGGTGCTAGACATCTGAAGACAATCTAACGCGTGAGCATAAGTTATTATTATATATTAAGAGTAGTAGCGACCCTATTACACTTCCCTGTGGGTTGCCCGAAGTTACACCCTCCTCCTCTGAGCGCAACCTATCGATGACTACTATTTGTTTGCGATGTGACAAGAAGTCTTTAACCCAATTTATTACTTCCTAATTGATACCATAGCGTTGAAGTTTGTGCAATAGTTTATTGTGCGAGCCTTTATCGAAGGCTTTCTGGAAATCCAAAAATACTGAATCGACTGGTGTATTTTTTCTCTCGATCTAAGGATATGGTGAATACCAAGACCTAATTGGGTTTCACAAGATCTGCTCTGCCTAAATCCGTGCTGGTTGTTGGTTAGTATTTCTTACAGTCGAGAAATCTCATGACGTTACTGAAAATAATAATAATGTTCTAACATTTTAAATGAAATCGATGTTAAAGGGCCGGGCCCGCCGGTAATTGGCGCGTTTCTCTCGATCGCCGCCTTTATAGATGGAAGTTATATCGGCTAGCTTCCAGTCGCGAGGTACGGCAATATTTCTATCAACTTATAGAATACTACTTTCTAAAAACGGGGCAATAACTTTAGCGAATTCCTTTCATATTACAGTGGGTATTTCTTCCGGACCTGGTGCTTTAATGGCTTTAATACTACGGAGCTGAAGTTCTATTCCTTTCTTGATCAGTATTTTGTCGCTCATGTCGCGTAAAATTATATCTTTAAAAATATTTTGTTATGAACCACTCGAAACAAAATAATCTCCCCAAGCGACTTGCAGCATTGATAATACCAAGCCAACGAATTTTGAATCTACATAGTAATTAGGAATACTTTTGCCCATAATCTCTCACGGAGTGAGCATATTAGAAAGTAAAAAAGCTAACAGAACATTAGGTTTCGTCGAGAGGAGATAGGGGAAATGCGATGAGAAAGCTAAAGAGCGATGTTACTCGCTTGTTAGACGTCACCTGGGATATGCAGCCAGTATCTGGGATCCTCACGAGGCGAGTTTGATAAAAGAGTTAGACCTACGTGTACATAATGCCTCGCAAGCCACCGCAATCATTCGAAATGCACCAATCTTCATTTCGATAACACTTTTCCATAAATTGAAATTTGACTCAATAGGGATGAATCGACCTCGATCCTTTCCATCGCTGAAATAAGGCGAAGAATAAACTTGCACTGCACATTTGCACATCAGTGATGGAGTCCAAGTATTCTGTCGTGGGAGTGCTCGTGTACTAAGGCACATATCACCCTTGGGTCCAACTCAAAATTTATTAAACATCGAATAATATTTTCATCATTCAACGACAAAATTGAAATGTCAAAAGAATAATTGACAAAAAAACACTCAAGTACCGTTTCAGACAGGAAATCTCCACCTCTTGTTATTTTTTACGGGGGCGCATTGCTCGATTAACGCCATTATATCGAAAATGTTAAATATCAACACTTTCCACTTGATGCTGATTTGATCCATGACCAGCTTCGATGTACTGCATCATTTTCAGGGAAAAAGACGCGCTGGAACGGTGTATAAATCGTCCTGCGGTGAAGAAGGGCACTCCGCCTTCTTAATGACGCTCAGCTCACCTGCGGATCGGGATTGCTGCAGTGGTTATCGTACTGGCTTCCCACCCCGAGGGCTCGGGTTCAAATCCCGGCGGTGTTAAATAGTTTTCAGAGGTATCTCGATCCCTACTTGAGGTGCTTTGTGGAGGGCACTCTGAGTGAGTACGCCGTCCGTCGGATGAGACGTTAAGCTGCGGACCCCTTGGCGCCTTTCGTAAAGATTAGGCTATCGCCGACGCCGGGTTTCTCTCCACTCTCCATCCTTTCCCACCCATCCCCTATGGCGCAAATGACCTCAGCAGTCGGTCGCCTCCCCTAAATACTACTACTACTCGGTTCCCCTGTTTTCCAACTTCCCATCACGAGACTGTGAACCGTTCCGATGGCCCGAGTGCCCACTTTGTCCCCCCCCCCCACCTTCCGCCAGCCAGGGTGCGTGCAGGGCCGGGGGAACCTTTTCCTCTTCCCACCGCTTCTTGTCATCTCAATGCCCTCAACCCGGGGACTACCTTCCACCCCCGCTGCTCTTGTGCGCTAAATGACGCTGTCTCTAACGCCGTGTTTCGCTATCCTCCGCCGTCCCTATCTTCCCTCCTTTTTCCGCCCAAGCCACATTCCCCACCCCCTCCCTCTCTCTGCCGCTTCCTTCCCTCCCCTTCATCCCCACTCTAAAGGTGTAAGTGTACTCTCGGTACTTGACTCTAGTTTTCACTTGCAGATGATGCAGTGCATCGAGACCGGCCGTGGATTGCATCAATTTCTAGTAGAAAAGTGCTACTATTTACTATTATGTTGTTTACTAAAGTCTGTCAAATACCAAAACTTCTCAAAAATCTTTTCTTTCTTTCTTCTTCATCGTAATTTTTATGCATGCTTTTCGACAACAGCAATCTTTGTTTTGGAAAACCTTTGAAGGAACAATATTTCCGGTTTGAAAAACAATATCTTTTTCCTAAATTCCGTTTAATCTTTCGCGCATTTTAGATGCATGTTTCATCAATCTTTTCGCCATTGTTATTTGTATCTTCTTCCCCCGAAGGCGAATATTGTTCTATAATTCTCTTTCTTTTTCGATTTTCTTTGAAATTATTAGTTGATAATCCTTCTTCACTATATTAACTAAATGGTGCTGTCGTTTTTTTCTTCCCCATGGGTAATAATATCTAAAATTTAATATTACGTTTTAAGTTTTATATTTAATTTGTTTAACTGCATTAATTAAACGTACTGATTATTCAACTAATTCAACTGTCCAAAAACTGAGGTTAACTTGTTAAATACTAATTAATTAAAATTACCTTCATCACTGCCCTCGGGCATTATCAATAATTAATGCGTGAAATAATTTAAGTATAACTGGCTACTTTCAAAGTAAACGGCTCACTTGTTGAACTAACTCTGAAAACTTATGCGTCCGGGATTATCGCATCTGCTCGGAATATGAGTAGCCTCAAATGCTTCATTGATGAATAACTTGAAGTTGTCCACGTAACCACTGGCAACCGGAAATAATTGGCAAATAGACTTGGGTCACTTTCAATATAAACGGCTCGTTTATTCATTACTATGCTCGAATTCCACCATCACGCCTGAAATTACGCGCCTTGTCCACTTTATGGAGTTGAACACTCGTTGGTGCAATCGGAACTTCCAGAACACCGTGAAGGGCAGCACCGCTTTAAATAGGCCTCGTGCCGGCCTGCAGTGTGCCAAGAGGAGGTGGGATCTCGTGAATGCAGGCAGTTTGCTCCCGGGTTCGAGCCGAGGTCGGTAATCCTCTTGAATGACTTTCCCTCGCAACCGTTCGAGGGAAGGGAAAGTGTGACCTCGGCTGGACCGATGCGGGATGTTGATTGTGATTGCAGTCATCCGCGCCCATTACATACACGAATATCGAATATGATTTTTCTACGGTCGTGCACCATTCATTATGGTCACCGATATGAGCCGCCTGTGAGGAAGGCTAAGGCAGAAATTTTCAATGAAGTTTTGAGCGCCAATACCAAGGTACGGAAATAAAAATTAACCTTCCCGAATATCATGCCTTCCAGTGAATACATTTTTTCGAACAGGTAGTCGATCTCATTTTTCTAATTTTACCCAAATAAATAAATTATTTAATGGACTGTTTTTAAGGCAATTCCATACATTGATTTTCGACATCGAAATCGACATTAATACCCTGCGATCCACCGAAAAGGTGTGTGGCAGGCGGTGAAAGCACCAAGTGAGAAAGGTTAGTGATAAGGGAAGATAAGGGAGAGGAAGGGAAAAGGGAAAATATTCAGTGCATTTTCTTAGACACCATTGCGATGAAAATTAGTGCTTGTTCAATAATTATTTCTTAGAAGGCATTCAACTTGAGTAATTCGGAATCAAATGAGATTAAAATCAAATATAAAGAAAGAATTATAATCTGCTTGTCTAAGTAATTTTTTGCTATTATGAAACACCAGCGCGCAGCGTTAGGAAATAATAAAAAAACCATTTTACTATTATGCGTGGTCATATTCTTTCAGTTTCATTTCATTTAAATGCCACAATTAAATGCATTGTGATGAACTGCGCCGGTAATATTTAAAGAGTCGAGTGACAACCCCTATGGTATTTACAATCCACAATTTTAAGCAATAGCTAAAGTTATTGGCATGACATCTGCCATTTTATTTTGTGGATATTGTTCCTTCCATTTATACTTGTAATACATCTTTATTGTGTGCGCTCAATGAATAGTGAACGAGAAAGATTTTATTCTGCATACATTTTGAATTTTCCCACGGAAGTTATCGGTTGAGGCGTTTTGTTTCAAGTGGTATCCCTGCTTAAACAATGCCAGAAATTTAAATTAATTCTGAAGAGACCATTCGGACGATAATTCACACTTTGTAAACATGACGATATTAGAAATTCGCTGGATGCCTCAAAAGGTACTTTTGAACCTCAGTAAGCAGCAAGAAAGGAAGCAGCACGCTATGCACAGAAGTGATCCAATGCCCGTGCAACGAAGGCTTACTTCCCTCAAGGGCTAGAATTGGATATGAGAACCGGTAATTTTAGTTAGCTGCACTGGCCACTGCCACCGAACACAACTTCGGCGCACATCTTCCCTATTAACTCCGCTGCTCGCCTCAACATCGCCACCGACTGCCAGCTTACGTCTGTGCAGACAAAGTTTGTACCAGTCCCCTGGTAACAGTCCAGCTGATGCCATTTGTGGATTCAAGACTCAAAAACCTGCTGACAGACGAAATGATAATATCGCGCATTCAAGCACAGACACGATATGCAAAGCCAGTGGCACGGAATCATAATTGTGGACAGAGGTTTTCATGTCTCTCTACTGAACACCCATTTTGAAACCTTTTTTCTAACGAAAACATCCCTGAAGTATACGAAGAAATAATGGAGAAGGTAATACGAGTTGTTTCCAAGGATATAATTTGTCACTGTCAGTATTGACATATCGTACGTATGGCATCGTACATTTATATGCATACATACGAGGGTCATCCGGAAAGTAGTACCCGTTCGTGAAATAAAGACACAAAAGTAAATATTAACAAACATAAAAAATTTTATTTGAAAGAGGATACTTTAAACTACTTCTCAACATAATCTCCAAGCAAATTAAGGCATTTGTCATAACGTGTGACAAGTTTCTGTATTCCTGCTGCATAGTCCTTCGCCGCCAGCTCATTGAGATACGCGAGGGACCCATCTTGCACAAATTTTTGCATAATGCAGATGGTGTTTAACAATTTCATGAACAATTGTTCGAGAAACATTGGGAAAATGCTCACAGATGTCATCAATTGTGACGCGCCGATCGTTCCTCACGAATTCGTCAACTGAGCTCACCAGTTGGTCTGTAATGACAGACGGTCTCACCGAACGCTCATCGTCGTGTGTGTTCCCCCTCCCCATGTTGAAGTTGCGACACCACCGCCGAACAGACGGCTCGTCCATTACATTGTCTCCATACACCTCCTTTAATTGGCGATGAATATCACATGGGCGAACGTTTCTTGCATTGAGGAATTTAATCACTGCCCTCACTTCACAACTGGCGGCGTTCTCAATTTTTTTAAACATTGTAAACAATCACAGAAACAACACAGGCAATGCTAGCGTCACGCAACTTGGCTCAGAGAAGGCAGACAAGCCACTGAAGCTATCTGACCTCGTCCAGCGGCTACTCGCGTCGTCAGCACTTCATGCGGCACAAACGGGTACTACTTTCCGGATGACCCTCGTACATACATACATGCTTGAAAGTCCCTCGATGATGATTTCAAATTTCGCATACTACCTTGATCAAAAAGTTCCCGGAATAACCACCGTGTGGCGCTCCCATCGTTCCGATTTGAGTTCTGTTTTTTTTGTTAAATTGGTACATCTGTTGTTGATATTCCCTTTAAATCTTAGTGTCATAACTTGACATTTGCAAAAGTTACGTAGCCAAGAGTACATCTATCTCTGTGTGTGTTGGCGATTTTTTACAATTGCAGAAATGGATTTAAATTTGCAACAACGAACTTGTATTAAATTTTGCGTAAAAAACGGATTTAGTGGCGCACGGACGTTGGAAATGTTGGAAAAGTGTTTCGGCAACGATTCTCTAAAAAAAAACGGTCGTTTACCAGTGGCACGAGCGGTTCAGAAGTGGTCGTGAGTCAATCGAAGATGATGAACGCAGTGGCAGACCATCGACATCGAAAGTCGGTGAAAAAATTGATAAAGTAAAAGAAATGTTGGTCAATAACCGCAAATTAACCATCAGAGAAATAGCGGAGGACTTGAACATTGCCTATGGATCCGCCCAAGACATTGTGGTTAATGATTTGGGTTTCCGTCGTGTAGCAGCAAAGTTGGTGCCAAAAGACCTCAATTTCATGCAAAAAAGAGACCGTGTTGACGTCGCAAAAGACATGATTTGCGAGGCTGAATCCGATCCCACATTCATCAAAAGGATCATTACTGGAGACGAGACGTGGGTTTATGAGTACGACACGCAATCCAGACATCAGGCAAGTGAATGGCGTTCACCAAATGAGCCGAGACCAAAAAAACCACGTCGTTTTCAGTCAAAAAAGAAGGCAATGCTGACGGTTTTCATGGATTACAACGGTGTAGTGCATCATGAATTTTTGCCAGAAGGCCAGACAGTAAACAAAGAGTATTATTTGGGCGTTATGAGACGTTTGCGTGAAGCAATTCGCCGAAAGAGACCAGAAATGTGGGCAGAAAACTCGTGGATTTTGCACCATGATAACGCACCGTCGCACAGTGCTATCATTATTCGTAATTTTTTGACGAAAAATGCAACAAATACCATCCAACAGCCACCGAATTCACCTGATTTGGCTCCCTGTGACTTCTTTCTGTTCAATCGAGTTAAAAAACCATTACGGGGAACGCGTTTTAGCAGCCGAGAGGAAGTAATGGAAAAATCGCAGGAAGCACTGATGGACATACCGAAAACCGAATATAAAAAATGTTTCGAGGATTGGATCAAGCGCTGGCATAAGTGTGTTGCAGTCGATGGGGATTACTTTGAAGGGGACAATATAGATTTAGATGAATAAACTTGTATTTTTAATTTTCTGAATAAATTCCGGGAAATTTTTGATCAAGGTAGTATACTCTTTAGTAGTTTTCTAGTCTGTTTAGTAGTTTCTATTTCTGTAGTAGTAGACTTTCCCAGCAGGCAGCCTGGCAGGGGTGAATACACGTGATTTATTTGAGAAAATCAAGGGTAATGGAGTGTTGCTGAGCAAGTACTGTTAGTTGGAGATAATGGTAAATACCACCCTGGAGATGTCACTCTTCAGCTCATGTCTCGGCTCAACTCGTGCATTTCAACTGATAGGAGATTAAGGTTATACACATGGGAAATTGTGGGAATTCATAACAAATATTCACACTGATCGCAACATGTTAAAATGTTGCGCGGGCAACAAGTCAACGATCGATGATCAATCTTAGTTTTTGAAAAACCTACCACATTTAATTTGACCCTACACATGATGAAGCAACTTGATGAACGAAAACCAGTACACTTCCAGCACTTCGCGCAGGCGTCGCACGTGCCGTCGTCGGTTCGAGACGCCGACGGGCGTCCGGCGCGGGGCTCCGCCTTCACACTCTCCCCGCCATCTTTGAAGAGCTCGTGCCTCCTAAAAACTGCACTCGGTGATATGCTTTCATCCTTGAACACTTGGCGAATCATTTGTATTCGTGATTGCATTCTCGTAGCCGATGGCAACTTCATTAATGTCATGCAGCGCAATTGAATACTGTATTTAGATTTTGATGTGTCGATTGAATCATTCACAAATTTTATGACGTGTTAAAAAGCCTTTTGGTTTGCACATTTAATGTTTTGGTTTGGGATTTCTTCAAATAATTCATGTATAACAGCTAGTTATTCATGTTGTCCGCAGCATTTAGTGGAAAGAGTGGTATTATGTAGATGAACGTCGATTTCGTGCTTCTTGCCTTGCTAAATAATTGTCGAAAAAGTGGTGTTCCAATAATGTCATCATATACTATGCCATTATAGATTCGTGGTCATAGTTAAGAGTAACAGAACCGGAATCGAGAAATAGAAACCGATTGATGGAACCGGGAACTGGAACCGAGAAATGGATCTGAGAATAATTGGAACCGTCTCATCCCTGCCGGCTACATTTGGAATGCTCAAAATAATGCCACTAGTGAAAACAATGACGTTTCAGGCAACGGCAGAGACACCTTCCACCCTTTCCATCCCACCCCAAGTCCTCAACCGATCTCCCTCCCCCCTTAACGAGCATCGCCGCTCGTAACCCATATTCCCTCCCCCCGCACCCGCGCACAGCACAACCCACTCTCCGGCCGCCCTAGCACGCAATGACTTCTCGTTTGGGAGGGCAACGGTGCCCTTCCACCGGTTTCTCCTCATTCATCCCCCACCCCACTGCCAACTCTCCCGTCAACCAGGCGACATTCTAAGTGCTCACTCTGATCACCATGGCACACAATGCTATCCGTTTTACCGACTGATTGTCTCAATCAATGGATTTGAGCAACGCGGCTTCTTCGCTACGCCCTCCCTAAACCTCCTCCCTCTTTCCCTTCCGACCTAAGGATGTAGGGATGCTTCTAGTTTGCCAAATGCCTGAGGATTTATGACGTACTTGCATTGTCATATCAACATTTAATGTACATGTGGTGAAGTATCATTGATTTGACTCCATTATTTCCGTAGCGGCATCTTTTTCATGTGTAATCACTATAAATTTGCCAAGGGCCACGATTAATGGCAACGCGCGACCAGCAATACGCTGCGTTGGTATTTTGCTTTCGCCTAAACAAATCGTCGTTCGAGACCTATGCCACGCTCTACGGGGCTCAAGGAGAGCACCTTCCTCACTACAGCACAACCAAAGGGGGGTTCAAATTGTTTCAATTTTTTGAACTTGAACTCCAGTCACTGCTCATACAGAGGTAAACATTAAAACCGCTGCTGCCAAAGAGGGAAATGTTCGCCGAATAGCGTTAAGAAAAATCTCAGAGACTTCGAAAATTTCATTGAGTGCCACTCCACTCTTTCGCAACAGAAAAAACGCACATAAAACGTGTTTGTGTTCAGCCTGTTCCGCGAAACCCGCCACGAAATCGCAAGTTAACTGCAAAAATCAATGTGACGTGTCTTCCTCAACCTCCATTTGGTCCATACATAGTCCAAAATAACCTTTTTCTGCTCCTCAATATCCGGAAACGCCGTCGTGAAAAGCATTTCTCATCATCAGAAACCGGCGTTGGCGAAAAGAACATGTGCATAGAACCCCGCAAGCCATGGCAAGGGTGTGTGGCGGGAGGTGTTAGGTCACCAGCTATGCATGCATAATCGAAATTATGACACCTCTCCAAACCGATCAAATTCTTTCAAGTTGCGACGGCTGCCGATGTTGAAGTCAAATCAATGAAAAGTATGTCCAAGATGCACTAAAAATTGATCTGTTCAAATAATATAAAATATTTTTGCATGACATCATGCGTACGAAAATGTTTGATACCTCTTTATTGCGTAGGACTCCTTTGATGTGAGTTCTGAAACTAACATTACTGTGGCGTGGCGTGCAAAACTCTGCTATTTCGTAATATATGCATGCAGTCTGATTAGTTTTGCCCGAAAACACTCGACATGGGGTCGGCCCTCTCTGCTATGATGGCATTTCCGCGCATGCTTTCCGAACGTTGCCTTGGTTGACGTCATCATATTTCTGTTGAAAAGCGGTACACCGCAAGCGAAGCGTCTTGACTTCTCCTCATTTCCTGCCCTCGGCTGAGTCATCGCTTTGAATCACTTTTTACCAATATTAATAGCCAAAAGTCTGTTGCATAAAATTTTGCCCGTTTTTGACGTTGCTGACCTCAACCAAGTTATTACGCGGGTCGCTCAAAATTCCGTAGGAAAAAATATATAAAACAAATTATTTTAGGTAAATATTTTCCATGCTTCAGCAATATAAGTATCACCTTGTCTTAACTAATCTTGTATCACTTTTTAGCTTAACGCGTTTGCCCTAGCGCCTCTCTCAAGTTCCGTAGTCGTTCAAAAAGAAGCATTTCACGTGGCCCTCCAAATAGGCAGAAACGTGTATGTTGGCGGTGGCCACCTCATTCCACGTCAATCGTGTTTCGCCTTGTCATTTTTTCAAGTTTGGAAATAAAAAAGTCAACAGGGAAGAAATCTGGTGAATACGCGTGATTTTGCGATAATTCGACGTTCAATTCCATAATTTTCACCATCGAAACAGCAGAGGTGTGCACCCGTGCATTGTCTTGATGGAAGAGAGGTGATCTTTTCTTTGCCAAATGAGCACTTTGTTTATTTCATGGGGATCGAGATGGTGCGGGGGCTAACGTACTGGCTTCCCACCCTGAGGGCGCGGGTTCAAATCCCGGCGGTGTTGAATATTTTTCAGAGGTATCTCGATCCCTACTTGAGGTGCTTTGTGGAGGGCACTTTGAGTGAGTACGCCGTCCGTCGGACGGGACGTTAAGCCGCGGACCCCTTGGCGCCTTTCGTAAAGAGTAGGCTAATGCAGACGCCGGGTTTCTCTCCACCCTTCATCCTTTCCTGTCCTTCCCCTATGGCGCAAATGACCTCAGCTGTCGGTCGCCTCCCCTCAAAACTCCTACTACTACTTTATTTCATCGTTCAGCAAGATCAATAGTGCGACGTGCAATACATTACATTTATCGTTTGTCTTTTTTGCAAATCATAGATGCAGATGATTCCGCTTGCCTCCCAAAAAAACCTCGACTATCAATTTGTGTCGGTCTATTTCAGCGCCTTCGCCTTCTTCGGAGACAGATCGGCTTTAGAAATCCAATATCACGTACGACCTTGCCTTTGTCTCTGGGGTGTATGTGGTAGCGTATCCATGTGCCTTTGGCTGCAATGCATCCACGCAGAAACTCGTCATGACTGCGCGGAAAGGCACCAAACCAGCCTCCGAATCGACCACGCGGTTGTGTTTATTCTCCACTGAGAGCAAATGCGGCACCCATCTGGCCGAGATTTTTTTCACGTCTAATTTTTGTGCAAAATCGTAAAAATTGCGCGTACCTTGCAAATTTCCTGTAGCCTCGATTATTTTGTGAACTTTGATTTGTTGATCAGTCCAAACCTAATTGTGGTGTTCGTCAATCATGTCGGAGGAAGTCATTTCCTGAAAGATAGTCATCATTTGAGGATGCTCGGCCTCGTTTAAGTTCATTTACTCATTTGCAAATAGCCGCAAAGTCAGGAGAAGTTACGCCGTGATATTTATCTAACTCGATTTAAAACTCTTTCGGCGTTAAGCCTTTTTAATGGAAGGGTTTAATAACTGCACGAAGCTCATTGCTTTCCAGTTGGAAAAAACAAAGGTTTGTTGCTTCCATTGATTATAAACACAAAGAACTCCATGGATATAGCTCAAACATTAATGTTTAATAAGCAGACTAGCCGTCTGGTGAGAGGTGAGGAGGCTAGAGGAGACGAAAATCAAACTTTTCCGCTATTACGATTGGGTTTTCTAAGGAGGTGTTGAACAGCCCACGCATTAATTCGCGACCGGGCTTGGGGCATGTGACTGTAATATGTAATAAAGTGTTTGTATGTAATGACTTCAACAATGTTATTTCTTTCGGGAGTAATATGTCAGTTGTTCAATTAAGTCCTTTCTGTCAGTCGTCGCGGACTCTTGTGTGTCTGAGTGTACATACCACTGGACAGGTACATGTCTGCCCAATGATATAGAGTGATCGCTGCCAAACTGTAAGCTACCCCAAGTGTCATGTATCAATAAAGAAGTAATATATCATATTCAAGGAAAAATAAAAGTTCAAGAAAAATTCGAGACTTAGTTCGTCAGCTAGGTATAATCAATGCTGTTAGCAGTTTTGGGAGAGCAATTACGTTTCAAAAGGTTCATAACAAAACATTTTTTATTATTTAGTTCTAAAAGCCATGCCCTGCACCATTCCTTAATGGCCTTAAGGTCATAAGCCAATGCATTTCTATCAGTCTGGCTGCCATTATTCCTTTTTATGATACTCGAGACACATTTCATTATTTTTTAAGTGCTGTATGAGAGGCTGATGAAATAAGAAGTGGCATGAACACCTCGACTTCTTCCATCCGCAGGAAGGGCCCACTTATGGACGAAGGGAGTGCATTCAGCTCTAGTGAACAATTTCAGCCATATATTTCATCACAAAGATTTTCGCTCACTTTATTTTTAATTTCAACAAATTCATGCCACTATTTCGGGTATTGGATTTAAATAACGTTGAGTTAAAATGAGACCTCCGATCTAAGAGTCCATTCAAACTATAACATTATTTTGCACGCTGTTTCAATTCGGGCGGCTTTTTTCCGAACAAAATGATGTCTATGACAGCGAATTTTTTCTAAAGTTTAATTTTCAAATGGCTTAATTCGAATATGGGCTTGATATTTGCAATGATGCTGAAGACGTTATTTCCTATGGAAAATATTAATCCTCATCACTTTCGCACATGCACAAATCGAGCAAATATAATTAATACACATGTACATAACACCCCATAAAATAAATGATAAACATATACATCTACTAGAATAAAAATTTATAGTTCTCGAAAATGTAAACGCGAGCTACAAATAATGGGTGTAAAAAATAGCATGATCGTCTTCGAAGCTCAGGTGTAATTTCCTAGGGTGATACCGTGGTGTTCTTGATGAGCCAAACCCGAACTGTGGCTGGCTCCAAACCCGATGGATAAAAGCATTGTTTACGGTTTTTCTCCTTACTTTTTAAATTTACATACGAGGGTAATCCCAGAAGTACCTACCCCACCAAAG